>NC_139653.1:44797307-44842307 GCF_951799395.1 Argentina silus | reverse complement strand
CTCTCGGTACAATCTCTCTCTCTTCTATCTTCTCTCATTCACCCGTCTCCTCCATCAATCCTGCATCCTCGTATACTGAGAACGGAGCATCTCCCTACATCCACCTCAATCGGGAAATACAGCCACTAGCCGAGCATTGTGGGTATAGTAGTTTTTCTATAGTAGTTTTTCACGTCTCCTTAGTGTGGGGCCCTGTAGCCTATTCATTATTGAGAGAAATATGTGCTAAATTATTTGTTTTTTAATTCGGCATGCATTAGAAATACGTAATTGTCTTTGAATCATTAGGGCTACTATGACATACATACTGTTATGAAATTCCTCTTTATTAAAATGATTTGAATGAACAACAATGTTCATTACCAACAAACGATTTCAAACTGCCTGCGTAAGTACATTCGAGGAGGACGACTTATAAACAGTGTTTTTATGATCAATTGGAAAGAAGTCTGTAAATATTAATTACTAACTAAAACATTACGTCCATTTCTGACAACTCTTTAGAATATCAGTGTATATGCATGGCCGTAGGTTTGACTGACACAATAATACTGAAATGCAGAATCCAACTTTGGGTGGAGGGTGGTTGAAGTACTCTTCCAGGAAAATGTGGCTTTCTTTAAGTGTGTTTCGTGCAATTCATACACCATAGTTTCAACAGTTTTCTAGCTAAATGATGTACTGTATTGGAATGAATGATTTGATTACTGGAAAAAGGTTTTATTTTTGTCATTCAACGATAATATCGGGGCTTAATCTTTTCACCGAGACTCCTTAGTGGGGGGTAGAAGTGGAGGGTCACAGTATTTTATGTTTTGTGATAAACCTAACCCTACAGCATAGTTTTGTGGTGGTGGAAGGTATAATCTTGAATGCATGTTTAGATACTGTTAATTCATTTACAGCACAGTTAGTGTGAGTTCACCTTTTTTTAAAATTCAGATCTGTGCATACTTAAGTTGTACAGCCACCAGACTTAATCATGCTAGCCTTGGAGATCAGCTGATCAAAACACTGTCAAATACAGTACCATTCACTTCATTATACAAAGTGTTCACTAAGATGAGTTGGAGTTATTTATCGTCAAATATATTTTATAAATTAGGTTCCAAAATCACATTTAGAATGCTCCAGAATACATAATTTAGCTGTTGAATTTGACAGTCTCCAGGGGGTCCATTAGTAGGGCTCCCCCCAGTGAATTCTGGCCAATTCTACCCCTCTTATGCTCAGGATAGGCTATAGTACACCACAGAGGGAAAAAGTCTAAATAATTAATCTAATGAAAGAACATTTCAACCCAGATCCATTAAGAAATACGAGCAAGCAAGTACAAGATAGGGAGAATGTCATACAGTTCTAAAGGAATGTCTATATCGCGTTGGGAATTTCTCCCCCCCCCTCTTCCTCCTCTTCTTCACACCCCAAGTTTTATCTCCCAGAAGATCCTGGACAGTCCCAGAAGTTGGGACGGATGAAGAAACTTGAGGATGGAAAAATATTGTCCCCCTCCTTTCTCTCAGTGGTACAGCTCAGTCCCTCTATGTGATGGTGGACTAGTCCACGCTGCTCTGACAACAGGGAGGTCATGTTTGGGTCATCTTGCCCTAGAGGAAGAAGGGGTGGGATAGCCTGGTTAGCAGTGTAGTGAAAGCTAATGTGAAAAAGGAGCAAGAAAAACAGTTGAAGCAGTGGAGGCTGGTGGCGGTGGAAATCGGAGGACGGGACTCAAAGCAACAGTGTGTCACATTGAATTAAAATGATGTTTAGGCAACAGTCAGCCCCTCTGTATGTCACTCTATTACCTCGCCCAGCACACTACTGAGACAAACCAAACTGAGCCGGGCAGAGCTGTTACCGGGTTAGAATTATGGAATGGTTTGTTTGATACCATTCCTCATTCCATTCCATGCATTACAATGACCCCGTCCTCCGATTTCTACCGCCACCAGCCTCCACTGATTTTAAGGTTATTGCTGGAGTTATGAACTGAGATGGAGGGCCTTTGCACACTACAGAATCCTACAGTGCTAGCTCTGATATTTTCTTGTGACATGGTCCTTTCCAGCACCGTTTCAGCGACTACGGTCGATGCCTAACCAGGCTAACCCAGTAACAGTTTGTCTCAGTAGTGTGCTGGGCGAGGTAATAGAGTGACATACAGAGGGGCTGACTGTTGCCTAAACATCATTTTAATTCAATGTGACACACTGTTGCTTTGAGTTTAGGAGAAGCGGGCAGTGCCTCGGGCCTTGGCGACTTACGTGGTAGACCCTTTGTGTTCCATGACCGCTGCTCTCCTGGGGCGCTGCCTGACTCGTGACTGCCCTCTGGTGGTTGCCAGGCGGGTAGAGGGTGCCTGGCACTGCCCACCCTGTTCACACAGCCACACACATAGGGACACACAGACACACACAGACACACACAGACACACATAGGGACACACAGACACACATAGGGACACACAGACACACAGACACACAGACACACATAGGGACACATAGGCACACACGGACACATAGGGACACATAGGGACACACAGACACACATAGGGACACACAGACACACAGACACACAGGGACACACAGGGACACACAGACACACAGACACACACAGCCACATACAGGGACACACAACAAGGTTGACAACCACACCTAGGTCAAATACATATAGTGGTGTCAAATACTTGAAGGTATTTGTGGTCGGCAGTGCTTACTTAATAGCTAGTTAATGGGACTGTTCCATTTGTTCCATTGTTCCAGACAAACAAGGCAGACATTGGAGGACAGGCTCATTGTGATGCATTGAATGGAATGAGGAATGGTGTTTTGATACCTTTCCTCATTCCATTCCATGCATTACAATGAGCCTGTCCTCCGATTTCTACCTCCACCAGCCTCCCCTGGTCCCTTGACTTGTATGTTTAACACTCACTCCTCCATTCAAGTCAACACACTATCAAATGAAGGTGTTTGTCTCACCAGCCTTCTGGGTCAGTGGTTCTGAAGCCTTTAGCGAATGGGTTGCTAGCGATCTTTAACTGGGTGATCTGAGTGGAGAGAGGTAACATAGGCAGCGGGGAACGAGAGGAAAGAGACAGAATGGACAGATTGTGGAGGTATAGGGTGGGGGGGGGGAATAAAAAGGTCATAGGCATGAGAGTATGAGAGAGAGAGGAGAGAGAGAGAAGAGAGAGAGAGAAGAGAGAGAGAGGAGAGAGAGAGAGAAGAGAGAGAGAGAGAGAAGAGAGAGAGAGAAGAGAGAGAGAGAGAGAGAAGAGAGAGAGAGAAGAGAGAGAGAGGAGAGAGAGAGAGGAGAGAGAGAGTGGAGGGAGAGAAGGAGGGTGGACACAACACAGCTTCAGTCATGATAGTTACAGTATATGATATTATTATATGCAGATAAAACAATATATTAAATTAAAATATATATCAGTTCATTAAAAAAAGGCATTCGCAAGGGGGGCAATTGTAGTTGGACTCAAGTGGCAACATACAGCATCATCATCATCATCATCATCATCATCATCATCACCATTAACAGCAACAGCAACAACATCATCAACAACAACAACAACAACAACAGTCGTACCCTATGGTTCTGATAGGCTGTGACGGCTATGAAGCAGGTCTCTGGGAAGGAGAAGGTGGAGAAGTTGCTGTGGGCGTAGCGCTGGCTGTCGTGCCTAGGGTCCACATACACCACATGGAACCTGGGCTGGTATCGGTGCATGGAGTTCAGGATCATCTGGATGGGTACCATGCAACACAAATATATCAGGGGAGGCTGGTGGAGGTAGAAATCGGAGGACGGGGTCATTGTAATGCATGGAATGGAATGAGGAATGGTATCAAACAAACCATTCCATAATTCTAACCCGGTAACAGCTCTGCCCGGCTCAGTTTGGTTTGTCTCAGTAGTGTGCTGGGCGAGGTAATAGAGTGACATACAGAGGGGCTGACTTGGTATCAAACACCATTCCTCATTCCGTTCCATGCATTACAGTGAGCGCTTTCTCCGATGTCTACCGCCACCAGCCTCCACTGATGTACACTCAAATGAGTGCAAGTAACAGTATGAGATCTGTGTGTCTTGTAAAATTGGTGTGTTGTCTCACATGTCCATTGTCATCCAGGAGGTTGTTGGTCAGTTTGAGTGTGTCGAAAGAGACAGTCTGTTTCATCCACTGGGAGCCTCTGGCCGGGGAGTCTGGGTGGAAGTGCATCCTCCCAGGGGCGGCCACATCTGCTCGCCCTGCTAACAACCAGGACGAGCTGTGGAAGGCATATCTACACAAGACAGCACACACAAACACACACACTTTATATTGACTGAACACTGGGCCACTGCTACCACCACAACATCAGGGGATTTAAGAGGTGGTTTAGTGTTGTTAAATATGAGGCACCTAAAATGAAAGGTTTTAGCTAAAGGGACACAAAAATGACTTTTCTATATCTAAATGTTGTTTCTGAGTAGGGTTAGGGTTAGGGTGGGTACATAAGGTAATGCTTCTTATCTATGAAGCATGCATTTCACTATTCTATTCTCTTGAGCCTCGGCAGGAGTCTACCAGGGGAGGCTGGTGGAGGTAGAAATCGGGGTGGGGCTCATTGTAATGCATGGAATGGAATGAGGAATGGTATCAATCATATCATTCCTTATTCCATTTCATGCATTACAATGAGCCTGTGTGTGTGTGTGTGTGTGTGTGTGTGTGTGTGTGTGTGTGTGTGTGTACCCCTCACCTGTATCTCTTGTCGTCCACTGGCAGGAAGTCCACCAACAGCACGTACTCCGCGGCAGGATCCATCCCGGAGATCCGCACCTGGAACGTCGGGAACATCCTCCTAGAGTCACCAGCCAAAAACAGAAGAATTCTTACCTTAACTGTTTGTGTGTGTGTGTGTGTGTGTGTGTGTGCGCGCACACCTGTGTATGTATGTGTGTGTGTGTGTGTGTGGGTGTGTGTGTGTGTGTGTGTGTGTGTGTGTGTGTGTGTGTGTGTGTGAGTGCGCGTCTGTGTGAGTGTGAGTGCGTGTCTGTGTGAGTGTGTGTGTGTGTGTGTGTGTGTGTGTGTGTGTGTGTGTGTGTGTGTGTGTGAGTGCGCGTCTGTGTGAGTGTGTGTGTGTCCCCCTACCTCCCAGCCTTGGTGACGATCATCTCTGTACCCAGCTGGTCAAACTGTTGCCACAGAGCGTGCATCTCAAGTTGAACTCTGACCTGGCTGACCTGGGGGGCTTTGCCACATGCAGAGCCACCCTCTGTACAGCAGGGCAGTGTGAGGGCACAGCCGTGAGACAGCTGAGGAACTGAGGAGAGGAGGAGAGAAGGAGAGTAGGAGAGGAGGAGAGGAGGAGAGGAGGAGAGAAGGAGAGTAGGAGAGAAGGAGAGGAGGAGAGGAGGAGAGGAGGAGAGGAGAAGGGAGGAGAGGAGGAGAGAAGGAGAGTAGGAGAGGAGGAGAGGAGGAGAGGAGGAGAGGAGGAGAGGAGAAGGGAGGAGAGGCAACCACTTTGAAAACATACCAGAATAGCAGATGAATTTATTGTATAACGATAATAAACAATAATTTCAACAGAAATAAACATGATTGGACAATTATTTCACCAGAATAGCATATCATTGAAAACACAACTTCATCAGAATAACATATGAATCAAGCATGACGTTACAAGGAAAGTGGAATAGAATAAATTCAAAATAATACAGTGATGCTACTATCTATAGGCCTACCGTCCATGATGTGTGTGTTATCGTCCCAATCTCCAATTGTTCTGATTCTGATTGCTCCACTTTAAACTCCCACCAGAAAGCTGTGTGTCCTCTGCTGTTCCTCTGACCACAATGGAAATAAGTCGTAGACTTTGTTGGTGCTTTTATCCTCGATGATTCTTAATCAAGTGTATAATGTTGTATGTGTGCCTTGTTTTTAAATGATCAAATAAACTAAACTAAACTAAACAGTTTTCTATCCAGTGTAGAGTAGTACCCTTTGACCAAAGCAGAGCTCCCTGGTCTCAGAGCCTCAGATCTATGCCTGTGTAGTTTGGGGTACACCACTGCCTGACTGGGGGTCTGGGACTGGAGGTTTTTATACGTGCAGACACGCTCAAGGGACTCTAGAGTTCAACCTCATCCATTAGAAACTCATATTGCCACTGACATGCACTGATCACACACACACACACTCACACACACACACACACACACACACACACACACACACACACACACACACACACACACACACACAGACACACACACACACACACAATGCATTATTTCCACTGGGGGGGATCGCATCACTTTGCAACGTAGAAGTCATTAATTACATTATAGTTATCCCCGGTTATTGAGTGAGGACAGTTCTTAGACATAAGGCAACTGCTGCTATTGATTAAAAAACATTGCTTTTCCCATTCACTATTTCAACACCATTCTAATTGGATATTCAGCAACACTGATCTACATGCTGCCTAAATGGTTAGCTCAGCCTGAAGACCTCAGCCTTATCTCTCTCTCTCTCTCTCTCTCTCTCTCTCTCTCTCTCTCTCTCTCTCTCTCTCACACACACACACACACACACACACACACACACACACACACACACACACACACACACACATACACACACACACACACACACACACACACACACACACGATTAGTAGGGCCCCACTGACCCACAGGCCTTCAAGGGGAAACAGCCTTACTTTATTATCATTAATAAAAATGACAATAATAATAATTTATTACAGGTATAAAACACTTTTCATTGTACCTGAATAATCACAAAGTGCATAAAATAAAAGATCAAATAGAAAAATGAAATAAAATGACATAAAAAAAAAACGAAAGCAAAACAAATATATATAACCATATCATAAAAGCAAGAATCAAAGTCTAGGAAGGTTATTGTGGTTGTGTGACCAGTAAGCCTACTGTAATAAAAGCATGGCAGTGGTTGAAGGCCTCACAATTCCCCAAGGGAAGATTTGAGATCTGCGTGCATCGACTAACATTGATATTTGTGTATCATGAATTGATGTCAATGGGAGATTTGCTGATCTATGTATGCAGATCTGAAGTTCTATGATTCAGCTGTAAACTCCTACTTGCTTAATAAAACATAAATCAAGTTGTTGTTAGCCTACTTTGTGTGTGTGTGTGTGTGTGTGTGTGTGTGTGTGTGTGTGTGTGTGTGTGTGTGTGCGCGCGCGCGCATGAGTGTGTGTGTGTGTGTGTGTGTGCACGTGCATGCATGAGTGTGTATGTGTGTGTGTGTGTGTGTGTCTGAGTGTGTATGTTCATGTCTGTGCGTGCGTGCTTGTGTGTGTCCGATGCCCTATGTGTGTGTATGATGGGACAGTGGTGATAGGGTTCAGCCTGAGGGTTGCAGAGTAGCACCCCATCCATCTAGCCCTCCCTCTAATGAAAGTCTACCAGGGCACAGCCTGTCAATAGACTGACACACACTCTGCTGATCAACTCATTAATCATAGCTACATGGCCACCAACAGAATGACTAGTAACGCTTTGCTCATATTACAATGGCTAATATCTAGTACATATGAACGCTTGCAATAAAGAACCCTATATCTCCATTTTGGTAAATTTTGGTGGTGTGACATTTCTAGTTGTACAGTCAATATGAACCATCCAGTGTTTTGAAGTTTTATACAGACCATAAGTATACAATATGTACTATGTATTTTAGTTAAAGTTTAGATCTTTGGATATTACAGTTGTCAGATATATGTGTAATTTCTTCCGCAGCAACAAAATAGTTTTCAGGTTTGCAACGAAATGAAATAAAGAGATCTGAAGGTTGACATCTTATGGAGAGGACACTTATACAAAGAAATGATGTGTCAGGCTAGCAGGTTATGTCTCACTCTCTCTGGGACTCATCTCCCAGAGAAACTATATAAACCAGCAATGGAATTAGGCCTTGGAGGCCACAGGTCGTTATCCCTCTCCTCCCTTTCTCTAGCACCTGGTGTTACGTAGTCTCTGCGTTGTGTATTTGATAGGTTGCTACTAGGCCAGATGTGAGGGGCACATAGAATACTTAAAAATAGAATACAGAAATCATTGGAGAATTCTAACAACAGTAAACTGATAAACTGGTACAGTCAAAATCAGAGATCATCTGAATTTGAAAATGGCTCTTCGTTGCAAGGGTTCATATGCTCTCTATTGATGGTGCCTTCGTCCTGGAGAGATGTTACCAATACATGTTGATTTGTTTTGATTGTTCCCATTTCACGTCCTTTGTGTCTGCCAGGCCCTTGTCACGAGTGAAAGATCATACAGATAAATAAAACAAACCACTATTTTCAACCGCGGTATAAATGTTGTTTTTCCCTGTTCCATGTCACCCTTCTGAAATGGGATGAGGGATATTCAATATTCCAGACTATATGGATTGCTCTTTCGACGAGTGTCATTTGTTGCATTGTTTACTATTGCCTATAATTGTTGAGAAATGTAGACTTAATTGGGATTAAGTTGTTTTTGTTGTTTACATTCTATCAAAGTTTTGTTTGTTGTATTAAATTCTATCAAAGTTGTTTTTGCTGTTAAAATTCCATCAAAGTTGTGTTTGTTGTATTAAATTCTATCCAAGTTGTGTTTGTTGTTTAAATACTATCAAAGTTGTGTTTTATTGTTTAAATACTATCAAAGTTGTGTTTTATTGTTTAAATACTATCAAAGACCAGCATTGTGGTAGATGTGCATAGAACCAGGCCATGATCTACCATCAATGAACAGGTACATCTACAACACTGAACATCAGTGAGCATACTTTGGTTTGTCATTTTATAGTTGGGATGTGTAATGTGAAATGTATGTTAAGGTCAAGTTATACACTTTTATTGTGAAGGACAGAAATATTCCCAGGGGGCACCTGTGTGCACTGTGCACTGTGGCTCCTTGCCCCAGAGAGATTATTAAAAAGAAGATTACAATTGTAACCTTGTGGTTTAGCTTATTTCCTCACCCCCTCTGTATTCAAGCGGTACATAATATTCTAAAAGTAAGGGTTACAGTAGCACAAAACTGGAAAATACTGTGGATATCTATATATATCAACTGAGTTCTAAATGGTAAAAAGTCACATGAGGAGAGAATAGTATGAAACAGTCAGATGTTTATTGAGCTGTATTTGTTGAAGCTTTCTGGAAGAAGTGGCAACAACGTTCTATGCACTTGTGAACACTCACACTCACATACATGTACACACAATTACATTCACAAGAGATGGTCACAGTACAGATACAGGGTATGTGTGTGTGTGTGTGTGTGTGTTAGTGTGTATGTATGTGTGTGTGTCTGTGCTCGCACATGCTTGAGTGCACGTGAGTTGAGTGTTGTTTGTGTGTGCGCGAGAAGAGTCCTGCCACGTCATTGCAGATGGAAGTGCATCAGCTTGGCATTGGTGTAGGAGGTGCAGGGTGTGGGGGGGGGGGGGGGGGGGAGCAGCGTGTGAAACGAAAGGGGGGAGGGGGAAGGGTGTGGGGTGTAGGGGGGTGCACATTTAGGACACCAAGGCCTTGTTGATGGTCTCATAGAGAGCCAGGAGCTTAGCCTTGGCCTCTTCAGCAACGGGGCCATACTTCTCCTTCAGCCCCTCGATGTGGGGGGCTACCTGGCCTTGGAAGTCCTGGCTGAGGGGCCCCACCTTCTCGCGCACCTCTGCAATGGCCTTCACCACCTGCTCTTTGTACTCGTCAGCGTAGGGGGCGGCCATGGACCTCAGCTCCTCCAGACGCTGAGTCAGCTTGGCGCGGACGGTCTCCACCATGGGCACCAGGACACTCTTGGTCTCCTCCACGTTGGCGGTCACCTTGGAGCGCAGCTCTTCCACGAGGGGCTCCAGCTTGCTCTTGAGGGCGTCCATCTCCTCCCTGTGCTTCTTGATGTACTCCTGGACCAGGGGCTCCAGCTTCTCGCGGTACTCTGCAACGTGCTTCTCCACGGTGGTCTTCAGCTCAGCGCGCTTGGGCTCCAACTGTGCTTTCAGTTCTTCCAAGTCGGCGTTGATCTGGGACTGGATGGCGGTGGCGGCTTCAATGAACTGGCTGCCAAGGGCCTTGCTGTAGGGGGTCAGGGAGGAGGAGGCTAAATTCTGGGTGTACGTCTGCAGGCTGTCAAGGCTGGCGGACAGCTGTATTCTGTGGGAGAGCGAGAGAGAGAGAGAGAGTTTGGTTAGATAGAGGTCTGTGGAGGTTGTTGAATAGCCCACATTCGACTTTTAATTTCAACATAACCTAAAACATTACTAAAACAGTTGACTGAGTGACTAAGGGGAGAGAAGTGAACCCAAATGCATCATGTCTTCCTTACTTGTAGTCTTTGAACTCTGTGTCATCCAGATGGTCGAGGGCCTTCTGTGCGCTGTCCTTCACCTGTCCGAGGTAAAGCGTCAGGGCAGCCTGCACATGTTCCAACTGACTTGGAGCATCGGCCTGAATGTTACGGGCCTGGATGCCTGGGTGGGGAAGATGGGAGGAGAGAGGGTCAGGCTTCATAGCAAACTGGATAGAATCAGTGGAGGTTTGAGTGGTGTGTGGTCCTCTGTGGCTCAGATGGTAGAACATGGCACTAACAACGCTTGTTGTGGTTGTGGGTTTGATTCCTGCCGGGACCATATATACTGAAATGTATGCACTCACTGCAATGTAAGTCGCTTTGGATAAAAGCGTCAGCTAAATGGCATATATTATATATATATTATATATTATTATTATATATTATATTATTATTATATATGATATATATATATATATAGGTAAGACATTGGAGGACAGGCTCATTGTAATGCATATCATTCCTTATTCTGTTCCATGCGTACAAAGAGCAGGTAGGCTGAGCAGCACTGACCTGCAGCCAACAGGATGGTGAGCGTGAGAGCCAGGAACTTCATGATGGGGATCTGAGGGGAAGGAGAGGAGAGAAGAGAGAGATGTTGAGCATGAGCAACAATGACATGAATCACTCACAATGCATTACTGCTACACATCAGATCAATATTGGATGGGTTTTTTTGTTTTGTTTCACAGGAGCTTAAATGGAGATTTTTGAATTTTGCAATATTAGTGCAACAGATCTTTGATAAAACACATGACTTAAAAAACAGCCCCAGTGATTCAAAGTGATTAAAAATCCCATGAGCCTCTCTTGAGAGGTGTAATATGGGGTGCTTGGGGGAGACACAAGCAACACACACAACCCAAGCCTGCCTTCTTATCAGTTCACCCTATGGCATATGTCAGCCTATTAAAAGGCTCTCTAATCTGGCCAGATTAGGCCAAGCTACAGAGAATTATACAGTTTCAACAGAGGGATTAGCCCAAAACTACAAGATAATCCCAAATCCTAGAATTAGGACAGAACAAATTGCTGGACAATAGGTTACACTCAAGCAGTTTGTCAGACAATGAGTAATGTTACTGAGCACACAGAAAACGACTAGTTTAAATGAAGAGACAGTTTTGCTTCTGGATATTTTATGAGAGGATTACTCAGTAGAGACTGGTAGAGGCAGAAATCGGAGGATGGGCTCATTGTAATGAGGAATGGTATCAAACGATACCATTCCTTTTCACATTCCATGCATTACAATGAGCTTGATATTCGTCCTCTAATTTCTACCAACCTCCCCTGGTATTACTATATTCTTCACTGCAAGCATGGTAATACACAATCAAGCAGGGTAAAGGTCCTTTTGTCCTCAAAACTGCTGTGATCATCAAACTAAATTGTTCTGAAATTGTCCCAAGTAGACCACAATCAAGCATGGTAAAGATCCCTTTGTCCTCAAAATGGTTCAGATCACCAAATTAAAATTGTTCTGAAATTGTTAAAAAAAAAATATATATATATATTTAAAAAGTATACATAACACATAGCAATCAACTTCAGCAAGTAAAGTACTAGTTTTCCTTCCTCTGAACTAATTCCCTTGTCCTCTGCATATTCAGACCCAGTCCTCTCTCCCGCTCCCCCCAAGCCCTGAGTAGCGCTGTGCCAGTAGCAGGTCTCTTACCTGAGGATGGTGTTGGTCTTGAGACTGAAGCTCTGGAGGACTGGCTGGCAGTTTTATAGGTCCCTGAACCAGGGGAGGGGGGGTTAGGGGTTGTGCCTTCGTGGAGGTTGACCTCACCCCCTCACACACACACACACTCCTCACAGGATGAGCCGGGTACAATGGTCACCTGTGGAGTGGATTCAGGGAGAGTCAGCAAAGTGGAGTGCTGAGGACACACACTGAGAACACACGCACACACACACACACACACACATGCACACACACACGCACACACGCCCGCGCGCACACACACACACACACACACACACTCATGCTGCATGCACACACTCACAAAGTAAGCTAACATTACGCACACGCACGCACGTACACACACACACACACACACACACACACACACACACACACACACACACACTCATGCTGCATGCACACACTCACAAAGTAAGCTAACATTAAACTGGAAAATATGAATCTACTGATTCAAGGAGTAGGAGGTTAAGGTTAGCAAAAATATATGCACAAAGTATGAATAAAGTATACACACAAAATGTACATACATTTACATCGCAAATCTAACAAACAGAAACTGATACAAAATGGTATATTGGAGGGCAATCAAACTGCATATAAGGCCAACTTCTTGCTATCTGTTTTGTCTTTTTCATTTCATTTTCTCATTTAAAATGTAATCTAGGTACTGTTGCTGTAGATTAGGGCAAGCTAAAGGATAATGGTGGAGTGCATCTGACTCTTGATAATTCACCATGTACATGTTTTAAGTTAATCTGTCCCTATCCAAATAAACTACTATTGTCATTGTATCCTGAGGGCATGTGTATCTTTCCCCAAGTGCACTTATCTAAACACAGCACAAGAATCCATTTGCATTATGTGACATTCTAGTATATCACACGCACGCACACACATATGCACAAAGACACAGACACACACACACTTAATACATTTAAAGATAATTTAAATATATTAAAAGTGATCATCCCATTTTCTTCCTTGTGTCATCTGGTTCTCTGAATGAATCCCTGATATCTATGTGGGTGGATTTCATCTCCCCACTCACACTGCCAATGCCAAGCATGAGTGGGCTTCCTCCGTCAATTCAACCAGTCACAAAAAGTACTGACTTTCACACACACACAACATAACCACTGAGGACATTTTGCTCAGACAGACAATGGCTGTTCTCACCTAGGCTGGCTGAGCCGTCTCCTGTGGCATCACCTTGAGCCATAAAAGGAGGAGAGAAAATAAGCCTTTTGCTTCACTATAGGAGTCAAAAGGAATAAGTAGGTAGGCAGGTAAGAGAGTATGAAAGAGGTCTTAAACAAAGGCCTGGCCCAGTCAGACGGAGCCGCAGCTATGGGCCAGACAGCAGGGGAGAGGGCAGAGAGGGGAGAGGGAAGGAGAGGGGGGGGGGGGAGCACCCCGTTGAGGGAAGAATTAGCATCTGGATGCTATCACAAGCCACACCATTTGGTGAGTAACATTTGTCAACCTCAAGAAAGAATTAAAAACAAAAAACACTATTTTTTTTTTTACATTGTTAGATTCCAGAGAGGAAGACAAAGTGAGGAGCTGTGTCCCCTGTGAAGAAACACTATTGTACTATTGATTGGTTGGTTCGTGTCCTCAGTTCTCCCAATGGGAGTGTTGCCAATACTAACAAACAGACTAGATAGAAGAATACAGTGCAATCTGATGAAACACTATGAATCCTATTTACTTCCTAGTCACTTTGTGTGTGTGTGTGTGTGTGTGAGTGTGTGTGTGTGTGTGTGTGTGTGTGTGTGTGTGTGTGTGTGAGTGTGTGTGTGTGAGTGTGTGTGAGTGTGTGTGAGTGTGGGTGGGACAGCTGGCGTTTGCTTGCTTGATTGAGATCTATGATAAGACACACACACACACATAGAAGTCACCAGGTCCAGTTGTATAAAACTGTGTGTTGTAATCTCCATGGAACAGAATGTGTCTATATTCTGCTATTAAAAGTGTCTGTGCGTGCGTGCGTGCGTGCGTGCGTGCGTGTGTGTGTGTGTGTGTGTGTGTGTGTGTGTGTGTGTGTATGTGTGTGTGTGTGTGTGTGTGTCTACAGTACATGTTCCATAGTGATTAATAGGTCAAAGGGGTTGTGTTGAGCTGTCACTTGTTCTGCCACAGACGGACTTTGGTCCCCATGGCTCCATGTCAATCGAAGAATTAGAATTACCTTGACGTTATTACAGGTCAGAGAGTGGCTTGGGTCTATTTTATTTGATATAAACATATTCAAATCTTCAGAAATGGATAAGTGAGTGTTCACTATGGGATCTGTCTGTGCAGTTATGATGTGGACCACGTACCACATTTTACCATCCTGGGCTCAGTGGTGGGAATGGAGCGGCAACCAGCAGGAACCGAATTCTGGAAAATTAACTTGTTGTTGGTGTTAAATACTTTAATTTCAGCATTCAGTTTGCCTGTGGGCCCGTCAGGGTTCCCCCAGTGAATTCATTACATTTTCCCCACTGCATGAGCTATGTTCTAGAACACTGTGAACGCTGGATTTGTAGTTTCTAGTACCAAGGACTGTCTTCACTAGAGACAGGTTTTTCTGCAGGATTCATCATATCATACAGAGACAATTTGACTGCCTTGAACATAGCTAGGGTACAGTATACCGTTTGGTATGAGGAACTGAGCACTGAGGAAATCGTTTTCCTCCCTATCTTTCCGTTCTGAGAGCGGCTGATACAGAAAACGGGGGGGGGGGGGGGGGGGGGGAATGCTGCATTCCAGAAATGCTGTGTCGGTAAACTGCAATCTAGAGATCGTCTGTCAGTCAGTGGGCAGCAGAGAGAATGGAAGCCTTACTACTAATAGCAAGCTCTATAGAATGCTTGCCTTGCTAGCCTGGCACCAGGGGAGGCGGGTGGAGGTACAAATCAGAGGACGGGCTCATTGTAACGCATGGAATGAGGAATGGTATCAAAATGGTATCATGCGTGTGTTTGATACCATTCGTCGTTCCGTTCCAAGCATTACAATGAGCCTGTCCTCTGATTTCTACCTCCACCAGCCTCCCCTGTCTAGCACACACTGTCAAAGAATTCGCAGTCACTCACAGTATATGAATGGAAACATACTGTACTGTAGATGGTTGGTTAGGATGGTTTTATTCAGCTTCCAAGGCTTACAACACAACAACACACATCACATACAGAATACAACAAAATAATTAAAAAATCACACACAGAATACAACAAAATAATAAAAAAAATCACACACAGAATACAACAAAATAATTTAAAATGACACACAGAATACAACAACAATAATTAAAAGTGTACATTGTAGAGTTCAGAACTGTTTATTTAACTCCTATGGGCATAGACCGTCTTTTCGGAAACCCCAATTTGCCTCCTAATCTCTCCATTCTTTTTTCTTTTATTATGCATCTTTTCACACACGCACACACACACACACACACACACGCACGCACACACACACACACACACACACACACACACACACACACGCACACACACACACACACACACACACACCCCCCTCCCCCAACCCCCCGTGCCATCACTCAACCCCCCCACCTCTCACTCCTTCATTCTATTCTTCCTTGATCACTTCCTGTTGGTGAAGAAGACCCCAGCTGAGCTTTATGACTGAGGCCTGATAGACCCGTCGTCTGCCCCCCTGGTGTCTCCAACGACTCCACCGCTCTCCCATTTGTTATCTGGTACGATGAGATAAGGACTCCTCCGATCTTCAGTGTTGGGGAAGTGTTAACTACACTAAAGATATACCCTTGAGAGAAATATAGTTTGTCAAACTACAGCTACTTTGAAAAAGTAGTTCACTACACCGAAACGACTTCGTCCAACACACAACAGTCAGTCACTGAAAGGTAACCTGTCCATATCGCTGAGAAAGATAAAAACAGGTGAGATGAAAAACAGGTGAGCAAAGTAGGAGATGGGAAGAAGTGAGGGAATAAACAGCAGGGATATTGGAAGGTAAAGGGCTGGAAGAGTAGTTCAATTCCTACATGGCAGAAAAGTAGTTCACTACTGGAAACACTACTAAGAACTGAATGTAGTTTAACTTCCACCAAGCTACAGCAAAATGTAGTTAACCCAATAGAGCTGCATGTAGTGGAACTACTTCCCAACACTGCCAATGTTCAAACATCAAAGACTGCATACCATAACACCTACACCTTTCAGTCTCACCTTTCAAGTTTGGCCTTTCCTATCATAAGTATTGCATGGTCACACTCTACATCAGTGCAACATCATTATATACAGACAGACAGACAGACAGACAGACAGACATAACTATACGGGAGACAGACAGACAGTACTATATAGGAGACAGACATACAGACATACATACAGACAGACAGACAGACAGACAGACAGACAGACAGACAGACATAACATAACTACACAGGAGACAGACAGACAGAACTACACAGGAGACAGACATACAGACAGACAGACAGACAGACAGACAGACAGACATAACTATATAGGAGAGAGACAGACAGTACTATACAAGAGACAGACATATAGACAGGCAGACAGACAGACAGACATAACTATACAGAAGACAGACAGAGAGTACTATACAGGAGACAGACATAAAGGCAGGCAGACAGACAGTACTATACAGGAGACAGACATATAGACAGGCAGACAGACAGACAGACAGACATAACTATATAGGAGAGAGACAGACAGTACTATACAGGAGACAGACATAGAGACAGGCAGGCAGACAGACAGACAGACATAACTATACAGAAGACAGACAGAGGTTACTATACAGGAGACAGACATATAGACAGGCAGACAGAGAGTACTATACAGGAGACAGACATAAAGGCAGGCAGACAGACAGTACTATACAGGAGACAGACATACAGACAGACAGACAGACAGACATAACTATACAGGAGACAGACATACAGTATTATACAGGAGACAGACATAGAGACAGGCAGACAGACAGAACTATATAGGAGACAGACAGACAGACATACAGACAGACGGACATAACTATACAGGAGACAGACATACAGGCAGACAGACGGACGGACAGACAGACAGACAGACAGACAGACAGACAGACAGACAGACAGACAGACAGACAGACAGACAGACAGACAGACGGTACTAGACAGAATTCACACAGTCAACAATCAAAACCATGCTGGTTTTAGTCATATTTATGGTAGAATCTATCACAATTTGAGAAGACAACTACATCATTATCATTACATAATCACTCTGTGGGCCTTCGGTATAAACTGTGCTGACCAGTGAAGGTGAGGGCAGGGCAGGAATGAGTGTTATCTTGGACAACCTTTGAAACCTTTGCACCACGTCGATTCCATATCCTAGACTGTAGTAAAGATTACAAGAGTCACAAGATTTCAGCAATTACAATGAGCCCATCCTCCGATTTCAACCTCCACCAGCCTCCCCTGATATAATCAGCCACCAAATAATTGTGCCAGTAACTGCTGAAGTCTTGTTTGATAAACATCATTATGTAATCTGGCTGACTTTTTTTTCTTTTAGGTCTATACTCCAACAGTTTGCATTTGAAATCCAACAATTACTATGGGGTCAAAGTAGAGATTCTCAGCTTTAACTAAATGTTGTTGTTTTTTCAGATTGGGTTCACCATTTAAAAGTACAAACAAATCCATTTTCTAAACATACTCCCCCTATTTCAGGGCTCCTACTTTGTCACTAATTGCCAAGTGCTGTAAACTATATAACCAACAAATCATCACCTCATTGAGCCCTTAGCCTAGGTTCTAAGGTCATATGGCCTGGCCTGGTCTGCCCCAGCTGCCCCCCCCCCCCCCCCCCCCCCCATGATGGAGCACTCCTAAGAAGTAGCAGCAGCCCCCCTTCCCCTCCCTCCCTGATGGATGGACTGTGGCTGTGATATGTTATATAACCTCCCATCTGTTGTATAAGCAGGTGCCATCTTTGACTTTCTTAGGAAATTCAAATCCATTTTTATTTGGACAGACAGACAGACAGACAGACAGACAGACAGACAGACAGACAGACAGAACTATACAGGAGACAGACAGACAGACAGACAGAACTATACAGGAGACAGACAGACAGACATACAGAACTTTACAGACAGAACTTTACAGGAGACAGACAGACAGACAGAACTATACAGGAGACAGACAGACAGACAGACAGAGGGAACTATACAGGAGATAGAGGGACAGACATACAGAACTTTACAGGAGACAGACAGACAGAACTATACAGGAGACAGACTGAGAGTACTACAGTATGCAGCATTCACACAGTCAACAATCAACACTAAGCTGGTTTTACTCGTACTTGTTGGCTATTTATGATTAATCAACTGTGGGGGGGGGGGGGGGGGTGACATGTTAGATAACCTTCCATCTGTTCTATGAACAGGTGCCATCTTTTGACTTTCATAGGTAATTCAAATACATTTCTCTCCAGGGCCTACTATCTCTACATGTCCTTGCACTCAGACATAATATAGTAACTCAGAGGATCCACTCCTGGACTAGGATCCAGTGAGCGGCAGTTCTCTGGGCGAAAATGCCTTGTTGATGCCAGAGGTCAGAGGAGAATGGCCAGACTGGTTCAAGATTATAGAAAGGCAACAGTAACTCAAAGGTTGGTGGTGGTGGTGTAATGGTGTGGGGGATATTTTCTTGGCACACTTTGGGCCCCTTAGTACCAATTGAGCATCGTTTAAACGCCACAGCCTACCTGAGTATTGTTGCTGACAATGTCCATCCCTTTATGACCACAGTGTACCCGTCTTCTGATGGCTACTTCCGGCAGGATAACACGCCATGTCACAAAGCTCACATCATCTCAAACTGGTTTCTTGAACATGACAATGAGTTCACTGTACTCCAATGGCCTCCACAGTCACCAGATCTCAATCCAATAGAGCACCTTTGGGATGTGGTGAGACGGGAGATTCGCATCATGGATGTACAGCCGACAAATCTGCAGCAACTGCGTGATGCTATCATGTCAATATGGACCAAAATCTCTGAGGAATGTTTCCAGCACCTTGTTGAATCTATGCCACAAAGAATTAAGGCAGTTCTGAAGGCAAAAGGGGGTCCGACCCGGTACTAGCAAGGTGTACCTAATAAAGTGGCCGGTGAGTGTATGTGTCACATCGGTGATTGGTGGGTCTAACTACTTCCACAATCAGTCAGGATAGTCAATGTGACCGGTATAGAACAAGCGACTCCTGCGTGCCACAAGACTGTGTTGGCCCGCTGAGCTAAAGGCTCATGATTAGCTCTTGAGGCTGACAAGTGTTCAGGTTTCAGGCAAGGTCACTCTATGTATTACTGTGGCTCATTTTATTATACACATATTGCCTTGTTTAAACCCATGCCTATTACACTTATTGTCTATTGTGTTATTATTGTATTCTTTATTGTTATGTCCTGATATTTGCACTGTTGAGAAGAAGCTTGCAAAGTAGACGTTTCATTGTACAATTTTCATACTGTATCCTGCGCGTATGACCAATAAACTTTGACTTGACTGACTTGACTCCATCATGTGTACGTGATTCACCAAACTACTTCTGTTGCTTTTCAATAATAAAAGTAATTTACTCACTCAAGTGTTGAAGATCTCTTAATTGCCATTAACTGTTCATAGCATTACAGTATAATGTGTGTGCACTGGGTTTCAGTCCATTTCAACCCTGTGTGCATGAGTGGATGAATGTTTTGAACAGGGGCTCTGGATATTTAATGTGAACAATGTTGTTGTGGTTTGTTTAACTGCGTAGGTGTTGCTGATCCTAATTCCAAGGCCTGTGTGTTCTAAGCGCCCACCCCTGCCAGTGTGAAGCGGGCATTCACCTTGGTCAAGGACATTGGTCAAACCACCTACACAATTTCCAATACAGAACCATGAAAAATGCTGACTCAACGTACCCACTTAAGACCACAGACTAACCATTACGATATTGGGGGGGGTTGATTTGGGATGATTCTAGAAAAATAAACCTGGTAAACAAAGAAATACACCCTAAAAACACTTCCCTGCAACAGAGAGATACAGAGGATAAGAGACATTTGGCAAAACATGTTTAAAGCCATTAGGCTACACTGACAAACATCCATAATTAATGCCTACACATTAAACTGAGTCAGTCACATAACATCAGAGTGAACTCATTTAAAAAAAAGAACTTTTCCCCCGGCCTTCCCTTATCTACTTCTTATAGAATTACTCTCTTCAACAAACCAGTTCCACTGCCTTCTGCAGTTTTAGGAAGATTCTGCAAAGAAGTAACAATGGCTAGTGGGTTTTGAAAATGATTTGGCAGACGAAACTGTGCCATAGACAACTAGTGTCCATGCTGCAGGAAGCTCCCTTACATCCTCTAGGCACCAATAAATCTGAGGTCTGTAGGAGGCACTAGCAGAGGCTGGTGGAGGTAGAAATGAATGGAACGGATTGTGTTTGATACCATCGCTAATTCTGTTCCATGCATTACAATGAGCCCGTCCTCCGATTCCTACCTCCACCAGCCTCCACTGGTAGGCATATATCATCAATGGTAGTAGATTACTGTGAAGCCTTTGACTGATTTGTTGCCACCTTGTTGTACATTTGTAAATAAAATAATAATTATGAAACATTTAACAAGACATGCAGGGGAGAGCTGAAACACCAAGAGGTCATTAAATTATAAAATAAAATTAATTAATTAACCACAAGTATTTGTGGTTCACCAGGGAGTTTAGAATCCTCATTTCTTTCAACCACAGAGATAAGAAGAGCCAGAGGGTTCACTTGGCATCCACTTCCATCCGCAGGCTGTGGTAAAATAGGGACTGGGACGTTTTTTCTATGCTGAGAAACACTGGGGGGCTGTGAACTTTAGTATTTTACTTGTGGTTGCACATTGTCCTTAATGGTCTAAGCTTAACTGGGTAATGCCTAAGGTCTTTCGCATGTGGAAGTTCTTAGTGCAACGTCAGCTCCGCCCCTTTTATTTTTGGTAGAAGTGCATGCCTGTCCTCCCTGTTCCTCATTAGCCGGATTTCCAACCTGTATTATAAGGGATTGGTTCAAATCACGCTCCCGGGCCAATAACATGTTGTGGCCTTAACCAGTGTCAGTCAAATCACGCTCCCGGGCCAATAACATGTTGTGGCCTTAACCAGTGTCAGTCAAGCCTGAAAACATGTGTGATAGGAGTGTGATACTGTGTGATAGGAGTGTACACCAAAAAGGTTAGGAGTTAGTTACCGGCGAAGAGCTCTAATGAACTGAGTTTCCGTTGAGGCCACTCCGGTTCTCGAGTCTTCACACCCACTACATGCTTGGTCATCATGACCCACTCTACAACATGATAGCTTAATCAAAGAGAAAATATTAAGTTGTGATCAGCTGCATGCATCAATCAGCTGCATACATCAGTCAGCTGCATGCATCAATCAGCTGCATACATCAATCAGCTGCATACATCAATCAGCTGCATACATCAATCAGCTGCATACATCAATCAGCTGCATACATCAATCAGCTGCATACATCAATCAGCTGCATACATCTAGCAATCAGGAGTGAAGGCCTAGGACACAGAGTTTTCTCTTTCTCCCACTTATTCTGGATAGACTGATAACAGTGGATATAGTGCCTTTTGTAAGTATTCACCCACTGAACTTATTCCACATTTTGTTGTTACAACCTGACTTTAAGTTAGATTTACATGATTGTTTTTGTCACTGACCTAAGATATTCATTACAAAATGGCATGAACTATATTATCCTTGTACTCAGATGGACTCAAGTCAACTTAAGTGACTTGTTGAAGACATTTTTGTAATTGAGCAAATTTAGGAGTGTCATAGCAAAGGGGGTGATTACTTATTGACTCAAGCCACTTCAGCCTATGTAGATCAGTGACAAAACAAATCAATTATATCTATTTTAAAGTCAAGTTGTAACACAACAAAATGTGGAAAAAGTCCAGAGGGGTGAATAGTTACTGAAGGCACTGTCAAACGACAGGTTTGAAACAGCGACGACTAGCGGCTGAAACTGAGATGACATGTTCAACACTCGATAGACATAAGAACACGCCGGTTTTGATTACAAAATGAATGTGTACTTTTTATAATGATAACATGGTATTGTTATTTTAGAATTTAATCATATTATTTCACGTTATATAACGTACCACATCACGTTCAGTGATCACGTCTCCTGTGCGCAGGTGTTTGGTCTTGGAATATGTAGTAGTGCTATTTTTGTACCCAAAACATTTTTACGAATATCCTTGGTTGCTTTCCTGTAAGGTTGATATGTCATTTAATAACATAAGAAAATTTGATGTTATAACGAACAGTCAAATCTTTGTATTTAAGTGAAATCATTGGTACAAAAATGGTACAAAACCTCGACGGAGCATCTCCTGTATTCATTCTTACCTACTTCTGGTACCAGCACGTCATACATTTGAGTTGTCTGAGCTCCAATACGCTCCATCTCGCTCCATTAACACTTCTGGTTTCGCTTTTCGCCGTTTTCGCGACTTCAAAATAAAAGCGCGAGTTAAGAGTTGAATGGAAAGTGATTGGATCACAATATTTTCTCTTATTTATTATTATTATTTATTTTTTTAGAAATAATGACAAATTACGGAACAGAAAGTATATACAATTTTTATATACAAATTTACTATTTACATATTGGTGCAATTTCATAGAATTTTACACATGCCTATTATATTTGTACAAACTGTACAGACATACTTTTCAATAATTTCAACTCATCTCTGGTAATAGTCTCCTCGAGAACACTTGTAGAATATGGGTGAAGTGAGTTTGAGTCTAAAGCGATGTCTCTTTACAGGCGCCATACAGCTATATGATCTAATATGGTGTTAAAGATTAATCTCCACAGGATAGAATGGGCTTCCCCATGAATTCCCTCTCCTCCTCTCTCCCCACTTCATTCCTCCCCCTCTTCTCCTCTCTCTTCCTCCTTCTCTCCACCTCTCTCCCCTCTCCTTTCCTCCCCCTGTCCTCTTCTGCTTTCCACCAGTCTCATCTGCTCCACCATGTTTCTGATCAGTTTGTTGATCTGGAAGTTTCTGTCCCAGATTGGAGCCTTGCATTCTGGGCAGTGTTCAAGACCAGCATCCAGGCTTTGTTGAAGGCATTTCTGACAGAAGGTGACCGTCTCAGCTGGTACCAGCTACTTTAATACCTGGAGATGGTCAGTGTCACCTGGTACCAGCTACTTTAATACCTAGATGAATGCAGCAGCTTACTTGAGAGATGGATGGAAAGCAGAGCAGTGTCTAGACCCTGGCAGACAATGTGTGCTTAAACATTTGTTCATTGCAGATCAATGTTTGGGAGTTGAGTGTGCAGATGTTCTCTATCATTACTTTTAAGTCTCTTCCTCATTTACTACCTTTCCTTGTATCCTTTCCTCATCTCATTTCCTTGTATTGTTTCCTTTCCTCACCACTGATCTAAAAACTACCATTGAATTATCATGTATGCTTGTGTAGACGGATTTGGTGGTGCCAGCTTTGATTTAAATGTGTTTACCTATTTACAGTTGAATGAGCATGCCTGGCAGACATCCTGAAGAAATCACACCCCGCCTCTTGTCAATTCCTTTTCTATTGTGATGTCTACAGTATAGTATAGGCCAACTGGCTCTCACACCTATGTCCTATTGTCTGGATGCTATTCAAGGAGAAGGACAGCAAGATGTCCTTTGAGTTACTCGGGTTAGGCCCATGGCCACCGGTCCCCCGTGTTGTCCTTGACACACGTTAAACATATGGTTAAACTTAGTCATATGTTGCTTTGAAACTATTAAATTGGTTAATTTGTTGATACTCTGATATTCTTCCAATGTGCATTAATGTGATGTTGTGCGCTATATAAAGGTTCTGTTAATACAGCACAACATAATTGTGACCAGGTTCTCCCATTTAATGTCTAATTTTCACATGCATCATTAACGACACAGAGTCGTGTCATCAGCTTCAGATATTGGCTTGAGCGTAAACTCCTCACGATCTGATTCATCTTAACTTGAGGGCATGATAAAATGACATTTTGGGTATTCTTAATAGAATCTATTATCCGATATGATCTACTGTCTGTCATGCAGAGATGAGCAAAGCATTATCAATCATTGTTATCCATGGAATATCTTTTGGAGTCAGATATAACTTAATGTTAATTTATGTTAGTTGGTCATATGACCACTTGTGTTGAGTTCGCTACACCATGTCCGTAACCGTCTGAAGTTGTACTTGGAAATAAATGTGTTTGTATTTCCAATTCTTCACTTGAAGCCAACTGTATTATTGCAAGGTAGTTTCATTCCCTTCTGTCAAAAATTCCTTTTTTTCTTCCGGTAAATGTTTTCATATGTTTTACTTTGTAACAACAGATGATCAGGTTACCCTGGAGATACAGGTGATCTCTGACCCTGACATCCTGGTCACATGGCAACACGGGGGCGGCCTAATTATCCAGTGTGCACTCCTTATGACATATTTCTACTGCCAAGGTGCAGGTCACAAGAGTCTGCAAAATATGACTTCTAACTAATGTATATTTCTAATGATTTCTTATATGACTTTGTATATGATTACACAATTACATTTATATATTACATTTATATGGTATTGCTTCAGGCATAGCCGCTATTATACAGTCACCGGCCACTTTATTAGGTTCAACTGCTCGTTAACGCAAATATCTAATGGTGTGGGGGATATTTTCTTGGCACACCTTGGGCCCCTTAGTACCAATTGAGCATCGTTTAAATGCCACAGCCTACCTAAGTATTGTTGCTGACCATGTCCATCCCTTTATGACCACAGTGTACCCATCTTCTGATGGCTACTTCCAGCAGGATAACGCGCCATGTCACAAAGCTCAAATCTTCTCAAACTGATCAAATTAGTTCACTGTACTCGAATGGCCTCCACAGGCACCAGATCTCAATCCAATAGAGCACCTTTGGGATGTGGTGGAACGGGAGATTCGCATCATGGATGTGGAGCCGACAAATCTGCAGCAATGATGCTATCATGTCAATGTGGACCAAAATCTCTGAGGAATGTTTCCAGCACCTTGTTGAATCTAAGCCACAGAGAATTAAGGCAGTTCTGAAGGCAAAAGGGGGTCCAACCCGGTACTAGCAAGGTGTACCTAATAAAGTGGCCGGTGAGTGTATTTGTTGCTGTAATCATAGTTCAGTTAGGACACTTACGTCAGTTTAATCATGTTTAATGAAAATGATAGTAAATGTAGGTGTGGCATAATTTAATGGCTATGCTCTGTATAGCATGGAGCCCATATTATAAAACCCCACCAAACCCTGCACCTTCTTCAATGCAGGGACGAAATGTCTTTTGCATCCTGTATCGTTGTCTCTGTACTTGTACTCTGCACAATGACAATAAAGTTGAATCTAATCTAATCTAATTGAATCTAATCTAATCTAATCTAATCAGACGGGGGGTCATTCTGGGATTATGTGGAACTAAGACTATGTGTTTGTGGTGATTGCCTCAGTACCTGCTTTTAACAGGGTGATCCTCCCAGTGTCCCCCTGCACTTTTTTTAGTGCAGACACGAATGACTTGCACCCTGGATTGGATGGGGGTCATTCTACCCTGGATCGGATGGGGGTCATTCTACCCTAGGATCGGATGGGGGTTATTCTACCCTGGATCGGATGGGGGTCATTCTACCCTGGATCGGATGGGGGTCATTCTACCCTAGGATCGGATGGGGGTCATTCTACCCTGGATCGGATGGGGGTCATTCTACCCTGGATCGGATGGGGGTCATTCTACCCTAGGATTGGATGGGGGTCATTCTACCCTGGATCGGATGGGGGTCATTCTACCCTAGGATCGGATGGGGGTCATTCTACCCTGGATCGGATGGGGGTCATTCTACCCTGGATCGGATGGGGGTCATTCTACCCTGGATCGGATGGGGGTCATTCTACCCTAGGATCGGATGGGGGTTATTCTACCCTGGATCGGATGGGGGTCATTCTACCCTGGATCGGATGGGGGTCATTCTACCCTGGATCGGATGGGGGTCATTCTAGCGTTATGTGACCTCAACTATTCACTATAACCCATGTATCACAGTGACTTCTCCGCTGTCCTTCTCACCTGTATTATAAGGCAGGGTCTTCTAAATGCAACAGCCCTTTAGAGATGGTACTTGGCTTTTTGACTCTAAGCTCGTCAGCACCCATACAAGGCTAGATTGCTCTCCTCCATCATCTAGGTACGTGGGAATATTCTACTTTGTGAACTATGTGTTTGCAGTGAATCCGTCACCGCTGAAGAATTGGAAATAAAAACACATTTATTTCCGAAGTGTTTGAGAGTGAGGTAAACAGAGCGCATTCATTTTCAATCAGAGAGTGTGAGAATCGCAAGGAATGAAACATGTTCACCACGCCTCAGAAGCCCATGCAGCCGTGAGAAACACCCAGAAAAGCTAATCAGCACCTGAATCCACACAG
Source organism: Argentina silus (assembly GCF_951799395.1). Lineage (NCBI taxonomy): Eukaryota > Metazoa > Chordata > Actinopteri > Argentiniformes > Argentinidae > Argentina > Argentina silus. The sequence goes on along the minus strand of NC_139653.1, from coordinate 44,815,652 downwards.
TGACTTAAAACACCCTCTTCTTAGAGGACACCAGCTGTACACTAGAGGCAGAGTCAAAGAAGAACTTTTATCATTGCTAAGTTGCGTTTCCTTAATCTCTTGAGGAGGACTTCCCGAACAATCTAAACTGCAGGGATCGTGCCTGCAGCTAACAGAAGCCTGCTATCTGAGCCTTAAAAGGCTGTAGTTCTGTCGTCTTTGCCGCCCCATTCACATGTATAGAGCAGCCTTGGACACACAAGAACGCAACGCCTTTAGTCGAGAATCTAACCAGTCTAACCATAGCTGAACGGTGGGCAAGGCATTGGCAGGCCAGCGTCCAAGGACCTTGAGCAGGATAATAATGCTCTGAACCAAGACCATGCTCTGAACCAAGACCCCAAAACAAACAGAGGGGCTGCATTGCAACTCAACGCACACTTCTACACAGCAGGACTACGCATGTTGGACGACACCCTGCATCTGACATAACAGTGCATAACAGTGCAGATAGCGAGCGTACAGTAAAAATGTCTTCCCCCACAAATGTCTGCAGGTGGACTTGGCTCTTTTTTTTTTTTTTAGGACTTCTTCTACAGCCTCACCACCCTGGACTGGAGGTTGGCCTCTCGTTCCTCCAGAGACGTGATGGAGGACAGTCCTGACCCACTCTGACAGGCTGCAGCATCCCTGGCCTCATTAAGCTCTATGACACACTGCAGTCCGGAGAGGAGGACCTCTATGGTTGTGCTGGTGATCAGTTTCACCGACCTCCGGGACATGAGGCCAAGCTTCACCTTGTTCACCTGTGCTCATTCAAAAGAGAGTGAAGAATTAGTTTGTGAGGCTGTTATGTGAGGTGTTCAGCTTAATGAAGATAATCATTTAGATTCAGTGTACTGACTGGTATGCCTGGTAAGTCTAAAGTCAAATAATAACACATCAAATGTTGACAGGTAAACTTACAGGGTCTCTAACTAGCATACCACTATGGAGCCATTTCTAGGCCATGCATTAAAATGATACCCTAGGATGTGGATATTGGAATTATCTTCAACTCATTATCATTGCCTGTGATTGGATGTTTAATGGCATGAAGGAAACGTTTTCTCTATCAAACAAGTCTTCAAATAATCAATATGGACTCCACAGGAATAAGTAATGTAACAACAGAAAACCCTCTCATCTGCATCTGTGTTGTTGCTCTTCTCAGCTGAGGCCCTCTTACCACTATTCCTCTTGACCTGCCACACAACAGAGTTCAGATCACACATTCTGGTCAACTTATTATGTAAAGTCAAAATAGCTCTTTAGACTGGATCACATAGAAAAGGATTCAAATGATAATCAGTCAGAAGGGGGCAGCAAAGGGCTTGTTCTGTAAATGTTAGGATAAGGCCTACAAGTCGGTTTATAGCCCTTTGACAGAACACACAATCTAATGTAAAGCATAGTTAGATCAAATGATCTGACCCAGCCCCAGGGGTACCTTCTCATCAGCTGTGATTAGGCCCTTCTTCACCGGCACCTCTTCCTCTCCGGCTGGTTAGAGAGAGAGAGAGAGAGAGAGAGAGAGAGAGAGAGAGAGAGAGAGAGAGAGAGAGAGAGAGAGAGAGAGAGAGAGAGATTAAACAATAAGGCCTTGTGGCTGAGGAGGGTCACAGCTTTGTTTTTAACTTTTGACACACAAAGGATGGACCTCACTCAAACAGTGCAGAATGAGATTCAGATTAAGATATCTTCCAAAAAAACTTTTCCCATAGCAATGCATTGAACATGTATTCATATAACAAACCATGTAATTTACACACCAATCAATCACATAACAATTGTTTGCAAACCCAATACCAACACAGTAGCAATACTGTCTGTATAGGCCTCAAGTTCATGAATATCTTACTCAAATACATACTCATTCCATTATCCATTTTAGAATAATGTAGCCTTTAACAAACTGAATGTAGGGAATTAATGACTCACATTCTCTTATTTGATATCTCTATTTTCCATTTTAGAGAACATTTTCAATCAGCGAAAAAGACACAGCGATCCTCCGAAAAGCGAAAGTCAAACTGTGACACAAACTACCTAAAACGGACATCATGTATATTGATATCGTATCAATATGTATCTCTAGTCTACAATATAATTAACCTGTAACAAATGCATTGTAGTCTATTGTATTCTGGCTCTATATAGTGGGACTCATCTTGGAGTGCAGCGAACAGAACCTTCAATATGAATGGATTGACAAAGTGTTGATTCAGTACTGCAGAGACGGTAGCCTAACGTGTAACTTTTGTAAATGGTATCCCGCTCAATTACTTGTGCTCACGTGTTCAGTACTGCCCGTCGTTGAAATAATCACTCAGTTATTAGTCATGATGCCTGAACCGAGCTACCATTGAAAATGCCAAATCGCCTTAATTTCTCACCCTTTTGACCAAAGATGTTGATGCCATTTCGTATATGGTAAGAGGTTAAAAGGTTACAGAGAGATTACAGAGAGGTTACAGAGAGGTTACTTTCGGTATTCTGAAGAAAGGAGGCGTAAAGGTGGGGGCTAGGAGAGTAACTATGTACAGCATGTGATGAACAGACGGATGATAAATACAATCCAATTTCTCATTTTTTGGAGTGGTTAGTGCAGGAAGCAGATGTTTCCATCTCTGACGTCCGAGATATACACTTAAATATCAGACAGGTAGGCACTCATTCCTTTTGATGCAGCAGGTCAAAGCAAACGAAATTAATCTCGACGATTACTCAAATGTACCTCAATACCGCCGTTCCTATATAATTTATGGTATTTAGCAGACGCCTTTATCCAAAGCGATTTACAACAAATACATGTGTTTAAGTAAGTGAATCATCTATCCAACAGTCATCATAAGATAAAGTAATCAATGCTCGGACCAGGGGGCCATGGCAGTCACAATGCTAGAAGAATTTATTTTTTATTTTTTATTTTTTAATATATATATATTAACAGGAGAGACACTTGTACAAGGGGGTAGTAGGGGTGAAGAGGTCTTTAGGAGGGACTGTTAAAATGTAGCCTGAAGAGATGGGTCTTCAATCTACGGCGGAAGATTGGTAGTGACTCTGCAGTCCTGACAGCAGTGGGAAGCTCATTCCACCAACTGGGCGCCAGGACAGTGAAAAGCCGTGACCGAGAAGTGCGGATGTTGCATCCACGTAGAGGCGGCGGTGCCAGGCGGCCAAGAAGAGCGGAGTGATAGAAGAGCAGAGTGATCGGGCAGGGGTTTGGAGGCTGACCATTGCTTGCAAGTAGGGAGGGGCTGTTCCTTTTACCGCCCGGTAGGCGAGCACCAGGGTCTTGAATCTGATGCGAGCTGCTACCGGGAGCCAGTGAAGGGTGCGGAGGAGGGGAGTGACATGGGATAATTTGGGGAGATTGAACACCAGACAAGCGGCAGCGTTCTGATTGAGCTGCAGAGGCCTGATGGTGGAAGCGGGGAGACCGGCCAAGAGTGCGTTGCAGTAGTCAAGGCCCGACTCGGGTACGCAGATGTATAGCATATGACGGGTAGGACGGACGCAGGAGCTTACCCCAACATCCCTCTCACACCCACTCAGATTTGCCGGATTTATTGTCCACAAAGCATGATGATCACATGATAATACTGCAACTAAAAAGTGATAAGTGTTGAGTTGACGGGCGTTGCCAGAGTGTAGGCTAATTGGGGAAATATCACATTATTTAAGAGCCCATTAAGAGCAGAGGACAGGGTAAACGCTTCTACTTTTAGTCACAGAGGTAAAAAAAAAAAAAAAAAAAAAAAAAAAACTCATTAAACAGGGGTGGCTGTGGCTCTTTTCCTGAAAGTATGGTGTCAACTTTATTCAAATCTCTAGTTTGTGTAGCCTATGCAGTGGCAAGGCATGTGGGTGACTCTTCACAACACAATATACAATACTGTACAATACAATGCAGCTTTATTCTTCCACCATAAAAAGTCATTCTGTATTGTTCCACAGGCAGAGCAAGGTTGTGGAAAGGTTGTTAAACCTTGTTAATGGAGGGGCTGCAATTACACTTTTTCAAGAGAAGCTAATTAGAAGCCTTGTCATGGGGATGCTAAAAGCCTGTTTACAAATTAAAGATGTCCAATTTTAGATAACAAACAAGCAGTGTATATAGGCAGAATGATGTCACAGTGGGCTGTTAGTTGAATGAACAATTAAACAATGTTCTACTGTGTGATGGGCCTATTTAAATTAAATTTTGTTAAAAAGTCAAAAGATGTATATGTTGTAGGGCATTGTGCACACTTCTAAGTTGACCATGTCCATGAATTGTATCTCGTTCATATCCCCCCCCCCCCACACACACACACACACTGTGTCTCAACAGATTCAATAGCAAAAGTAGATGAATATGACTAATCGAATCTGAGATAATAATAATACTGATAATAACAATTATCTAACATTGACTGATTAACAATTATTAATAATACATTGTCACAACAATAACAACAACAATGTGATTATGATTAGCATTATTAGCACTATAGCTAGTATTATACAAATAATTAACATTGCCTTTATTTTTCATAGGTGAGGGAGAATTGTGTTACTCTAAACTAAAATGATATGGTTGAGTTATATGGAAGAAATGTACAAAGAGACTATATGGGAGAAAATTAAGAAACAAAGAAAACATAAGGCGACAGAGAAGTTACAGAGAAGTTACAGAGAGGTTACAGAGAAGTTACAGAGAGGTTACAGAGAAGTTACAGAGAGGTTACAGAGAAGTTACAGAGAAGTTACAGAGAGGTTACAGAGAAGTTACAGAGAGGTTACAGAGAAGTTACAGAGAGGTTACAGAGAAGTTACAGAGAGGTTACAGAGAGGTTACAGAGAGGTTACAGAGAAGTTACAGAGAGGTTACAGAGAAGTTACAGAGAGGTTACAGAGAGGTTACAGAGAGGTTACAGAGAGGTTACTTTCGGTATTCTGAAGAAAGGAGATGTAAAGGTGGGGGCTAGGAGAGTAACTATGTACAGCATGTGATGAACAGACGGATGATAAATACAATCCAATTTCTCATTTTTTGGAGTTGTTAGTGCAGGAAGCAGATGTTTCAATGTTTCAGATGACTCAAAATTACCTCGACATATGTGACCAACCGAAGAAAACCCTTCAAAAACAAGTAATTTCAGTATGCTTACAAAAAAGAATCTATTTCATTAATGCGGATCATGATGACGCTAGTCCTGAAACGTTAACGTTCTTTCACCACTAGAGGGAGTTAGTGGACCTGGCTGACAAGGTTGTTGAAAGCAGAGAAAAACATACTGTATATCCCAGTAACACTACAGGCAATGGTTCAACAGAGATTCTCAATATGAGAGGGTGACGAGACAACCAACAAAACTGCAAAATGCTCTTTAGGCCTGCTACCTCCAAAGGAACATAATGACAGATATATTTCCTTTACTGTTATATACGGTATATTTATACAACGGGTGGTTAGGAATTCCCATTGTTACAGCTTATCCTGCCCATGATATATTAGACAACATACACAGGGTCACGTCCATTCTAAAATGCCATCGTTTACATCGTTACCTACCTGACATCGTCCCTAGAAACCAGTTCTCGAACTATCAACCAGCGCTCGGGTGTCATTTAACATGACAGTCAATACGAGTAGAACTAGCGACCAGAGAACGCCTTAAATTACGATTGACAACCAGTCTTAGTGAATGCAGCTTCACGTTTTGTTGCAAAAAATGTTATGGTTTGGGAATGAATCTTACTTTTTAATGCTGGTAACCCGTCGCCTCGTGGCTACGACCACGTCACAGCCATGATAAAAATGTCATAACACATGGCGTCTCATGTATTATTGTTGAAGTATCAGATCAGTTTACAAATAAACAGTAAAAAAAAAAAAGTACTCGTTCCAAGCAGTGGTGTTGATACACTTGCAATTCTCACATAAAACCAGAAGTAACTCTGATGTGCAGTTTGGGTTGCTGCTTACTCACTTTCTCCAGCTCAGTGAGGCTCAGTGACTTTCATCAGGATGATTTACGGACTACATCATCCATGCAACAAGTGGTTTGTCTAGCCAGCCTGAAGAGGATGGGTCCCCCTTGGAGCCTGATTCCTCTCAAGGTTTCTTCTTACCAGGGAGTTTTTCATTGCCACTGTGACCGATGTTTTTCTATATACGCATAAATGCGTAGGAGGAGCCAAGAAAACGAGCAACACACTATGGGCAACTGGGGAGTACACAGTGTGCAACTGTTATTGTATGCAGAAACTGTATGATATTAAAGGGGCATTATATATAAGAGTTTTAGGGTAGGGTCGTCCCAAGGACCCACTTAGCAGCTAACTCAGAGATCTGTGTCTCTCTCTGGTCAGACACAGACGTGGTACCATCATCAGACCCTCTGGTACAGTGTGAGGTGTTTTACAAAGACCATTTTAACTAAAAAATTGCTGAGAATGTTTGAATGTCTCTGTACAGTGTGTTTTGTCTGCCTTCTGGTACCTACTGGTCTTATTGACATACAGTGTATCTGATTCATAGAGTAGATGGATGGAAACTCTAAAACTACAAATGCCAGCGACAGTTTTCCCATTGTTTTATTGAAATACTTTTGGGATTTTCATTTCAATTCAGATTAGGTCCAATATCCAAATGCTTTTCATACAAATAAAGGTCTGCTGCTGGTGTATCATGCCACTGTAATCCAAATAGTCTTCTACTATTTATTTTATTTTTTGGCAGTGGAGTAGGGAGAGTGGCTTGCTTGTATTGGCTTGCTGTGCATATGCCATAATCTGGTTGAACTTCAGTAAAGATGTGGAAGACCAGACTTTTATTATCAAAGTAAAAATGAATCTTTGCTCTATTGTAGTCTACGCGCGCGCCGTGTTTGCATTTTTCCCTCGTGGTCGCGCATGAAGAGGGCGTGGCAGAAGGAGGAGTTTGGGGTGCAACGTTGTTGCAGCAGGGAGGGGGGCGAGGGCGAGGTTCTGTCAACGGAAGGGGACGAACAGGAAGAACGAGGGCCACGCACACGGAGGGGGCAATAATAGAAGCAGTTATAAGATAGAAGGCAGTGTTAATTTTTCCCCATTTTATTTATTCACCCTTGTTCCGCTCTGTTTATACTGAGAGATTTTAATATGCATTATTGGCGTCAGATTGTCCTCCACCTCCAGCAGAGAGTGAGACTACATATAAGGCTTGGTGTAGTAGCGAACCTTCCGAGTCTCCACTCGAGCCAGCTCAGTGCCTGACAGAACTTTCCGTAAGAACGCAGAAGAAAACGAGCGAGCAGCTGAAAACAAGGGAACGCCACTGGCACGAAGAAGTCGGACTCGGAAGACGACACATCATTGTCCTCTACTAGACGAATTGACAACTCGTTGGCTTGCTAACTAGCCTTCGTTTGGTTCTTGCTGAGCAACCAGGCTGCCTGCAGGCAGCTTGCATTGCAACACCGCTACAGTGACAGAGGCTCCAGCCAACTATTTGGGGGGTGTTCGCTACTCTAGCTAATGGGACGCTTGCTTCGATAGAACCCCCTTGCTCAAATTCGGCTCGGGCGCTGTCCTCGCCGGGGGGTGCTGCCGAATCATCGCTGAGTCCGACTGGGGAAGGAGGGCGGTCCCCCCCCCCCCAACCTCCACTGTCGCTCTGGCCGACCCTAGGAGCCTGAACATGGCAGGAAATCTGAAGAAAGGCGGAGGGCTGATCGGGATGATGAAGGACGCGTTTCAGCCCCACCATCACCACCTCCACTCCCATCACCAACCGGGGGCCGTGGACAAAAAGACGGTGGAGAAATGCTGGAAGCTTATGGACAAGGTGGGTGATTAGCCAGATGATCTGTGTCACCCAGGCAGGAAGCTAGTCTGGCTAATTGGCTAGCTCGCTAGCAGGCTAGCACAGAGAAGATGTAACGTTACTAAGACATGGGCCTCTCTTAGCACTACCTAATCGTAACCATTTAAACTACATACACTCACAGGGCACTTTATTAGGAACACCTGTACACCTTCTCATGGTGGAGGTGGTGTAATGGTGTTAATACCAATCAATCATCGCTTGAATGCCACAGCCTATTTGAGTATTGTTGCTGACCATGTGCATCCCTTCATGGCCATAATTTACCCATCTTCTAATGGCTACTTCCAGCATGATAATGCACAATTTCACAAAGCAAAAGTCGTCTCAAACTGGTTTCATGAACCTGACAATGAGTTCAGTGTTCTTCAGTAGCCTTCCCAGTCACCAGATCTGAATCCAATAGAACACCTTTGGGATGTGGTAGAATGGGAGATTCACAGCTTGGGTGCACCTGACAAATCTGCAGGAATTGCATGATGCAATCAAGTCATCATGGACCAGAATCTCAAAGGAATGTTTCCAACATCTTGTGGAATCAATGCCACGAAGAACTGAGGCTGTTTTGAGAGCATAGGGAGGGCCTACCCAGTATTAGTACAGTGTTCCTAATAAAATGTGAGTGTATATGTACAGTAGTAGTCAAGCAAGCTACCTTTCACGTCTTTCTTTATATGCATCAGCTGTCTACCTAACTAGCTTGTTAGCAAGTCAACACTGATAGGTCCTGACAGGTAGCTAGCCATAACCCAGTCATCAATTAATTATTAGCACGCAAAGCTGGTGTGTGGCAAGACAAAGCAGGGCTCAAATCATGCAATGCCATTCAATAGTCTTAATTTGTGATGAAGCTAAAGTTTCAAGGAAGTCCACAAAGGGCATAGCTAGACATCTATTTAGCTGAGCCCTCAAAATATACGTATCCAGAGCAGATTCCAGTGCACAGCTTCGACAAGAACCCGGTGAGATAATATAAAAAGAGATGGGTTAGATGCATTTTACTTAACACAAGTTATAACTCATTGCAGTACTTTTTGGAAACTGTTGTAGCTAGCTGCTTGACCCCTAGTTTCCTGTGTGAGATTCACACTGAATTAAGAGGTTGGTTAAGAGAACAAGATACTCTTTTGTGTCTCTTCTCTCTCTGTGTTGGTTTCCCTAACACAGATTAGGCTAAGCCTACTCCTGGACTAGAATGCACTTTCAAATGGAGATAGTCAATTGAACATGGGCAAGCCTACTACAGTGTAGGACTAAGTGTAATCTTGCCCCCCAGATGTCTGTACTTATTAGTTTGAACCTCCCATTCCCCCCCCCCTTTTTATTTTTTGCCATATTAGCACTTTTCATCTGATTTCACTGTGCAGTGCTGTTTCTACCAGACCATCTGCATTGTGGAGACGTCAGTCCACACACTCAGAGAAAAAGCAGAAATGACATGACAATGTCAGTTCTCTCTTTTTGTGTCTGAAAGTGACCTGCTCTCCCCACAATCTATAACCAATAGGCTGCACTCAAGCCAAGTTGAGGAAGTGTGTGTTGTAACCCTTTGTTTTACAGCCCCCGTTTCAGTTGTTTTTTTACCCAGTATGTTTAAGGAACTTTTTGTTAAGTGTGGTAACAGGGGTACTTATAATACCAATGGCACATAGTGATGCTTGAGTCAGTGAATTTAAAAGAAACAGCGAGTTTCTTTTAAGTAGTGCAATTATCAAGAAATAAAGCTTTTACAGTTATTTCTAAGTAAGTGCCATCTTAATAGCAGGCTGTAAAATAAAGTGTGTCTGTCTGTGTGAGTGACAATGTCAAAACCAATCGGTGTAGTAGAGGCTGCACATTTTGATCAGAATAATTGGAACTGACGAAAGGTCTCTCACTGAAACGTAGCAGACGGTGTTCTTCTGATTCTTCTACTGAAAGGTCTCTCACTGAAACGTAGCAGACGGCGTTCTTCTGATTCTTCTACTGAAAGGTCTCTCACTGAAATGTAGCAGACGGTGTTCTTCTGATTCTTCTCCTGAAAGGTCTCTCACTGAAACGTAGCAGACGGCGTTCTTCTGATTCTTCTACTGAAAGGTCTCTCACTGAAATGTAGCAGACGGCCTTCTTCTGATTCTTCTACTGAAAGGTCTCTCACTGAAACGTAGCAGACGGCGTTCTTCTGATTCTTCTACTGAAAGGTTGTTTTCTCTTACGGACCCACTGCAAAGATTATCTTAGGCTAAGAAGCTAAAGCTCTGCTAGACAAACTTAAATGATCGGAAATTACGTTGCCGTTTGAGTATTGTTGCTGACCAAGTGCATCCCTTCATGGCCATAATTTACCCATCTTCTAATGGCTACTTCCAGCTTGATAATGCACCATGTCACAAAGCAAAAGTCGTCTCAAACTGGTTTCATGAACATGACAATGAGTTCAGTGTTCTTCAGTAGCCTTCCCAGTCACTGGATCTGAATCCAATAGAACACCTTTGGGATATGGTAGAACGGGAGATTCACAGCTTGAAAGTGCACCTGTCTGCAGGAGTTGTGTGATGCAATCAAGTCATCATGGACCAGAATCTCAAAGGAATGTTTCCAACATCTTGTGGAATCAATGCCATGAAGAATTGAGGCTGTTTTGAGAGCAAAAGGGAGGCCCTACCCAGTATTAGTATAGTGTTCCTAATAAAGTGTTCGGTGTGCGTAAGCCCATTAAGGTTAACCACACCACATATGTGGTGCCAAACCCCCTAAATGAGCTGCTCTTCTTTCCTCTTGAGTTCAATGTGATTCGAGAAATGGAAGAAAGTAGGCTGCATAAATATAGACACGCCACAGTGCAGCAGACCACTCACACAATGTTTGAAATGGAAAAGTGAAACCATGGGATCGTTGAAAGGAAAGTAATTGCAGTACAGGTACAGTACTTGAACATCTTTTTAAGAGTTCATTTCAATTCACGTAGCCTTCTGACAGACACTGCTATGGTTTTCCACGCAACAACCCTTTCACTCTTCTATTTCAAAGGTCTAAGGGACTACTGGTGCACACAGGGGCCGTGGCCATGAATATTTCTTTAGGCTACATTTTGTAGCTAAACACCATTGTCCTCAAGTTTGTACTTGTCTGATAGGCCTAGTGAATGAATGTCCCACGTCTGGATACAACTGAACTCTCCAAGCCACCCTTCTGGAACCGTGGTTCGCTACAGTGGCAGCAGCTTAGCATGGGCATCCTATCAAGGGTTGGCATTGCATATTAACAGTGAGTTTATCCCTGTACTCCCTCTCTCTCTCAATGGATTAGCTATTAGGTTGCCCTTTCAGCATTAGGTTTAGCCATTAGCGAGGTTAATTATGTTATGCCACATGCGCTAGGTGTCTGCTCATTCAGATATCGGAACAACAAGTCTTTGCTTTTTTGTTTAGGCCCTCGCACTTAACATCATAGAGAACCCTTTATAATGGGATTTATAAACTCCTAACATTGACCCCAGAGTGGGTTGGGGGAGGGGAGATACTGGCAGAGTCCCTGTCTCCAGTATTGGATAGAGAGAGGAGGAGGGAAGAAGCTATCTGCACACTTTTTAATATATGTATATGTGTGTATCTGTGTGTGTGTGTGTGTGTGTGTGTGTATATATATATTCATAAACAACATATGAAAACCAACCAGAGGTTTGTTTCTGACTTGTAAAGGCCTATGGGTTTTTATATATATATATGTGTGTGTGTATATATATATATATATATTTTTTTTTTGCGCTATTTGGGACATTTTCTCCTTAGTCGGAAAGAAATTATTGTTGGCCACCCAAAGATTCCATATACAGAAACAAAACGCCTGTGTGTGTTCTTTGATAGATGACCAACAGCAAGCAATCCGCCTAAGATGAGTCTATTTTATTCTCTTCACTGTTGAAGGGCTTAAAATGGAATCACTTAGCTAAGGCCTGAGAGTCACTGTCTGAACACTGCTCTCTCTCCACTCTTCTCTTCTTGTCTTGTCTCCTCTCCTCTACTAGGTGGTGAGGCTATGTCAGAATCCTAAGCTGGCTCTCAAGAATAGTCCTCCCTACATCCTAGACCTTCTACCAGACACCTACCAGCACCTTCGCACCATCCTGTCTCGCTATGAGGGCAAGATGGAGACCCTGGGAGACAACGAGTACTTCAGAGTCTTCATGGAGAACCTGACCAAGAAGACCAAACAGACCATAAGCTTGTTTAAGGACGGCAAGGAACGCATGTACGAGGAGAACTCACAACCCAGGTAAACCACAAAGGCGTCCACACACACACACACATGCCTGCACACATGCACACACACCCATGAGTGGACAAACACACACACACACACACACACCTCTATAGTAGAGTTGGAGCACACAGAAGAGAGAAACAAAAAGAGATGTTGTGGTTTGAACATGTGAAGTTTTGTGGTCCGGATGACGCTGATGGTGCCTCTAGCTGCCTCTCCTTTTTCAGGTTCTAAATGAGAACAGACTAAATACTAAATGGTATCAGCTGTGCCCACACACTCTACACCAAACTCATAAGCGTCATAGCGAGACCAGGCGTCCATGCAAATAGGGGAGGTTGAGCATAAGGAAGTATCAATACCAGGATGTAGCTAATATTCCCTCTGTAAACCCCATAGGCCTTTACAAGTCAGAAACAAACCTCTGGTTGGTTTTCATGTGTTGTTTATGAATGCAGGAGACACGCCGACTCATTATTTGAACCTTGATGAAAAACGTGGTGGTAGATTTCTATCTTCGAGTGCCCTTCTGTTCATCTGTAGAGAGGCTGGGGAAGCTGGAGGAGGTAGAAACGGAGGGCTGGGCTCAGTGTAATGCATGGAAAGGAATGAGGTATGGTATTAAACACATGTTCCATACATTACAATGAGTCTGTCTTCTGATTTCTACCTTCACCAGACTCCACTGGTAGAGAAACACTGTTCCCCTCACAATATACCTGGGTCTGACGGAGGAGGAGGTGGTTCACATCTCTACTCTTCCTGCTACTTTAATTATCATGAAGTTATGGCTCTCATTTCATCTGTCTGAACCATTCCTCTGGGATATTAATTTCCATCATCACTTCATTACATTTGAGAGCTGTAGCTAGCTGGTTAGAACAGAGGAAGCCCCCTCACATAACAGGAACACACACAAAGACTGCTATTGTCTATAGGGAAGGCATGGCTGCACTATGAGTAGGCTATACCCCCAGTAGAGTAGGCTATACCCCCAGTAGAGTAGGCTATACCCCCAGTAGAGTAGGCTATACCCCCAGTAGAGTAGGCTATACCCCCAGTAGAGTAGGCTATACCCCCAGTAGAGTATTTAATGTGTAGTGTATGGATTAGGTACTGTGTAGAGTAGTTAGTGTGTACAAACTACACACTACACACTACCTACACTACACTCTACACACTACCTACACTACACTCTACACACTATCTACTCTACACACTATCTACTCTACACACTATCTACTCTACACACTAACTACTCTACACACTAACTACTCTACACACTATCTACTCTACACACTATCTACTCTACACACTATCTACTCTACACACTATCTACTCTACACACTAACTACTCTACACACTAACTACTCTACAGAGAGAGAGAGAGAGAGAGAGAGAGAGAGATGGGTAGGCCTGTGTCATGATGCCCTGCAGGTTTCTCCACAACATGGCCCCAGAGATTTGCCCATGTATTTATTTTGGTTTTTGATAATATTTAGATTTTGAAGCAATACAGATCATTTTACTGTTGTTTTACCCAGTCTCCTTTAGTTACACATAGTTAGGAGTGTGTGTGGGTGGTTAACATTCTGCTTCTTTTTGTCGTTTTCATTTATATTAGGCCCATTTCAAGTGAATGATCATTTTTACAGGGAATCAAAAGCCTTTTGTCTGTAACTGTATAACTCACTGTTTAATTCACACCACAGTAGTTGATCTAAGCCAGTTTGTGTGTGTGTGTCATGTCGCGTGTGAGTCGTGTGTGTGTGTGTGTGTCTGCTTGTGTGTGACTGTGTTCCGTGGGAAGAGAGAGCGGCGACTGGGAATGAGTGGGCGAGGTATTAGTTGCCTGAGAGAGAGAGAGAGAGAGAGAGACCAAATGATTAACAGTAACACCACAATCAGCCAAACACTGTGAACAACCCCATGTTGACACACTTCCTGGTTGCCTACGCACTTCCTCTTCCTGTTTTATACAACACAGTTACTTCCATTTCATACCCTGTTCACAATGAGGAGAGAGATAAAACTTTATTATCCTCAAAGAGGACATTTGTTTTGCAGCACATACAGATGTGACTGATAGAGGGTCTCTCCTGCATGTTTATTGGCTGATATTATCACTGACAGTTTATTGGCAAATCTCAATCGTCACCCTATTCCTCAGGCAGCCAGCGCTCTAAAATACATTTGACCACCAGAGCCAGATAGGGTGCTCTGGACTCTACGAGAGCCCTACTGGCTGTGTCTGCCCTATCAGGATTCGGGTCTCATTTGAGACTTTGAGCCATGCTGTTGTCCCTGCTTTAGTGCCACTGCTGCACCAACTCTCTGTATGCAAAGTTGAAGTGCACTCGTGTGCTAGTTGCTAAATCTATCCCTCAGAGCTCTTTCCTACACTGAGTATGACGTCCCATTCTCTCTTAGCTTAAACTTTGACTAAAGAGGCAGGGCAGGACAGCGCTGGGGGGGGGTGTTGTCATTCCCCCAGACACTTCTGTCCAAATGCTCTGAAGGTCTGGTGGACTACCAAGACATCAAACTTGGCCTTAGTTTACAATACAAGGACTGAGAATCTGTCGGTTGCATAGCCATTGGCTTAATCAACTTAATCTACCCCCCCCCCCTCCTGCAGTGCTCACCCGACCATATGTTTCTGATTCGGAGCCCCACCTCGCAGTTGTGTGATTAGCTGAAATCAAATAATGACACATGACTTATTTACTCAGTCAAATCACTCTCACTAAGGCCAGGTTTGAGTCGCGTGTTGTTCCAGGCCCTAGCTGTGCACAATAGCCCTGGGGACGAGGTTAGGCTGTGGAGACCAATGCCTCCTCTCCAAGGTGAGGTGGGTGTGTGGGGCAGGCAGACAGGGTTTGACTATCTCCCCCATCTTATCACTAGTACTTGTGACAAGGTCTATATATATATATGAATAAACTAACCGCCGTATGGAAATATGGTACAGGACAGTTGGGTACCAATGATGTCAGACCAAAACCTTGGACATTTTTAGATGCTGAGAGAAGCAGCTATAGAATAATTTAGATTAGTATCTTTTAAAAGTGTTTTGGACACTTTACAGACAGACAGCATGTGTGGGCTTGCGTGCGTGCGCGCTGTCACTGCTGTTTCCTGGCGGAGATCCGGTGCGTGGCCAGTTCCGGAGAGTTAAATGTATAAAGTGATGACCGTGATGAAAGGAGAAGCCGGAATCACCATGTTGCGAGCGCAGCACGTTTTCACTGTAGAAGAAGCCGATTGAGACATGAGTGTTGCCTTTCACAGTGTCAGTGCTTTTTATTGTGTAAAGATGCCAGTCCATTGTGTTTTCTACAATTAATGGGTGGGTAATGTTTAGCCTATAGCAAAGCCGTAAAGAAGCCGATTCACGCTGCTGCCATCTTGGTGACGCCTCTGTGGGCATTTGTTTTCAATACGGAGACAAAAAACTCCCTATGGGAGGGCAGGACAAAAACTCCACTCACACCAAAATGATATGGATTAGCATCTTTTCCTTTTGATATCACTGAAATGTATAGAAAAACATTAATGAGGTCATTTGATCGTTAAAAGTTGTTGTTATGGCTTTAAAAGACCTTTATTTGGCTCTGTGTTCATACACGTTGCTAGGGAAACGGCGTGAGGAAAAACGTGCTCCTAGCAACGTGATGCTAGCAATGCGAACCTAGCAACAACAGCTGTCCGTAACGCTAAGCGATAACTGTGTGGTAATTGGTCAGAAATGTATCCCCACATGGGACTGGTGCTGCCATCTTCTCTCGCAAAAAACAATAGTAAATCAGCAGAGTGGCATATCTCTAGTATATACAATCTCTGTCTGTAGTACATTTGCCACAGTTGTTGTTTGTAGTCCTTGTTTGTAGTCCTTAAGATGGAACCAGGCCTACCCTGTGATTGGCTAATGACAGAGCGCTTTCACTTCACTACTGGTGGTCCGGGTGCTGCACTACTACTGCCTTATCACAGAAGGCAGGAAACAGGAAATAGGAAGGGAGCAGCCAGCTGCAGGTCAAAGGTCAGGCCATTAGAGGGGGGGAGGCCTGAGGTAAGCTTGGCCGTAATCAGGGAGGGGGAGAGAGAGAGAGGATGATTCTACTGTGTATTGGATGTGTTTAAGGGCTAGGGCTCCCTCCTGTTTCTCTTGGCCTAGGAGCAGCAGCAGCAGTACTACTGGAGCTGTGCCCACTGCCCAGCACACACAAGGACAGAGCTAGCATTGTACGGGCCAGTTCTACCCTGGTCAGAGATGGCAGAGACACACACACACACGGCTGGTCTTGAGCCAGTGACGGGTGACACAGGTGTGTGTGTGTGTGTGTGTGTGTGTGTGTGTGTGTGTGATGATACCAACTTCTAGAGAGGACGGGAACTTCGGTAGAGAGAGAGAGGCAGGCAGGCAGACAGGCAGGCATGCAGAGAGACAGACAGGCAGAGATGGGGCCCCCTGATCGGATGTACTTACAGGGCTGCCAGCTCGTCAATAGCACTGGTAGAGATAAGTCAAGCCTATTGGGTAAAAGTGCACAGTGGAGAGGGATAATCAAACAGGGTGAGGTTGTGGAGGGAGAGAGGAAATAGGCTTCCAACTTCACAAAGACTGAATCAATTTCCTCCACGGTTTACTCTGCTGAGAGGACACACACACACTAGAGCCTGACCGATTTTTTATAACTGAATAACCTTTTTTATAACCTTTTTGCAGATTTTACATTTACATTTATGGCATTTAGCATTGTGAATCATCTATCCATCAGTCATCATAAGACAAAGTAATCAATGCTCGGACCAGGGGGCCATAGGCAGCCACAATGCTAGAAGGAAAAAAAAAATATATATTTTTTTTTACCGATAAGTTATAATTAAATATTATTATTATTAAATGTTCATTTTTAGCAGTGTTCATAATTAAACAATGTCTAAAACATGCTCTTAATGCTTATTTGGAAAATATCCATATCTTAATAATGACCTAGTGCAACATTTGTTGACATTATGTGCACAGTTACTTGCTATGCCAAATGAGGATTTCACATGTTCAGTGTACTGCATGTTGTTATCAGTGGTTTGCTATTCAATCTCACTTGCTGTGACAGTTTGATCGTCCACTGAAATATTTGTGTTAAACTCAAAAAACGCACTGTGAGAAGCATTCTTAAAACATAAGAATTGCCAACCACTGTAGTTTCCAGTAATAATTTATTTCAGCCCTCTCCCCTCCGCAAGACGAATTTTATCAAAGTGATATATTCCGCTGTCTTCACAAGAGTAAACAAACCTATGTTGTGCAGGCCACGCTGATACGGTTACTGTAACTACGCACTCAAGCTGTTTGTGACAACAGTTAGCTAGAACGTCTGACTCTGACTCATGGATACAAGCTAGCCATATTAACTGGTGAAATAAATGATTGGTAAATAACACCTCACCGTGTGACTCCTTATGCTGAACAACTCTCTTGTTAAATTCAGCCACATCAGTAGGTACTCCAGTAACAGAAAACGCCAGTAAACAAGTTTATTCATTCATAAAAAGCAATATGTGTATAATTTGCTCTGGAAAAACCCAATTCCACAGATTTCCGATAATTTCTCAATGTGAGGTTTACGCACCGCAGTGCATTGTGGGAGGAATATGTGCTGATACAGATATTTCTGGAAAAGGAGCTCTGATATATCTGTCGGGCTCTAACACACTCACTCTCGTGTGCACACGTACACATCACTCTGAAGCTCACACAATATGGTGTGATGTCAATCCTCACTCATTGTTTTAGAGCTAGTCTTCAGTCTCTGTCCTTCTCTCCCTATGTGCAGGCATTGGGCTGCAGAGGGAGAGAGAGAGACACACACACACACACACACACACACACACACACACACAGAGAGTCTAGTTGGAGGGAGGCAGCGACGTGCATGTCAATTCTTTCTGCTCCGAGAGCCACACAATCCTGCACTGTGCTAGGCCCTAAATCACCACTGATTTCTCTCTGCTTCCTCCTCCCGTCTGCCGCGTCATCATCCTCCTGCCTGCCCTTGCCCCGACACTCCTGGCCTCTGCTATCTCATGCTCATCATGGCTCATGTGCACCTTTTCCCACCTTCCACCTGTCCGCCATAGCTAAGGCTGGGTGTGAGTGAGTGTGTGTCTGTGTGTCTGTGTGTGCGTGTGTTTATTCCCTCCTGGCTCTCTTCCTTGGGGTG
>NC_139653.1:44782307-44792307 GCF_951799395.1 Argentina silus | reverse complement strand
GGGGGATATTCTCATACGGTACGTTCGTTAGTTCATTAGGCTGTAGTATTGCTGCCCATTTAGCCTTGTTCAACACAATAGGTGATGGTCACTGACTCAAACCTTGGTGCCCTGTACTCTCACCATCTAGAACAATGGCTTACTGTTATGCCTGCACCATTCCTGTGTATTCTCAGTCTTAGTTATGTCATGAGCTTATACACGCGCGCACGCTGGGCACACACACACACACACACACACACCCACCCAACCTCTGGTCTCTTCTGGTTCTCTTTGCATCCTCCTCCGCCTCACTAACACTTCTTGTTGACTGGTTGGTGTCCATGTTGAATGGGGTGAGTGTGCTCAGTTCCGAATCAGCCATTAGCCTGAGCCTCTAAGCCCTAGACACTTCTGTAGATCTGAGAAGAGTGGATAGGTGTAAGCAACATGTTATCAGCTCCACCTTGCCCTCTGATTGGCTGGGTGGAATGTTCGCCATATTGCTAACATTTATCCAGACCTATCAGATCTAGAGGAGTGTCTAGACCCTAGTCTTTAAGGGGTAGAGAGGATAGGGATTGATTTGGAACCGAGTCCACACACCCCATCCAACTGGGTCTAGAGAATAGGGGGTAGGTCTAGGGGTCGAACACAGGGCTTAGCTGTTCTCTACATCTCTGTAGAGTATTGCCCTCCAGTCTATCAGGTCCTACGGATTTGCAAGTATTTATTTGGGACACGGCCCACTTCCTCAGAGGATATGGAGATTGATGCGCCCTCACTTCTCTGCTCCGTGTTGACAGGGACGACTCCCATATCTGGCATAGAAGCGGTTCAGTTTTTTAATTTTTATTTATTTATTTTTTATTATTTATTTAATATTTTGTTTGTTTGTTTGTTTTTTTGCCCAGCCACCTCCCCACCCTCATCAGAGAGCCTAAGTACTTTGCTTGTTTTGCTTACTTTGCTGTTCTTTTTTCTTTTTTTTCAATATGTTTTAGGGAATTTCTGCTTTATTAGGATAGACACAGGAAGGAAGGATGAGAGATAGAGTGAGAGAAAGGAGGGATGACATGTCGAGGGTCGCAGTCGACCCAGGAACCTTGCGATTATGTGGTATTTTCATTAGTGTGTTACGCCACTAAGCGGCCCTTTTTTTATTCATTTTAACAGTTATTACAAATATATTCCATCTATTAGATACATACTACCTAGCGGTTCAGTTTGTTTGTGTGTTCAGATGTCTGGACAGGGTTGTTTCTTTAATGGTTCTGGCCAATCATGGTTGTGAGTTGAGCCTCTCATGAGTTGTTGTTGTTGTTGTTGTTGTTGTCGGGTCCTTACACCACCACCATCATCCCAACCCGTAATGATCTTGATTTCAGTATCTGGCGATAGGATGGTAACAGAAGGACTGTTGTGATCACATCCGCCTATCTGTGGTTTATTGATTGGCTTTGTAACCATTCCTAACATTCCCATAGAACAGATCAATCGGTTTTACATCCACGGGTGAAACACTTAACATACTGCTGGAAGTGTGGTATTGCAGACGTGAGTCATGAATCGCCCAGGATTAACACACCACACTATGCCCTGCTACAGTAATATATCACTTCTACAAAACAGTCCATTGCTTTCAAGATTCAAGATTCAAAGTGTTTATTATCATTGGCACAGTAGAAAACATGTTTCCCTGTACAACGAAATTCTTACTTTGCTGTCCGCAGAATGCCAACCAATGTAAAATATACAATACAAAAGAATATACAATATATACTAAACAAATGTACAAGACAGCAAAATTTAAGGCATAAAATAAGAATAGCAGCAATAATAATAATATGAAAGTATCAAATTCTTGATGTAGATGGAAAATGGTTGTGTATTACAGTCAGGATGCTGCCTGTGAGGTTGAACTTATCCCACCACTTCAACTAAGAAGGTTTTAAAAAGTGCCCGCACACACCACCCATGCCAAGGCACTAAGCCTCTCAATCTACTCATGAACACTAAGCAACACAGAAGGCACCAGCAAGCTCCCGCAGTGGGACACGGAACAGCATGGCACTGCATCGTGCTGTATGGCACTTAGCTTCAATAGATGGATTCAGGCTTCGGAGACGGGACTGACGTCAGTCGGCATGGTGATGCATGGGTCGCTCTTTATGGACCTGCCCCCGACACCCCACGCAGATTGATTAACACGAGTACGCTCGACCAGATATCACGCAGAGAAAAACCAATAAACCGAACCCGCAAATTTAGTTATATATATATATAAAATATAGACAGTGCCTTCCGTAAGTAATTGGAAGTTGATACTTTTTTTCTTATTTTGGCTCTGAAATCAAACAAGTAATATGAGATTCTCAGATTCTCTTTTATTTTATGGTATTTGTGCACATATTGGTTTCACCGTTCAAAAATACCAACACTTTTATGCATAGTCCCCCTATTTTAGGGTACCCAAAAGTAGATTTTAAGTCCAAGTTAAGCACTCATGTTTAGTATCTGGTCGACAATCTTTGCATGCAATAACTACCTGTAGTCTGCGGCCCATTGACCCAACAGACGCTGGGTATCTTCTCTGGTGATGCTCTGCCAGGCCTGTACTGCAGCCATCTTCAGTTGTTGTTCTTTTTTAGGTCTTTTTGCCTAACATCTTTTCATCAGGAAATGAAATGCATATTCAATTAGATTTAAATCGGAAGATTGACTCGACCAGTCAAGAACTTTACTTTTTGGCCCTGAAAAACTCCCTAGATGCTATGGCAGTATGTTTTGGGTCATTGTCTTACTGTATGGTGTAGCGCCATCCAATTAACTTGAATACATTCAGCTGCTGCCATCAGCAGTTACATCATCAATGAAGACAAGTTAGCCAGTTCTAGTGGCAGCTATACATGCCCAAACTTAACACCCGCTGCACCATGTTTCACAGGTGTGGTGGTATGCTGTAAATCTTTGGGCAGATCCTTTTTTCTCCAAACTTCCCACTTGCAATCACTCTGGTACATGATAATATTAATATTATCTG
The DNA here is from genome assembly GCF_951799395.1 of Argentina silus. Taxonomy (NCBI): domain Eukaryota; kingdom Metazoa; phylum Chordata; class Actinopteri; order Argentiniformes; family Argentinidae; genus Argentina; species Argentina silus. The sequence goes on along the minus strand of NC_139653.1, from coordinate 44,789,285 downwards.
TCCACATGACTTTTTTCCAGACCTCAGCAGGCTTTTTAGGTACTTTTTAGCGAACTGTAATTGACCAGCCTTTTTGAGGATAACTAGTGGTTTGCATGTTGCAGTGAAGCCTCTGTAGTTTGGCTAGTGATGCATTCTGCAGATGGTAGTCTCTGACACATTCAAGCCAACCTTCTGGAGAGTGCTCCTGATCTGTGGAACAGTTGTTTTGGGGATTTTCTTAATTATGGTGAGCATTCTTCTGTCATCCACTATACAAGTCCTTGGCCAATTAACCCATTTTGCGATTGCTGAGCTCACCAGTGCTTTATTTTTAATGATGTTCTAAACTGTTGATTTTGGCATGCCTAAGTCTTTTTCAGATTTTTCAGCCTAATAAAGGCTTCCTTGACTTTCATTAACACCACTTGGTCCTCATGTTGACGGACACCAATAGCAGACTCCAAAGGCAAACGCAAATCCTAGAATCAATACTATTGACAGCTCTCTTATACCTGCAGTGGTAGAGTTGGTTGATTAACTGGTACCATCAAATAAAAGCTGAGAATCTCTACTTTAACCTCACAGTGATTGTTTGTTTGATTTCAAACACAAACCTTTGGAGTGTAGAGCCAAAAGAAGAACAAATTATTCACTGTTCCATTACTTACACAGGGCACTGTATATCTTAGTACTATAAATTGCTACATTTATATATATATATATATATATGTATATCAGTACTATAAATTGATACACATGTAGTTGACTTGTTCCCATCATCCACCCTGTGTGTCCCAGCTACATCTTCAGACTCAGCTGTACTCGGCTGGGCCAGTGGGCCATCGGCTACGTCACTGCAGACGGCAACATCCTGCAGACCATCCCCCACAACAAACCCCTCTTCCAGGCCCTCATAGACGGCTTCAGGGAAGGATTGTGAGTTCAACAACCTCTCTCTTTCCCTCGCTGTTTTTTTGCTCTGTCCCTCTATCTCTCTCTCACTCTTTCTCTCTTTCTCTCCCCCCCCCCCCCCCCCACCACCAACCCCCTCCCTCCCTCCCTCCCTCCCTATGTCCCTACCCAAGAGTTGATCTGACTTTTTTGAAGTCTCTCTGCCATTAGACTCAAACCAGCCCATCTCAAGTTGCATCTCCAGGGCCTGTGTCTGTTCTCATAGTAGGAGCAGGAGGACATGTCCATAAGTCATGTGAAGTCACCGGCTCCTACTCTGTCTCATTCCTTTGTTTTGTTTGAATAACTCTACTGTTGTAAGTGTGGTTAGTCTGTAATCCTATGCTGAGTCAGTCCATGAAAGGTTAGCCAACACATGAGGTCTGCTAAGCATTTGTCAAGCACTGCTGCATGGCCTGGATACTGTATTACGTTGTGTAAACCACTCTAATTATACAGCAAATCAAGTTCAATGAGAGAAGTGGACAAAGACAGACCCACTGGTCTATGTAGTGGTGGTGCTACATGTCGTTGACTGCATCCTCCTTCTACTCTACAGTGTGTCTGTATACAACTCAGATCAAATCAACGTCTACTTCTCATGTGCACAGGCTACATGGACGTAAAGGGTACAGTGGAATGTTTGAGACGAGCGACCACTCGACAGGGCAGTGAAATACGGAAGGATAGGAATAGGAGAGAATAACGACGACAACAAACACAACAAGAGGTTCTACACGTTGACCCATTGTGTCTGTATGTCTCTCCTCCCCCGTCAAGCTACCTCTTTCCTGACGGTCGAACCCAGAACCCGGACCTGACAGGACTCTGTGAGCCCTCGCCCCAGGACCACATCAAAGTCACACAGGTCTGTGTCTGTGTCTGTGTCTGTGTCTGTGTCTGTGTCTGTGTCTGTGTGTGGTTTTGTATGATAATAAAATGATGACACTTAAATGTAAAGCAAAACACTTCCACCTCTGTGTCCATATAGTGAGGAACCCTGTGTATGTGTCTCTCTTCTAAGGAACAATATGAGCTGTACTGTGAGATGGGTTCCACGTTCCAGCTGTGTAAGATCTGTGCAGAGAACGACAAGGATGTGAAGATAGAGCCCTGCGGTCACCTGATGTGTACTTCCTGTCTGACAGCCTGGCAGGTAGGAGAGGGAGGTGCTCTTTGTGTCATACACACTGCTGCTGGTCTGGGTTACACATGCATCTACCTCATGTCTCCCTCTCTCTCTCTTTCTGTCCTTCTCTCTCTCCATCAGGAGTCAGAGGGTCAGGGCTGTCCGTTCTGCAGGTGTGAGATCAAGGGTACAGAACCAATCGTAGTTGACCCCTTTGACCCCAAGGACAACAGCGGGCTTTCATACGGAGGCTGCAGGGGCATGTTCGGGGCAGAGGGGGCCCCATCACCCAGCTATGACGATGACGACGATGACCGGCTAGAAGACCCCCACCTCATGATGAGCAAGCTGGCCTGTACCAAGGTGAGGGGGGTAGGGCAAGCTGGCCTATACCAAGGTGAGGGGGGTAAGGCAAGCTGGCCTATACCAAGGTGAGGGGGGTAGGGCAAGCTGGCCTATACCAAGGTGAGGGGGGTAGGGCAAGCTGGCCTATACCAAGGTGAGGGGGGTAAGGCAAGCTGGCCTATACCAAGGTGAAGGGGGGTAGGGCAAGCTGGCCTATACCAAGGTGAGGGGGGTAGGGCAAGCTGGCCTATACCAAGGTGAGGGGGGTAGGGCAAGCTGGCCTATACCAAGGTGAGGGGGGTAAGGCAAGCTGGCCTATACCAAGGTGAGGGGGGTAGGGCAAGCTGGCCTATACCAAGGTGAGGGGGGTAGGGCAAGCTGGCCTATACCAAGGTGAGGGGGGTAAGGCAAGCTGGCCTATACCAAGGTGAAGGGGGTAGGGCAAGCTGGCCTATACCAAGGTGAGGGGGGTAAGGCAAGCTGGCCTATACCAAGGTGAAGGGGGGTAGGGCAAGCTGGCCTATACCAAGGTGAGGGGGGTAAGGCAAGCTGGCCTATACCAAGGTGAAGGGGGTAGGGCAAGCTGGCCTATACCAAGGTGAGGGGGGTAAGGCAAGCTGGCCTATACCAAGGTGAGGGGGGTAAGGCAAGCTGGCCTATACCAAGGTGAGGGGGGTAGGGCAAGCTGGCCTATACCAAGGTGAAGGGGGTAGGGCAAGCTGGCCTATACCAAGGTGAGGGGGGTAAGGCAAGCTGGCCTATACCAAGGTGAGGTGGCACTACAGAAAGAGGAAGAGAAAGCTCTCTAGACTCATTCAAGGAGGAAATCTTGTGCTCAGTTCTGTGTTCTGGGGAAACCCTCCCTCTGTATCTCTTTATCTCTCTCTCTCCTGCTGTGATTCTCCAGCTTTCATGTGTCTGTTTGTTGCTCTTTCAAAACTCAACCCGTGGAAGGATGAATGTATGAATGAATGTTGTTGAGATGAATGTATGAATGAATGTTGTTGAGATGAATGTATGAATGAATGTTGTTGACACCGGTACACGTCTTTGAGCTGCTCTTAGTTCTTCCTCAGACGTTGGAGAGTAACAGCAAAACCTCTTTAAAGAAAGCCGGTTCAGTCTGCCGCAATCTTGGCAATGCTTCTATTTTCAATAAGGAGACCAGGTCGTCTATGGAAGAGCAGGACAAGAACTCCACTCCCACAAAAATGATACGGATTAGCAACTTTTCCTTTTGGTTTTTCATATCGTTCATATTAATCATGTTATTTGATTGTTCAAAGTTGTAATGGCCTAAAAAGACACTTTATTTGGCTCTGTCCTAGCCTTCCCGACCTAGTCTTAGACACACACGTTCCTAGGGATGTGTGAGAAAGACTCGAACCTAGCAAGAACCACTGTCCGTAACGCTAATCTATAACTGCTTGGTAATTGGTCAGAAATGTATACCCTATGTGAGACTGGCGCCCTCTTCCCCATCTCTCGCAAAACCAATAGTAAATCAGCGAACTGGCATATCTCTGTTGTATACAATCTCTGGTATCAGTGAGGTGAGAACTTCCTGGCGAGTTTTATTTTATTTAGCCTTCATTTATCCAGGTTAGTCAGGTTAGATGTGTGTTTTGAGCTGTGCGGGTGCAGGGTTGTTATGACCAGTACATTGAAAAAGTGGATTAATTGTTTTCAGGTGGAGCGCCCCCCATCGCCCATGTCCCTGGGACCCCAGTCCTCCCTGCCCCCTGTGCCCCCCCGCCTGGACCTGCTGCAGCACAGGCCGCCCAACCCCCCCGGGGCCTCCAGCCCTGGGGCCACGTCCAAGGCAAGCTCAATATACACGCACGTTAATGTCCTCCTAACATGTCTTCTATAGAGAGAGAGAGAGAGAGAATCGTGGCATTGTAATGCCAATGAGCCCGTCCTGTGATTTCTACCTCCACCAGCCTCTTCCGGTCTTTACTTACCTTCCTCTATCTCTGCCATAGGCCTCGTCCCATCATAAGGACAAGCCGTTACCCCTCCTCCCAGCGCTGAGGGACCTCCCTCCCCCTCCTCCCCCAGACCGCCCCCACTCTGCCGGGAATGATGGTCGTCTCCAGAGGCGGCCCCTACCTTGCACCCCTGGGGAACCCCTCCTCCGAGACAAGCTCCCCCCTGCGCCCCCCAACCGTGGCATGGCTGACTGGAACCACCGGCCCGTCCCCAAGGCCCCCACCCAGACCCAGGCTACCAGCCTGAGCGAGACACGGGGGGTCCGAGAGCTCTCCAACAGACACTCCCTCCCATTGGCCCTGCCCTCTGCCCTGGACGGACGAACAGACGGACAGAGGAACAACAGCACCCTCAGTCTGGATCATCAGCTGGTGAGTCTGCTACCAAAGAGGCTGGTGGAGGTAGAAATCAGAGGATGGGCTCATTGTAATGCATGGAACACGTGTGTTTGATACCATTCCTCATTCCGTTCCATGCATAACAATGGGCCCTTCCTCAGATTTCTGCTTTCCCTGCTTCCTACATAGTTGTTAATGTGTTTTTTTTATATGGAATGTATTTTGAATAATCACTTCCTAGAACCTCACTTGTCTTCTGTATGACATGTTCCTCTCCAGAGTTTCGGAGCGACCGCCTTGGCTAGTCAGGACTATGACAACCCCAAAGTCAAGCCCTCATCGTCAGCCAATGCTATCTATGCTATGGCATCAAGGTTCCGTCCCCTCTTTTTCCCTTCCTTCTCTCTTCCTCTGTCTCTCCTCTCCTCCTCTGTCTCTCCTCTGTCTCTCCTCTCCTCCTCTGTCTCTCCTCTGTCTCTCCTCTCCTCCTCTGTCTCCTCTCCTCTTCTGTCTCTCCTCTCCTCCTCCTGTCTCTCCTCTCCTCCTCTGTCTCCTCTCCTCCTCTGTCTCTCCTCTCCTCCTCTGTCTCTCCTCTCCTCCTCCCGTCTCTCCTCTCCTCCTCCGTCTCTACTCTCCTCCTCTGTCTCCTCTCCTCTCCTCCGTCTCTCCTTTCCTTCTCCTCTGTCTTTTCTCTCCTCTACTTTTGTCATTCCTCTCCTCCTCCGTCTCTCCCCTCTCTTTCTACACTACATCTCCCTCTCTCTCCTCACTTGTTCCAGCTGTGTGGTAGTCTGGCTTACCTAAATTGTGTGCGGTTATTATATATCGCTATAAGATATATTGCTTTAGAGTGTCTGCTAAATATACATTTTAAAAGTGCTGTTATTCTAAGTGATTTTGTGTCCTGTACTGTATGTATTGTGTAGTCAGCGTCCCTGTCCCCATGTTGCCAGACCCCACCCATCCCTGATGCCCATGACGGGGGACGAGGCCTATGAGAGTGACGAGGAGTCAGAGTACATGACCCCCTGCTCCCGACCCATCCTGCCCCACCTGACGGCCCCCCCCGTAGTGGAGACGGCACCCCGACACCCCCAGACCCAGTCCCAGTCCCAGCCCAGCATGCTCAACTCATGGTAAACACCGCTCTGATGTCAGCCTGCACACCCACTCACACACTCACAAATACCTATTTTAGATGATAGAACATTGGAACTACTTCAAATTCAATTAGGTTCTTTTTTTAAATGTTGTTCTTTTGTGTGTGTGTGTGTGTGTGTGTGTGTGTGTGTGTGTGTGTGTGTGTGTGGTTGTTATTGCAGGCCTCTGCTGAGTCACCTAGATGAAGGACCTCAGATGTATGAAGCTATGTATGACGTCCAGGCCCAGGCCCGGTCCACCTCCACACCACAGCTTGCCAGAGACTCAGGCAATTAACCTTCCCAAGTCTTGACCTCATTTTCTGTTTTTCAGAATTCCCTCCCCCTTTCCATAAATTCATCTTTTATAACAGTCCAACAAAAATGAGCTAACAAGTGTAATACATTTTCCTTTTCAGGACAAATGAATTTAGTTATGTAGGTTTCATGTGTTTTTATAAAAGTTTAGAAAATAGCATGTGTTATATCAATCATATAAGCTATAAATCATTTTACATGTTCAATGGAAATCAGATTATGGCAGAATCTCAACTGTGAGCAATAAAAACATTGTTTAGGTGATTCCATAAGATGTTTTCAATTCAGTCAAACAGAACAGAATTTTTTCACCAATCCATCTTTCAAAAGTATGACATCCAAGTATCCTATGTCTCAGGCTGTGGATGTCACACAGGCATAATTCACGTACTGGCAGAGCCCTCTAGCGGTTTTTAACACATTGGAAAAGACCACTTGTCTCTCAATGGTTCCTCCGATATTCCTACTTGACTGTGGAGAGCCTTATGAGCACATGCTGTCTCAATCACTCAGTCAGTCACTAGGAGCACTGGTCGTTGCAAACTGCTCCAAGTCGGCCGGTGCGTACGCACCCGATTTCCCCCCCCCCCACCCCCCACCTAGACAGCCTGTATACCAGTGGAGGTAGAAATTGGAGGATGGGCTCATTGTAATGCATTGTATGGAATTAGGAATGGTATCAAACACATCTAATTCCATTCCATACATTACAATGAGCCCGTCCTCCCGTCTACCTCCACCAGCCTCCACTGGTGACCATCCCTGTCAATCCCTCATCTTCTCG
>NC_139653.1:44741222-44782107 GCF_951799395.1 Argentina silus | reverse complement strand
GGCTGTCTCTCTAGCTCACTGCTACTGTGGAACTGTGAGCCCCTGCACTCCCATGTGCTTTTAACAGTGTATGGGCCTTTCTTACGGCTCTGCCGGGCCTCTCTCTCCCTCTCCACAGGCACACTGACGGTGACACCATCCTGCGCACAGAGTGATGATGTCACACCATGCTCTGGACGTTTATCTACCGTCTCGGAGGTCGCCTCGTGCCCTCGGAGGCCTCTCTACTGATATGTAACCAACTTCTCACAAAAAATGTATGTGTGTCTATATAAGAATTTAATATATAACAAAGTATATATTAAATGTGTATAATATATGCATATATATTTGAAATGAGCTCAGCTTCAAGGGTGTGTTTCAGCTGTTGTTAATGTGATACATTGAGAGTGGATGTGTGGACGATACGCAGCAGAACATCTGTAGAACTACATGGCCTTTAATGATGTTACTTTGGTACTTTTTTAGAAATGTGGTAATGTATTCTTCAAAGTAGCATGGTGTTTATTTCAGGACTGTAGTCTGCAGCTGAAGTAGTGTGTGTGTGTGTGTGTGTGTGTGTGTGTTGATTTCAGGACTGTAGTCTGCAGCTGAAGTAGGTGTGTGTGTGTGTGTGCGTGTGCGTGTGTCCTAATGGGGGGACTCACCTCCCTATGTCCAACCTGATCAGCTCAACCCATCTTGGATTCTATTCTAATCCTCTCTCTCTGCAAATGAATGTGGAATTAATGTATTACTCAGATGTTTCTCCTCCAATGTAATACTAGCGCTCTTTCTCTCTTTCTAAACGTACTACCCTCTAACAGAGCTCACACACACGGGGGGGGGGGGGGTGGTGTGTGTGTGTATATATATGTGTGTATATATATATATATATATATATATATATATATATATATATATATATATATATATATATATATATATATATACACACACACACACACACACTGAAGTCTAATCGTGAGACAGAGGATGGACTTCTGACCCACAGTACAAGTCACACAGGTTCTTTGTTCTGTGTGGACTGAAACTAGCTCGAATACTAGGCCTGAGTCGTTTCTGTCCTGCGTTGTGAACAGTGTCATTGATTACTTTAATAATATATTATTATTATTATTATTATTATTATTATTATTATTATGATCATTCTTGTTGTTGTTTATTATTATTATTATTATTGATTAATTCAGAAGTGCTTTACTGCTGCTACCATTTTTAGTGCTAAACAAATTAAGCCTTAAATGTACATTTTGTGAATATTTGTGTTTAACCCTTTTTAAAGTGACAGTATCTGTTGTAAAGTCTTGGTTGGGTAATGTAGCATACTTGAAAATACCAACAGCTTGAGAGACGGCAGCTCGAGCTGACTTCAGTGTTTCTATATCGTTATGAATGTGTTGATAGCCTCTATATGAAAGTGCTCAGTCGGCAGTCAGACATGCTTCATTAATATCAGCAAACCAATGACACGATTCATGAAAATGAACAGTATCATAACTCATGAAGACACACAGACAGACAGGGCCAGTTTCCCAGACAAATATTAAACCCAGTCCTGGATTAAAAGGCTTCTGCAGTAGAGAGTCACCAATGCAAGGGGCAGTTTAATCCAGGACTTGGATTTAACTGTGTCCGTTAAACCACCAGACCAACCGTTCTTCTCTTGAATTGTGTTCAATCTGGATTCTATCTGGATGACATTGGAATTCTAGTGGCTTTGTCGTGACGTGTGTTTAGCCAATGGCGAAGCCGCATAAAAGCCCAGCAGTAGCCTAGCCAACAAGTAGGGTTACGTGTCAACTAGCAGATGTGTTTGGTGAGGTATTCCAACCAGGGTTTGGGTCAACAGGACAGCAGGCTTCTTCGATGTACTTGGGAATGTTAATAGTGTCTTGTCAGTAGACTCGTCTGGCTCCACATCTGTATGTATGTGCTTCTTCAGCCAATTTCTGTGACTAGCTATTGGGGTTGTTTGGCCATACTGTATATAGTCAATGGTTGTTGAATCACACCCCCTCTAGAGCCGGACAAGTCAGTTGTTACCCTCCCTAATCACAAAGACAAACCCAGTGGAGGCTGGTGGAGGTAGAAATCGGAGGATGGGCTCATTGTAATGCGAGGATCGGCCTCCGATTTCTACCTCCACCGGCCTCCCCTGACCAACCCATGTTCATGTGTAACTCAGGAATACCATGCTGTCCCTTAGGGCAAGTGACTTGTCTCACTGACAGCTTCAACTGGTATTGACTCAAACCAAGTTGACAAAGAAATGTTTAAATGCTATGCTTGACTTTGATTCAGAGGTCATCATTTTCATTTAGGTCTGGTTGCTATGACGACGTTAGTTCAGCTCTGGGTTGAGGTCCGTTTGAAATGTTCCAATTCTCTCAATGCAAGAGGTGAATAGAAATTCAATTTGTGAGTTGACGATGGCTCTTTCCATGAGCTTTTTCAATTGTTGAATTGAGTTTTTATTTTCTTGTTGCACTGAGTGAATTAGAATTTGAAAGGACCCCACTTTTCCTCCAGGTACTAAGGCTTATAGGTACAGTGACATCACCTCCACCTGATCCTGTCTGTTAGGTAGGGGGTTGCTCCAACAGGCCATAGAAACATGTCATGATAGATTATCTACATATTATTATTATTATTATTATTATCTCCCAGATGGAAAGCTTTGGCATTTTCTTTCTTTTTTATGTTTTCCTAGTTGCCTTGAGAGACATTTTGAAATGAGAACCTCTGAAATCACATGTTGAATAGGGGATTGTGGGGTTTCATCTCGCAACCACTTCATCCTGTGATCTCGATGACTGTACCCATTCTTGTTTTCTTTTTTTGCACAGTATGCCAATTTGTGCTATGATACTGTCACTTTAAAAACAAAGTTACTGATCTATAAAATATGTGGATATGGCAATGTTTTATTTCATTTTGCATTCCTGTATATGTCAGAATTTGTATTTTTTTGTTTTCCTCCAAAGGTTTTGTTTACTTCTGTGAGTAATTCTGTGAGCAGTGCCATTGTTTAGAAGTGTAAGTAACTTCCTCTTGATATCTAGACTAAGACGCGTCTAGGAAGAGAGAACATGTAAATCTGTTAATCTCAGAACCTAAAATGGTCCAGTATTGTTTAGCGATCTGCCCTCTCGCTTTCGCTCTGCCTTGACGATGACGCCCTTTGTGGAGCAGTTCGACCTTCTGCCAGAGGAGGACGCTGTCGTCTCATGTTGCCATGTTGCTCTTCAATAGTTAAGGTGTTTCTTTAACTTTTCAATGGTTTTTAATGCTCATATCAATTTGGTAGTATGCACAGTGCTCTACTGTTGATTAAATTAATTGTTAAAAATAGTTGTTTCATTTGTTTCATTTCATTCACCACACAATGATCTGTTCTCTCCACAGCAAAAGAATGTTGACTGCACTTAAAACACAGCTGGCACTTGTATCACTATTTTGTTTAAGAACAGTACGTTTCACAGGATGATGCTGTGCTCTCTGCAAACGTCTGATGTTGCTCCAAGGTTTGGTAAGATCGCCCACTAGTGGTGGTCAGAGAGAACAGTACCAATGAAGTGTGACAATAAGCTGAGACGTGTTTGACACATGCTACTCCGCAGCGCATTTTTTATTCTGACTAAAAGGGAAAAATGTCCGCTCACCCTGGCAGTTTGTCACTGGCAAAGTTAGAAAAATCCGAAGTGCCACGAAAACATTGGGGAACACTGACTGCAGATTAAGTGCCTGCAACGTCTCAAGCAGTTCAGTTGGGCACTTCTCACCCTCAGAGTCAGACATGAAAGACTTGAATTGGATGAGTTTGTTGGCAAAGTTTATGTCCAGGTTTGATGGATATGCAGCAGAGAGTGCATTTACCTTTTCCACTATGACATCACTGTTAGACACCTGATCTGACATAAACAGAACTCCAAAGAGACTGGTCAAACGCTTGTAAACGTCCAAGTGATGTTCAAGGCATGCCACTAGCTTATCAATGACCGGCTCTGAGCGCTCATCTGCAAATGTTTTGCGTTTCCTCTTTCGCTGAAGATTGTGCTTATATGACTGTCACATTTACATGACACCTGTCACATTTAAGGCTGCCCTTTCAAAAGCCTCAAACTGGTCTCGCTGTCCCGCCACAAAATCCCTCAACAAAGGCAAAAGCTGTGCTGCTACAGAGATGTCAATGTCACTTTTCTGTAGGTGCATGCTTGTAGCGTGGAACCGGTCAAGTATGACGTCCCAGAAATGTGCCAGGAACACCATCTTTAAGGTGTCAATTTAGCACATAGTCCAGCGGCCTCAATTCTCATTATCATCATTGCACATACCACCGAAGGCCTCTCTAATGTGAATGTCATTTCTCCACAGTGCCTTGGTTAACTCTGCCCGAGCACTCCACCGAGTACTGGTCCTCTAAGGCTCAGTCAGTAGAGCATGGCGATAACAATACTTAGGTTGTGGGTTTGATCCCCACTGGGACCATATATACAGAAATGTATGCACTCACTGCAATGTAAGTCGCTTTGGATAAAAGTGTCAGCTAAATGGCATATATTATTATTATTATTATTGGACAGCGATTTTCATGTCAGTCTGACATCTGTCTTCCGAAAGACTTTCCCCCCCATCTGTGTGTGGATGAAGAGCAAAATGTGTACAGTGACTGCAACATGTTAAAAAAAACTCATCAGCCCCTGGGCTACTGCCGTCTAAGGTGTTAACACCAACTAAGTTAAGTGAATGCGCTGCACAAGGCACATACTCTATCAAGAGGTTTTTTTTGTTTCAGGTGGGCCTGTTGCCCATTGTATTTTCCTGACATGTTGCTTGCATTGTCATATGACTGACCTCTACCGTTTGAGAGGTCCAACCCAAGGCCCTCCACCATCAAAGTCACACAGTCTGCTAAACTTTTACCAGTGTGGCTCTCAATTGGCTCAAAGCCCAGGAATCACTCCACCACATTCCCACTGCTGTTAACAAACCGGAATATGAATGTCAATTGGTCCACATGTGACAGGTCTGGAGTGGAGTCAACAATTATTGAAAAATATTTGGCATCCTGGCATCCCAAATCTCATCTGCTATTGTTTGGTGTGTTTTCTGACCCATTAGCTCAATGAGTTGCTCACATACTGTCGATGACAAATAGGACACTGTGCCTCTGCCTTTTCCACCAAACTTTTTAATATGTTCAGCTAAGAATGGGTCAAATTGTGATAGCAATTCTAGGATGCCAAGGAAATTACCGTTATGGGTTGACCCAAACCGTTCATCATCTCCCTCTTTCACCCAAGTCCTCTTTCACCCATGAACTTGATCACTGCTACAACTTTTTTCTAAATGTCCCTCTTTTCAAAATGTCCCTCCAGTATTTACGTTCCCCATCAAGTTGCTGCATGAGATCTGCATCTATAGCGCTGCCCTTTGTCCGCTGGCGCAAGGCAAGCATGCATGATCTGTGTTCTGTACTCTTTTAGTGTTCCCCTATTCTTTGAGTGTTTCCAGTCACTAAACCCCTGACTAAAGCCAACAAGCTTGCTGGAGAACAGTTTACATGTAAAACAGTACACACAACCTGTTGAGGGTGAGTACAGTAGCCACTGTCTAGAAACCTTCTGCCCATTTGGCAATATACAGTTCAGAAGTTCATTGTTGAAACTTCTAGTCTTTCCACCAAGCACTCTATCTCAGACTGAAACTGGGTATTTTTCACTGCGATTTTGGAAGGGGACTGCTCCTCTTTCAATAAGCACTGACTTGACAATGTCACTGGAAGTGCTTTGCCATAACGCAGGGTCAGTGACCTCATAGCACCAGGAATAGCTTGGTTGCTGATTTGATTCTTGTGAACTGCCCAACTGTTCTTGAGGTGGAAATGATGGTTCTTGTATACCATTAGCTGTTGAGGGTTCACCTTCATAGGATGGCTCTGGGGGAGTGACAACATTACTGAAAACTGAACTAGTGCTAGTTTCTTCCTCACAGCTAACAATAGTGCTGCTGTCATCATTATTACTATCAGAGGGTTTTTGAAAAAAGTTGGCAATGAGTGGAAAACTGCCTCTCTTGCCTCCTTTTCTTTTTTGGCTTTCCTTTTAGAAGCACCACTATTATGTTTGTGGTCCATATGTCAGAACTATGTGGCTGTGGCTTTTCCTACCAAGAAAATACCTGCCTGACACAGAAAGAATTATGTTGCTTGAAATTCAAAAGCTAACTTTTTTTCATTGGCTGAACAACCAACAAAGGTTTCTGATAAGTCAGTGAAATTACTTGGTGGAGACTATGCACAAAAGGCCAAAGAGCTGTCGACAATTTGCATATCAATGTTAGCATTATCTACTTCCATGGATCTAAAACCAGACGGTCTATGGAAAACATTAATGGGGTTTTCCTTAATCTTTAAGTATGGATTGGGTCTTTTATATATGCATTGGTGTATGAAAAAATATAGCTTTTGGCATTATGTTTCACAAAAAACGGCCACAGCATCCCATGTTTTGAACTAATAGTAGTTTTAAACTAAAAGCACTAATAGTTAGCTAGCTAGTAGCTTTGATTTAAGCATCATGACTATGGCATACTGTTTTAACATTTATTCAACCCACTGTAGCTAGCTACCCTTTTATCTTATCACAGTTAGGTAAGGGGCCAAGGGGCCCGGGGGCCCTCACATTGTAAGCACTGAGGGGTCTGGGGCCCCCTAATGGTTAGCTCACGCTATAAGCACCCAGGGGCCTAGTGGTCAGCTTGCACTGTGCGCACTGAGGGCCCTGGCGTTCAACTTCCTTTGGAAGTCTTGGGCCACGCACCACGCGCGGCCTGAGGCTTGGAGGCCCCACTGGCCCGGTCCATAATCCAGCCTTGCTACCAGGTGTTTTGTTCATGGTTTTATTAAAACAGGTGTGATTGCAGTGACCAATGATTGACCTGATGGAAGATCCCACTGGGATCAAAACGTCCATTTGTGAGTCTTAAATAAAACCACTAAATGTAATGTTTAAATTACATGTGTGTTTGATACCCTTCCTCATTCCATTGCATGCGCTACAATGAGCTTGTCCTCCGTCTACCTCCACCAGCCTTCCCTGCTACAGTAGTATCTGAGGCAATGGAGCTACTACTACCTTGTTTAGACCTATCCAATCCTTTCAGATCTACTCAAGTGTCTAGGGGTTGTTCTTGGACGTCTTTCCTCAATTCCTCCTTTCCCTTCTCCTTGCATCTCTCTCTCTCTCTGGAACTACTTCAAATTCAATTATATTAAGATGCTATATTGATAGAACATTGGAACCACTTCAAATTCAATTATGCCTGTCCCCCCTTTTCATCACCGCCTCTCCTCTTCTGTCTCTCCTCTCTCTCCTCTCCTCTTCTGTCTCTCCTCTCCCTCTTTCTGCCCTGCCTCCCCCCTCTCTCTCCTCTTTTGTCCTCCTCTCTCTCCTCTCCTCTTCTGTCTCTCCTCTCCCTCTTTCTGCCCTGCCTCCCCTCTCTCTCTCCTCGCATGTGTGGTAGTCTCGTGTACATAAGTTGTGTGCACGTATTGTATGTCGCTATAAGATATATCTTATCCACTATGGTATATCTGTTTATTTCACACTGTAACATTGTTTGTGGCATCATTCAAACAAGAGCAATCTAAATCATCTTTAAATTTTGCAGAAGCGTTTTGTAAGGATTTTTTCTGACTTTTTCTGACCCCCTCAACAACATTCCAGATCTGCCCATTTGTTTTCAATTTCAAAAGGAATCTTCTACTCATCAGTGTTCACAACATGGTTCAGTTCAACAAACAAGTTCAGTTACTCCACAAGATCCTCTTCTAATCTCCATACTGATATTTCTGATTTCCTATTTCCTATTTCAGAACTAGTAAAGGAAAATTCTGAATGCGTTACAAATTCCCAGAAAAATTGCACTAGCATTTACAAATAAAAAAAACCCAGAAGAAATATCTCTTGGAGCAACTGTCTTAATATTCCTTTTCAATCGATGCCTTACATATTCTATTATTTTACAATGCATTTTTATTTTGTCTCACAATGCATATTTTAGACTAGGCAACAACAGCTTAACGTTTTGTTCAATTTTATTATGAATATTATATACATTTTATAATTTATTGTTTTCTTATTATTATATTTCTTCTTGACAAGCCCTACCGGGTTTCTTAACCTGCTGCACAATTTGCCTTTTCTTTTCATTTTGTCTTTCATGTGTTATTGTGTGTGTGCAAATCCTAAATAAATACAAAATAAATAAATTAAATGTACTGCATGTATTGTGTAGTCAGCGTCCCTGTCCCCGTGTTGCCAGACCCCTCCCAGCCTGAAGCCCGTGACGAGGCCTATGAGAGTGGTACTAACCGCTCTAGTGTCAGCCTGCCTGTACACCCACACACACACTTACAAATACCTAATTACGATGTTGTACTACAAGAACATTGGAACTACTTCAAATTCAATTACGTTCTTTTTAAAAATGTTGTGTATGACGTTCAGGCCTGGTCCGCATCCACAGCGCAGCTTGGCAGAGACTCAGGTAATTATGCTTCTAAAGTCTTGGCCTCATTTTCCGTTTTTCATCCCCGCCTCTCCCCCTCTCTCTCCTCTTTTGTCCTCCTCTCTCTCCTCTCCCTCTTTCTGCCCTGCCTCCCCCCTCTCTCTCCTCTCCTCTTCTGTCTCTCCTCTCCCTCTTTCTGCCCTGCCTCCCCTCTCTCTCTCCTCGCTTGTGTGGTAGTCTCGACTACCTAAGTTGTGTGCACGTATTGTATGTCGCTATAAGATATGTCCACTATGATATATCTGTT
The DNA here is from genome assembly GCF_951799395.1 of Argentina silus. Lineage (NCBI taxonomy): Eukaryota > Metazoa > Chordata > Actinopteri > Argentiniformes > Argentinidae > Argentina > Argentina silus. The sequence goes on along the minus strand of NC_139653.1, from coordinate 44,773,286 downwards.
TATATCACACTGTAACATCGTTTGTGGCAGCATTCACAAGAGCAATCTAAATCATCTTTACATTTTGCAGAAGCGTTTTGTAAGGATGTTTATCGATCTGCCCTCTCGCTTTCGCTGTGCCTTGACGATGACTCCTGTGGAGCAGTTCAACGTTCTGTCAAAGGAGGGCACTGTGGTTCCATGTTGCCATGTTGCTAGACTGGTTTAGGTGTTTCTTTAACTTTTCAATGGTTTTTAATGCTCATATCACGTTGGTAGTATGCACAGTGCTATACTGTTGATTAATTGTTAAAAAGACTTCTCTCTGTTGCATTTCATTCACCACACAATGATCTGTTCAATCCTTTCCACAGCAAAATAAAGTTGAACATAATAACTTTAGATCCAGTCCCTCTTAGATCCCATTTGGCATCAATCTATATCATTTACCTATCGGAAAATCCCAGTGGAAACAAAACGTCAATTTGTGAGTCGTAAATAAAGCCACTACATGATATGTACCAATTACATGTGTGTTTGATACCATTCTGCATTCAATTCCATGCATTACAATGAGCCAGATTTCTACCTCCACCAGCATCCCTGCTACAGTAGTATCTGAGCTAATGGAGAATGGCAAAGGGGCTTGGGGTTGTTCTTGGAAGATTTTCCTTCATTGCCTTCTCCTTGCATCCTTTTAAATAATATTTTTTTATGAATAAATAATAAAACAACAATAATAATTGAGATTCACCATAGGTATTCATAAGGAGCATTTCACAAGACATGAATGATCAGGCTTTCCTCATTAAATACATAGTTACATAATTTTATTTGAAAATAGTATTTTTTGAAAGCCAGTAAAGTGAGGGGAGAGAGAACATGGTACAGATCAAGAGGTAAAGTTGAAAAGAGTCATATCTGCAGCCTGATGTTTATCACTGAGACTCCAACTTCAGAAGGAAGCAGAAGATGACCTCTCCACGACCTACTGAAAATGCAGTGCTTTTATTTCAGTCGATAATAGTCCTTATTAAGTCCTTAAGTCCTTATTACTAAAGATCATTATAATGAATCACAAATGACCTAATCTCAGCATCAGAGCTTGGAATTTAAGCCAGTGCTGCTGCTAATGATGTTCCAAGCACTTTATTTGTCTTTTCAATTACATTCTCCCCCCCAAGTCATTCTTCAGTGATACCATCAGTCTGGTCCTTCGTGGTCATTGGTCGCTGAGTGGTCTGAACATGTCATGTGATGTCTGTGAACAGGAACATAAACATTCCTCTCTCACCCCCTCACAACTGTACTGACAGGCAGGCAGGCAGGCAGGCAGGCAGGCAGGCAGGCAGGCAGGGAGGGAGGCAGGGAGGGAGGCAGGGAGGGAGGCAAGGAGGGACAGTTTCTCAAAGCAGCTCATTGTGTTGGAAGGAGAGACGCAGGGAGGATATGACAAATTAGGGGGCACAAATACAGGGGGTGTGTATGAAATATTGGTGCTATTTTCAAGGCCAGATTTTTCAGCGCACATGATGGCACTTGACCTGCTTGAACATGCCTCTATTTACTGCTATCCACCTGCTACAGCACTGTGGTATTTTCACTTGGGACCGCCGACACAAATTGCCAGTACGCCTGTGTTTGGACCTCCGTTTTGCTCCGGCTGAAAATAGCTGAAACTGCATTTTGTTGTCTCTGTACTTGTACTCTGCACAATGACAATAAAGTTGAATCTAATCTAGAGCCTGAAGCGTAGTGCCCGTGCTGTCGGTTTCCCAGTGCGAACTGGGACTGAGAGGGTCGACCAGAGCAAAATGCAAGGTCGTCTCTCCTGGGACAAGCTCTTCCCCATCTCCTCTCCCTGTTCTTATCTCACATCGAACATCCTCTACTCTGTGAACATGATCCTCATTTCCTGTTAACAAATAAATAATGATGTTTATCTGTTTACACCAGACAACAGAATGTTCATCCGTGATCACCTCTGTTTCCACATGTTCACTTGTGCTCTCGTCTTATAAAACAGTGAAGTACATCAGGGGAGGCTGGTGGAGGCAGAAATCAGAGGGCGGGCTCAGCGTAATGTATGGAATGGTCATTGTAATGCATGGAATGGAATGAGCCCGTCCTCCGATTTCTACCTCCACCAGCCTCCTCTGAAGTACATGGTGGTCCGTTCACGTTGTTGACCACAAGGAGCTGTCCAGAGTGCTGAACATAACAAACTGGTGAGAAAGGCTTAATCCGTGAAAAAGTATGTAGATATACAGTATATATGATTCATCCACCTGTGTCATAGTATAGTAAATAGCAATGTTCGTTTTTAGTATGGACTCACAAGAGATGGCATTCCCTCTGTTCATCGGTACCATGGGCTTCTCATAGTGAAGTCCAAAATCCCAAATCATTTCATCTTTATCCAAGGCATAGAGGCCTACATCAATTCTCAAAGCTTTCGAATGTGTCATTCTGTACATTTTTCGTCTTGCCAGATGGGACTTGTTTAAGTTACAGTAAGAACCCTTGGGTCAATGATGGGCTATTCTTGGACAGGACTTTGGGAATGGTGTCCTGAAGCTGTAATCCACAAAAAATAGTTCTGGAGAATGTCCAATCCAGTCCCCTTTCCTCCTGATCCCTCCATGTCCGCCCCCCTCTCCTGACCCCCTCCTCACCATTATACCCCTCCCTCTCTCCTGACCCCCTCCACCCCCTCTCTCTCCTGACCCCCTCCACCCCGTCTCTCTCCTGACCCCCTCCACCTCCTTCTCTCTCCTGACCCCCTCCACCCCCTCTCTCTCCTGACCCCCTCCACCCCCTCTCTCTCCTGACCCCCTCCACCCCCTCTCTCTCCTGACCCCCTCCACCCCATCTCTCTCCTGACCCCCTCCCCCTCCTTCTCTCTCCTGACCCCCTCCACCCCGCCTCTCTCCTGACCCCCTCCACCCCGTCTCTCTCCTGACCCCCTCCACCTCCTTCTCTCTCCTTCTCTCTCCTGACCCCCTCCATCCGTGTCTCTCTCCTGACCCCCTCCACCCCGTCTCTCTCCTGACCCCCTCCACCCGTGTCTCTCTCCTGACCCCCTCCACCCGTGTCTCTCTCCTGACCCACACCTCTCATCCCCCGCTACTGTGCTCTGGTCTACCCTCCTCACAGATGGAGAGGTCTGGTACAGAGGGACAGCAACTCTCTCACGTTCAGAAACAATGGCTTGGTCCAGAAACAACCCTTACCCCCATTAACCCTGGGGTATTTTAACCCTGGGGTATTTTATGTATAGTAGGTCTTTATTCTTAACTAGGATCCCTTTTAGCTGGATCAAATTATTCATTCTTATGAATAATTTGATCTGCATCTGTTGTGCAATTGAATGTTTTACTTTTAGTATGTCTTGTCTTATCTGTTGTGCCTGTGCACTTTACCTGTCTCACCGTGGGAGAATGAGAAACGTCCTCTCGATTCCTTTGTATGTCTTGACATGTGAAAAATTGACATTAAAGCCACTTTGACTTTGACTGTGATAGGTATCAAATATATGGACATACTACTGTAACTCCAACTTGCTCTCTGATAGGCTGGGAGGAATCTGTATAGGTCTCAGCCTACATCAGGTGTACCAGTAGAGGCTGGTGGAGGCAGAGATCGGAGGATGGGCTCATTGTGATGCATGGAATGTAATGAAGAATGGAATCAAACATGTGTTTGATACCATTCCTCATTCTATTCCATGCATCACAATGAGCCCGTCCTCCGATTTCTGCCTCCACCAGCCTCTACTGGAATATAGGTCCCAGGCCTACAACATGGGTACCATTCTTTCAGATCAGCATGGTGGGAGGAAGCAGGGGTTGTTTCTGAATCAGGAGTCTCATGAGAGGTAGAAAGTGACGACTGTACATTTCCACATTATATTCTGATTATCTCCATCCTGCTTCCCGTTCAAGTAACTTCAGTAGCCAAGTCTAATTTGGAGAGCAGCAGAATCAAATGGGCTATACCAAATTTGGTCAAAATAAATAGAGAAGGCGGAGCTAGAAAATAGGATTTAAATGGTACTAAGCTGAAAAGAATGTTGGAAAGACTGTTTCTTGATTGCTTACACCATTTGTATGAAATTGAAGTTCACATGCCCACAGCAATAACATGTTTGAGCACAACTGTAACATTTTCTACATTAAGGTGTTAAGCACCAAACGGTTAACACAACATCTACATAGGACACAAGTCAATTGAGTAGGTGTTGACAAACAAAACTTAATTATTTCCTTACAGCATTTAGCTATTTCTCCCATTATAGTGAATCTCTACTCCATACATGTGAACTCTCATCGCTCAACAGTTCAACTAACAATCATTCTGTAATCACAAATGAAATAGGTCATCAGTAATATAACGTGTGGCCTGGCAGACAGGAGAGAGTAGATTACTGTAAATGTTTTTCTTGGCACTTTTTGCGTTGTACAGTTATGTCATTTTTGTTGTTGTAACCTCCATATCCATTTCTGAATATGTTTGATTCATTTAATTTATAGTTAGCAATCTTATTGTCTCATATTAACAGCTGAACTGCTACCATAAACTATATAGTACAGAGTTCAATTCTTGGTTTTTCACCTTTGTTTTCAAATGAAAGTTGTTCAACCTGCATATGGATGAAGGAGGGAGATAGGGAAGGAGGGAATGAATGAAGGAGAGAAGGGGGAGTGATGGATTGGATGAAGGAGATAGAGAGTGATGGATTGGATGAATATGCATAGTGATGGTTATGAAATTAATGGTGGATTGAACTTTTCATTAGATGACTAAGGATACTGTTTTGATACACTGATTTGGTTCAGTTTTGAGAGTTACAGTGCATTTAAAAAAAGACATGTGGTGTGTTGGCAAACATGTTAACTACTTAGGGGAACTTATGAACTGTTTCAAAAAATGTGCTCAAGCAATCGAGAAGAACTGCAATGCGGACATTAACAGCAATGACCTGAGGGACATACTTCATGCTCTAATGTGGAACAGTCATCTGGGGATTGTTCAAGAGGAAAAGCCTTGATAACTATCATCTTAAAGGGATAGTTCACCCAAATTACAAAATCAATGGACGGTCAGTTAGCATGTTTGAAAAGTCATGGCCAAGTCATCTCAAATTCTCTGAAGTGGCTCAATTACATGATTTAAATGACTTTGAGATGATGTGAGCATAATATTTCAAACATTGGTAACATGTAATAACATGTAACAGGTAACATGTAATAACCTCAGACAATGACTATTGTTAGTTCTGATCAGGGGAGGAGGTAAAGTACATTACATCAACTTTAATTAAAAGACAAGACAGACTGCATTAAAAAGATTGAGCATTTATTACAAGCTCAGAGTAACAAAACCAGTCTCAGTCAGACATTCATTCTTGTGAACCAGCATGTCCACAATATAAAAAATACATTTGTGGTATTATTGCAATGTCCATCATCACTTCTCCTGGATAGACCGGAGAGGTTTAAGTCTTCATAGACAAACACAAGAAACATGAATGGTCAGCAACATGAAAGGGCCATTGGGAATGGACCACCAGAGGAAGAGAAGGTGAGGTCAGTGAGAAATACAAGCCTGACTCTCACCGGGGTGTGTAGTGTGCACAGGGAGATCCTACTATGGAATTACTTCTATACGTTGTTAAAGTGGTCACCCGAGACACCAAAACAAACGTTCAGCGCTGAAAACTGACGTGGAAACGGTGATATTTGACTGCCGAGTGTACCCCAACCATAATATAAGTGTATATTCTTAATTATGTCGCTTCCCATATCATCGTAGACAATGTGTAAACTCCGCAGGTTAGAAGATGTATTTTAAAAAATGAAATGTATGAATCTGAAACTTTTTGTCTTTTGTCAAGTAATTGTATCCACTCCACAAAGGGTTAACTCCACCCGCCTCCTGATTTAAAGACGCTCACTTGAAGTCTCCGCTGCGCTTGTCGGTAGGTCTGATGAGCGTGAGGTGAGACACCCACTGATTGAATGAAAGCCAGGTGAAGGACGTCAGGGATGAAGGTATTGTCAGGTCGTCAGCGGCTTAGTTTGAGTAAAAAAAAAAAAACCTACCTACCTAAATAACTACCTAGCTAACCATAACATATGTCTGAGTAGGCCTAGAATAGTTTGAATAGTTTATTTGCAAGCCGTTGAAATGCGCTCTCTTTGTAAAGCGGCACAGTAGTGCGCTCTCCGCTGGCCAGCGGAATTTTGATGAATAGAACTTTTTGATGAATAGTTAGTGCCCCCTGAGAAATGTCATGTGCCCTCTTAGTTACTACTAAGGGAACGCCGGGCCTGATTCATGCCATGTCACAATTAACAGTGAAATAGGGTTGATATGGGTGTTATGAGACTGTTTCGGTTGGCACTAGATTACTGAGATTACAGACACAGCAGGGCAAGCTAATGAACGAGTAATTACACATCTGATGACGTCATTAAGACAACTCCGATTAGAGCAAAGACTTGAGTGGGTAGTTTAATGATTGGAGACCCTGTTAATGAAACAACTGCAAAGATAAGGGACATCCATTTTATGTTCAAACTCTTCTGTCTCAATAATAAACAATAACTTTATTTCAACAAGGACATAAAATAATCTGAGAGGGCAACAGCGTTCACTTCTGAAAACTTGGCTGGACAAGGCATATCAAATATGGCTCAGCATGAAAGCCTCTCACCAGCCTTGCAGCATCATCTCCACTTAGGCCAAACAGCCCATTCTCTCACACACACAGATCACAGTGTAATTCAATAACTACCGACCCATCACACACTTTGTGCTGTAAACATCCCACTGTGAGAGTTCTGATCAAATTCAGTACCATTTTAGTCAGAACACAAACACAAAACAAGGAATTGGGAATCCATCATGGGCTCATGGTTATTTTCAACAACAAATAATAAAAAAAAACACATTACTATTCAGGAACAGTAAGGTGCATTATCTGATTAGTGTTTAATGCCAGTGGATTAGGAATGCCACAGCCACAGTAATACTGAATTAAATAATGGAATAATCATTAAATCTGAAAACAACATTGTCAAATGATACAGGAAAAGAAATGGTAAAACATTCCTCTAATATATCACAATTTATTAAGGCCCCCATAGCATATTGTTTACTTTTTCTTATGATGACTGATGGATAGATGATTCACTTACTTAAACAAATGTATTTGTTGTAAGTCGCTTTGGATAAAGGCGTCTGCTAAATGCTGTAAAAGAACATTGATTACTTTATCTTATGATGGCTGATGGATAGATTATTCACTTACAACAAATACATTACTTTGTTTAAGTAAGTTGATTTGGATAAAGGCATAAAAGTAAAGTTAAATCTGAAATACATTACCCTTTCTAAAAATACAAATCAAATTCCCACTTTCATAGACTCTGTGTGTATGAACTGCTTCACGTAAACGGATACTGCTATTGACACGAGACCATTTCAAATGGTCACCATGTACAAAAATACGATTTTCAATGTAACAGCACTTGCTTTTTTTCTTCTTTGTTTAAGCTTCCCTTTGGAATGCTTTTGAATGTTAAACCTGGTCCCAGATCTGTGTATCTATGTATAGAAAAAAAAACATATGCTTGCACATACATATCCGGGGACCAGTCTACTCAAACCAATGCTAACTAAAGAAATAGCACTGCGAACACTGCACTAGCATCTGCATCAACCAGACACTCCTTATTTGGATTCATACAATACAACCGACTATCCCAAGCTACTTGATGTGTGTAGTGACTCCATTGAGAAAGTACAAAATTAACTGTATCATCAAAACTATCCCCTATCATGTATGAAAAGGTAAGCAAGCACTATGCCCTTCTTGTGTGAGCTGTATTCTTCCACACAGAGCCAGATCAAAGCACATGATTTAAGACATCAGCCGTGGCGACCACAGTGAGCACATCAGCACAGTCTGACCGACCAGACCTGGAGACCCTGGTCTCTGTCAGGGTCCTGGGAGACGGCAGACTGAGACTTGATTCTAAACCTGAGATGAATCATGTTAACTATGCAGTACTGAGGGATTCACACTGTTCACCTGACAGTTAAATCCCTCGTAGATACACCGTGGTCTCTTCGTCCATCAGAGCTAGAAAATACATCCACGTTAGTCCTTCATAGGGAACACACACTGTCCTTCACAGATAGACATCCATGGTGTTGAGGATCATGTGTCTGCAGAGAGGACAGTTCTGCAGATAGATAGGCTGCCGTAGCAGGATGCCAGTGCAGTCTCTGCACAGGCAGAGGTGTCGACAGGGCAGCAGTACTACCGTCTTGTTGCTGTCCTGACAGATTACACACTTCTTCCTATGCTCCTGCTCCTTCAAGAGGTTTAACAGGCAGTCAGCCGGGGGTCCTTTACTGCCCTCCCCCGCTGAGGAGAGCTTCTGGAGCGGCCTGTCGGTGCTAGAGCTGGGGTACGGGTCAACTGGAAGTGGGGCCAGTGGACCAGGACGTTCGAAGTGCCCCTCTCTTCCTGCCATGCCATCTGGTGGTGCCCTCTGCTCCCCCTGGGGCTCTGGTGGCCCTGTGTCCCCATCCCCGCCCACTCTGTTAGCCCTGTAACCAGGTATCATCAACCCCAGGCCAAGCAAGCTTCCTTGCCTGTGGAGCCTCTGCCACAAACCCCTCTCCAAGAGGTAGAGGTGGTGGAGGGCCCCTGGTAAGCAGTGAAGGGCCTCATGTAGGCAGAGGAGCGCCCCCCGCAGGCGACGGAGGGCAGGAACAGAGTTGACGTAGTTGATGGCGTAGCAAGCCCCGCGCCGGGTCAGCTCTGGGTTCAGGTAGAGAGTGGCGGCCACAGCGGTGGTTGTCGTGAGAACTAGGCCGTAGACGTTCAGTAAGAAGACGCTGATGAAGATGTGCGCTAGTGAACCGAGGAGCTCCAGTGCCAGCCTGCAGGGCGTCCAGAGGACCAGGGAGGTGCCCACAAGGCTGCTGTGGAGGAAGGTGAGCAGGGTGAAGGACAGCTCCAGAGCCTTCTGTAGCGGGCTGGACACAGCCTCCCACATACTCACCACTACCGAGTACACGTTCTGTGTGGCGATCAGCAACAGGTTGACTACAGTGTTAGCCAAGTAGAGCGCTAGGCTAACAGCGATGCCACAACCGTCCCATACAGACAGTATACCTCGATGTAGCAGGTCCCTCGTACGCAGGATGACATGCGAGGACAGATAGCCCATCATTTTGATGCTTTCCAGAACTCCTCCTAAAACATGCAAGCAGCGTCCGAACATGTTGACAGCTCCTTCGGCCACGACTGCCATACCATCCACCATGCAAAACACCGTCAGTTTCCAGCATTCCACCACGGAGTTTGTTAGTAGCGTAGGGAAGTTATTCACAAAGGAAAAAAACGCCACTATAAGTCGTATCAGGGAGTGGACTATTATGAAGTTTAGGTCCAGAAGGAAGCCTATGATGTCGGCACATTTTCTTATTGTGTAAAATACAATGTTCACTATATCCATGTCGATACAGTTAATGGTAGCTACTCCTCTATATTGTATGCCATAGAGTCTTCTTCGTTCTGTTAATCCAATCACACTTGCTAGTTAGGCAAATAAGTTAAGTTGCAAGCAAAGCAACATTCCATTTCCAGGAAACATGCTTTTCAAATGGTAAGTTGGCTTTGGACTTTCAACGGCTATGCTCACCTCCTCGCTGCAATCAGCGGATGTTTATTTTCAAAAGCTGCCCTGTTAGCCAAAAGTTAGCTAGCTAGCTAACACAGTCTAGTCCATACACGTCTCCTTTCTAATTTCCGAAGTTTCGCTGTCGTTCAGTAGCATTCAGTCATTGATCTTGTCCAAAGTCCATCTTGTCCAAAATCGAAGGTGATGACGAAAATTCAGAAAACAGTAATCAGATGTTTACTGTTGTGCATTGTACCAGGAGGCCGCCATGCTTGTTTCTCAACGTAAGGGTGTCGCGATACATCCGACTCGGGTGCATAGATGGCTCTTGTAGCTTTCGGGGTCTCAGATCCTCTGCGACCCATATCATTTCCGGGTTTGGGTATTGCGTAATCAGAATTATGAGTGCATGTGCATGTTTTTTTACGGTGCAATTGAGCTAATATGCTCAATTAATATCCAGTATTTATGGATCGTAAATTAGTTGTAATTTAGCTAATATGCGTTTGTATTGAGCTAGCTTTATGTAATGTTGAGAGTCAATGTGAGTAGGTATGCTACACTAATGTACAGTACATGTCTCCCATAACATAATGATTGGCAAGTTTGATATAGCTAATTAACTCTTTGAAACATTTACAGAAACAGGACAGAAAGCATTTTCCTACGGAATGTTTTCAATAACAGCTAGTGGCGAGGTAAAATAGTGCAGCCCAACAAAATAAAATGACTCTCTTTGTACAGATTTGTTGTTCACATTGTTAATTCAAATGTGTTCCCCTCCAAAGAACATCCTCTCTGGGACTTACGAAGAGGAAACAGATGACGAGCGTTGACTCGTTACAATTGGAAACTGTTCTGCTTCTGTGAAAGACTATAAGTCTCTCCGTCCTTCACAGAAAGGTTTCCCTTGGTTGACTGATGATGTGAGTATACAACTATAACAAATGTGATATGTGATGTTTCACAAGTGTTCAAGTACGTAAACATTGATTTCATCCAACAGATTACATTTCACAGACAAGTCAATAAATCTATTTTGTACAGGGCACAGACATTTGTCTCGATAGGTGAAAGCACTTCCATGGTATTCATTTGTTGCTTGGTGGCGCGTTTGGACTAACCTCCAAGAAGTTGGTGCCCATGCACGATCTGGTGTGAGGCGTGAAAAATCTATTTGCATTATATTAGGTGTATTACTTTATGGGTTTTATCATAAATGTCTGAATTCCCTGATATTGTTGTATTGACGTACGCAGTCCAGAAATAATTCAAGTTGACACCCAAACAGGGTCTTCGTCCAGACACCAAGGTCCTTCTTCCTCTGTTTGTGGGTGGTCAGACTCCAGAGACTGGGAACCATTTCATCCTTTGGGTGTGTGCCGCGGTTATTTATGTCTTTGTCCTGGCTATTAACATAAAGACTCAATTGTAAAAAGTACATGCATATGTGATGTCATAATAGGTATTTGATTAATCATCCCAGCAGACCAGAATGTACAATTCGAACGACACTCACACAGGTGTACAGCCAGAGGATCTGGACATTGCTGAGGTACCCTAACCATACCCAACCCTCTCTAGGAGTTAGATATGTCATTTTATGTTTTGATTTATGAGGGTGTGGAGGGAGTAAATATGGTCTGAAGTGCAGTGTTTTGGAAGAAAGCCAATTTGGGATTTGCTCAAGGTTTTTAAGGAAGGTAAGTATATGTGCATTTATTATGCTGCAGAATATCATCCCCAGGTTACTGCACACACAGATACCCCAGGATACTGCACACACAGATATCCTGGTAATTACATGGGTCCAAATTTTTTATATATGGGTGTGATAAGCCCTTGATTCCAGGTCCCAGGAAAACACCCAGCATCCACTATTAAATTGAATGCGTTTAGTAGTTCAGGGCTTCTATATTTCAGCATTTCATCGCTGATGTTATCTGGTCCTCAGGCTTTCTTTAGTTTCAGGGTTTTGATTTAATCTTTTATTTCATTTATTGAGATTGGGAGGTCTAGAGAATTTTGTCAAGGTTTAATAGTTTTAATTTTTCTTTATCAACTTGATATTGGTTAAGATCTGCACAATAACATTTTTCATAGAGGTTTAAATAAAATTTCCACAGATAATTTTGGTTTGTCAAGTATTTTGTATAAATCCCCAAAACAATTGTCATCAATGGCCTCTTCAATTTGGTTCAGTTTTGTTTTCATTTGTTTTTCTTTTTTGTTACATAGTAGCTGCTTGTATGATTTTACAGTATTTTATAGTTGCTGTGCAGTTCCAGATTGGCTGGCTCTCTGTGTTTTTTGTTAGAGAGCATTCTGAGGGTTTTTTTCTGCAGGAATTACACTCGAACCACACTTCGAACCACAAGTCTTGTGTTGATTTATTTTTTTATTTGTTGCTGTTAGTATTGTAGCCAATGTTTAAAATATATAATTCAAATGTTTGGTTGCTGAATTTACAACATGGTTTAGATTTTACAGCTGTTCATGTTTGCTTTGAATTCATCCAATTTTTATATGGTCCATTTATATTTCCATTTTAGAGGATAAAGTTTATCTATAGAAAGTTGTTTCTGGATGTTTTTTTAAACTGTTGTAGATACAGCACAGTTTGGGAGTGGTCAGTTCTATAGGAGTTGTGCCTTGACTACAAAGGCATTGATACATTTCTTAGTCCACCACACTGCAACCTAATGCTGAGCAATAGGTGAATCTCCCAAGCGAATCTCCCCTGGTCCTGCCGCTTGCTATATAGAGACCAAGACTTACAGTGCTGTTTCTGTCAATTATATTTGGTGTGAGGTGTAATGGGGGTGTGCCCAAATATGTGGGGATTACCTTTAATATCAATATAATCTGTTTCTTTACCAGTTCTGGCATTTAGATCTCCACATATTAGGACAACCTTGTGACTGGAAGTGGGTGACTTCCCCCTGTAGATTTATGAATCAGTCCTCTTTGAAGTAAGGTGAATCATAAGGTGGAATATAGATGGAACATAAGTAAAGACAATTTGAATTATTGATTGTACTTTTAGCACGTTTGTGACATCAAACTGCCTTTGACGAGTCAAATTCTTTTAAAGGGGCAATCTGGGATTCAAACAACAACAACAAGCGGTATCCCCGTCACTTTTTGTGGTAAACAGCTGAGGGATGGGGCTGGAGAAATGTAACCACTCTCAAACGCATAGATGGAGCTATGGATGCAAGGACTGACCATTCATGAGATCACGTACAATGATAGTTTTAACCAATGTCTTGAAGCTTGCAGTGTTTTTTTTTTTTTGTTTTTTTTTTATTTATTTTTTTTTATTTTTATTTTTTTAACAAAGAAACTATATATTTTTGCTTCTAATGCGGTAAAAGAGCCATTTATAAATTATATTCACAATAACCAATGGCTATATATCATTCATTTAATATTAAAAAAATGGATGTACCAATCCCATATTGGCCCTTTAACTGAGTATTTCTGGCACCCTAAAGGGGCCAGGGGGCTATATAATTTATAACACAATAAACAGGGGAAATCCCCTCGCAACTGAGATAGCCCAGATTCCATCCAAATGAATCCACTTTGAACTGTTTAGTCCGCTACTGCTTCCCATTACCTCACCTGACGTACAACAATAAAGGGCCTGTGATTGAGAACAATACCGTGCCACTGAGTTTCCTTCCTTGCCTTCTGTCTCATCCTCTCCAGCTGAGGCTGGGGGGGGGTAGAAATTGTAAGACATGCTCATTGTAACGCATGGAACAGAATCAGGAATAGGATCAAACACAGATGGCCCAGATTCCATTCAGATGCATGGAACGTAATCAGGAATGGTATCAAATACCATTCCTCATTCCATTCCATCCATTACAATGAGCCCGTCCTCCAATTTCTACCTCTACCAGCCTCCCCTGAGCTGAGGGAATATTCCATCATGACCGTGGAGGGAGAGGAGGAACTGCAACATGATCATGGGAATTTGAATAGTTGGAAGCAATACCTTGCTTAATCATTCAATGACAAGGTTTAGAGAGAGGAGCAGTTGAAAAGTTTAGCCTGTGAACAATCATGTACGTAACTTTGACAGTTGAGGTCTAGGCACTATGCAGGCGTGCGCTAGTGCTCCTTTTATGGTAACAGCAGGTCCATGTGGACATGGAGTCTGCTTCCTCTGTTTGTTGTCCAGCTGGACCAAATATCCTTCCTCCTCACTGAATTAAAAGAAGCCTGTCTCAGATTATGAAATTTGTAGGTTTAAATATGATTATCAATTTCAGTGCATAAGGGCAAGGGCCTATATTTTCCACTGAGGACCAAGGCAGTCTAGAATATCACCATCTTGCGTAGCCAGACTCAGTAATGCAAGGAAAAGTCTGGAGAAAAGTCACTACAGTGATTTGAAGTCTTCTATAGGGAGTTTTTCCTTGCCAGTGTGCCCTCTGGGGAGTTTTTCCTTGGCTAGTTTTTTCGGGGTCTATGGTTCAGTGTTAGTTTATATTGTTTGTATTGTTCTTGTTTGTAAAACACTTTGAGACAATTATCTGTGTAAAAAGTGCCATACAAATACATTTGATTGATTGATTGTTTTATCATATTTACAGGATACAGATGTAAACGGTACAATGAAAATGGTTGAAACAAGCAACCTCCCAACAGTGCAGTATAAATATAAGGATAGGAACAAAAGAGAATAATAACGAAACACAATAGGCAATAAGGCACAGACTGACTATGCACTAGGCCATGGTTTCCCATATTCTATATGTTTTCCAATGGCATAGAAAACCAAGTCAGAAAGGTTATCCCGTTATTCAGTTATTCCGATTCCACTTAACAGTCAGCAAAATAGATACCCTATGCTCTCCTTAGCTCCTGAGAGGCCAACATCATTTTTCATATTGAACATTTTGTCAGTGAAGACAGGTCCCACAATCTGTAACCTCGGATTTCAGGCCAAACTGGAAACATTCTCCTCAGAGCCACTCAGTAAGACAAACAATTCTGAAAGGCGTCCCAGACTAGGGAAACAACAGAAGCGCTACAGGATGGATTCCAGGGTAACAAAAGCAAACATCTTGACGCGCTTCCTACAACTACAGGGGCCACCAACAAGGACTCATTTGCTGCAGCTGATTCTCCCGCCTGCCGGGTCATTTCCATGTCGTAGAGAATGTGACTGGCTGACCTGCCCTCCCGTCCTCCATCCCCGGTCTGATCGCTGGGCATGATTACAGAGAGGTCTGAGGGAGGAGTGGGGTCAGGGGTCAGGGTCATCTCAGAACCACATGGGTTCAGGGTCACGCCCATTGACACTGGAAGTGACTTGGTCATGGGTGGCGTCACCTGGTCTGTGTGGTGCTCTCTCTCTCGCTCTCAGAGTATTTTCACACTTGGTCCCTTTTAGTCAATTTTATGTGAGATGCGCACACATTTTCATGCATATGTGAATGCTCCAAATGAACTCAGACCTAACTTTTTTAGGTGCAATGTGAACACAAAGCACTCTCAGTCCATTTATATTTACATTTACGGCATTTAGCAGATGCCTTTATCCAAAGTGACTTACAACAAATACATTTGTGTGTGAATTGAAGTGAGTGAATCATCTATCCATCAGTCATCATGAGAAAAAGTAAGCTATGCTAAGACCAGGGGCTATTGGCAGTCACAATGCTAGAAGAAAGGAAGATTTAAAAAATATATATAGAGAGAAACTTGCACAGGGGGGTAGTGGGGATGAAGAGGTCTTTAGGACGGACAGTTAAGATGTAGCCTGAAGAGATGGGTCTTCAATCTACGGTGGAATATAGGTAGTGACTCTGCGGGCTGCTACCGGGAGCCAGTGAAGGGCGCAAAGGAGGGGGGTGACATGGGAGAATTTGGGGAGATTGAACACCAGACGGGTGGCAGCATTCTGGATGAGCTGCAGAAGCCTGATGGCTTGGACCAAAAGTTGTGCTGCTTCTCTGGTGAGGAATGGACGTATCCTTCTGATGTTGTAGAGGAAGAATCTACAGGAGCGTGCTGTCGCTGTGATGGATAAGTGGTTGTCAAGGATGGAGTGACGGAGAAGTCTGGGAGAGGGCAGGCTTTCCCCGGGAGGAAGAGCAGCTCAGTCTTGTTAAGGTTGAGCTTGAGGTGGTGGCCTGACATCCGAGCGGAATCGCTGCAAGACATGCAGAGACACGTGCTGCCATCTGTGAGTCAGAAGGGGGGAAAGAGAGAAAGAGTTGAGTGTCATCTGCGTAGCAGTGGTAGGAGAAACCATGTGAGGAAATTACCGAGCCAAGAGATTTGGTGTAGAAGGAGAACAGTAAGGGGGGACAGAGCCCTGGGGGACCCCACTGGTGAGGGCTCGTGGAGCCCTTGTCATTGGAACCGCTCTGTCCAATCCTGGCATGGCTTTCTTGGCTCTCTAGGATTGCCGTACATGTCCCATGCTCAATCAATGTGCAATTACCCAAGGTGCACAGCCGTTCATTGGCCTGAGTTCCAATGAAAGATGGAAAAACTGTGAAGGCAAAGTGGACTGAGACCCCATCACTGCTGAAATGGACCAGCAAGAAAACTAAGTCCGCACTCAAACAGAAGTGCAGTGTGAATACAAAAGTTATACAAGAGTTCTTTTACTTATTTCCCCCTCTTGGTTCACTTTAAGAGGACTGGGGCCAATGCATCAACATCTAATAGTCTAATTTCACCTGTAGTGACGTACTTTTGGCTAACCTCCTACTGAAGTACTACTTACCGAGGAAACATACGACACTGAACAGAAAACATGGCCACCACTAGGTGAATTAGTGTTAACAATTAAACATTTCGTAATTATGCAACTACAACCGAATAGAGCATGGGAGCGGGCAAACCGTGTCACAAAAGTGTGATATGACATATTAGGTTAGCTAACTATTGATTTCCAAATTGATCTTGTCTTTTGTTTATGCCCATTACATAACTCTAATTCAATCTTAAGCAAATATTTAATAGTTAGACAAAGCCCTGGGTTTGGTTCTGTTAAAAAGGACTATATGTGTAACATGATGACCCCTAATAATCAAGTCCCTCAAATCAGATAAACCACCAATACTTTTGTTTCCTCTTATAACCGCCGAGTAAATTAAGCACACCTCTGATGTGTTTCCGTTAACAAGAGGTTGATTCTCTGAGACATATGACAGGATTGATATAATGTGTCCATTCATCTGTATGGTTGATACTTAAGACTTTGTGGTTAGTTATAGGAGTTACTGTTGAGACCATCTGAATCTGTGTTGATGTTGGCAGCCTGCCAGTGCAACTGGAGGAAAGTGCTATTAATATTCACAGAGAAGGAGAGAGAGAGAGAAGGAGAGTGAAAGAGAGACATAGAAAGAGAACAGGAGGAAATCATTGGCCCAGAAGCTTCTATGGGAAAACACAAACTCCTAACAGAAGAAGTCACTGGTGAGCAGACTGGTCACAACCCGGGCTAAGACCCTGCATACCACACCCACCCATGGGGTCCACTGGAGACTTACATACTGTACAAAGAGACAGGGAGCAAAACTGATGCACTGAGAGAGAGAGAGAGAGAGAGAGAGAGAGAGAGAGACATAGAGAGAGACATAGAAAGAGAGAGAGAGACAGAGAGTAAGATAGTGAGAGACTAGTGACTACTACGTTTGCGTGGTAGTGTGGAAGTCTCCTCAGGGAACACATTCTTTGTCTGTGAAAGTCCCCCATTCCCAGGACCAGCGGCATGGTTACGGCTTCCCAGGACCGTCATCAGCAGGGTTCTCCTTCCGGTGACGGCTGGACCGGATCTGGGTCCACAACGTTAGCAGTGAGCCTCTCGCTGTCCTGTCTTACACGTCTCTGTTCCTCAGAGATCAGCTCCATCATATCCTGTTAGAAAGCCTTGATCATTGTCTTGCTTCCGTTTAATGATATGACATTTATTCACCTCAACAACATTTCGGCTCAATAGCCTTCCACAAGTGTTTGATACCATTCCTTATTCCATTCCATGCATTACTATGAGCCCATCCTCTGATTTCTACCACCACCAGCCTCCCCTGATATGTGCTCTTCACTCCTTTTTAATCTGTTTGATAATATGTCAAATTATCTCAGGAGCCTTAGGAGATTTGTTTATTTCTACTTGCTATCTTTGTGATACTAGAAACAGGCACTGCAGATGTGATGAACTGAGTAATAAAACAGTTTTCACGATATAATGATATATAATATTTAACGACATATAATGAACCATGCTGTTGTTTATTTCTCTTTGCCCTCCTCTTCCTCTCAATGACATTTTATCCGGCCAATACACGCCCTGAAACATGTCATCTGTAGGCTTTTACGATGACTAATAACCTCTATTACATATAATCACCATGGAGACAGCTATGTTCAGGGCTTGATCCTTTTATCAAAGTGTCCCTTTGTCACAATCCCTGTTATTGTGATGGAATTTAGCAGAAATGAGCATCCAAATATCTCTCCCACTCTGCCCCCAAGCCCCCTCATCCCCCTCACCCCATAGCACTCACTCAGAATGAGGCTCTCACCACCCTCCCTCGCCCATACAGAACAATAGCCCCCTCTCATCTGAGTAGACAACCCCAAAACAACTTGCTCTCTTTGGGTCTGGTCTGGAAAGAATGACTTCTTTCCCTCTTTCCTTCCTCTGGGCTGTCCTTAGAGCATGAGCTAAACTCTTAGAACATGAGCTAGAACACCATTGATTCCATTCCTCATTCCGTTCCATGCATTACAATGAGCCCCTCCTTCTACCTCCACCAGCCTCCACTGGTGTACATGCCAGGGGGACAGAGGGTTATATGGTCTGTACGTCAGGGAGGAAATGTCAGGGTAACCAAAGTTCAAAGTGGACAAAATGCAAGCATGTTTGTTCTTAAGAGGAATAGGGTTCGGGTTAGGGTTAAAAAAAATAGTTTTCTTCCTTTCTCTAGCACTGTCGTTTGCACTTGTCAAAGGTTTTACTTACCGTGACTGATGTATATTTGATTCGCTTACTTAGACAAATGTCCTTATTGTAAGTCGGTTTGGATAAAAGCGTCTGCTAAATTACTTAAATATAAATGTCCAAAGCAAGTTTTTTTTTAATGGTTTATGAGAAACAAAAAGTCGATTAAATATTATAAATGACAAATGCTGATCCCATGCTAAGGTCTTCCCCTAATCTTATTCCACATTTGGTCGAATAAGAGTTGAGGGAATGTTTCTGTCCTTCTACAAACATTCAAACTTTCCCCCACTCTCTGTCCCAAACTTTCTGTCAGCAGTTAAAAGCTCTCTGGGGTGTTCTAGGTCTTTGCAGTCCCTGGGAACTAAACGGGGGGGTGGGGGAGAGAGCGAGAGACGCTGGGGCTTTTTTTCTGGTTGTATTTTTAATGTTTTTATTTAGTCTTCTTGTTCCCAAACCCACTGCCCCAGACCTTCCCAAACCATCTGCCTAGGGTGTGTAACATAACAGGTAAGAACAACATCTTCTTAGGGATCATGCTGAGAGTAGTCTGTGTGTTAAAATAAATTCTGCCAATTACCAACTTTGTGTACATTATGCACAAGCTAAACGCAGCTGATAGTGTGGATTCTGTCATATTTCATTGGTCCTTGACTGGTTGAACAATGAGGTTGTCTCGGTAACACGTTTGGCATTGGCTGCTATCACCACTCAGTGTAAGGACACAACAGGCCAAGCTGAAAGTCAAAACATCAACACAGACGTTGTTTACACCTTCCTTCCAGGGTTGTCCTTATCTCCCTGTCCTAGGGCCAGAAATGTAAATAGGATCAGAAAAGACAGTTTTTGTTTTTCAGTTAACTCCTAGAAGTCAAAACACGCAGCTGGCCTCTGCTTACTCATGGCCAGGACCTTGCTTCAGTATGACACAAGCACAACTGCTTTTCTGACAGAAACATTTGTAACTGAGGGCTAATCAAGCAATGCAACACTCACCGAGCACTTTGTTAGGAACACTATAATAATACTGGGTAGGGCCTCCCATTGCTCTCAAAACAGCCTCAATTCTTCATGGCATTGATTCCACAAGATGTTGGAAACATTCCTTTGAGATTCTGGTCCATGATGACATGATTGCATCATGCAATTTCTGCAGATTTTTCAGGTGCACTTTCAAGCTACGAATCTCCCGTTCTACCACATCCCAAAGGTGTTCTATTGGATTCAGATCTGGTGACTAGGAAGGCCACTGAAGAACACTGAACTCATTGTCATGTTCATGAAACCAGTTTGAGATGACTTTTGCTTTGTGACATGGTGCATTATCATGTAAAGTAGCCTTTAGAAGATGGGTAAATTGTGGCCATGAAGGGATGCACATAGTCAGCAACAATAGTTAAATAGGCTGTGGCATTCAAGCAATGATGGATTGGTATTAACAGGCCCAAAGTGTGCCAAGAAAACATTCCCCACACCATTACACCACCTCCACCAGCTTGGACTGCAGACACAAGGCAGTTTGGGTCCATGGATTCATGCTGTTGGCGCCTAATTCTGACCCTACCATCTGTGTGCCTCAGCAGAAATCGAGATTCATCAGACCAGGCTACGTTTTTCCAGTCTTCAACTGTCCAGTTTTGGTGAGCCTGTGCCCACTGCAGCCTCAGCTTTCTGTTCTTGGCTGACAGAAGTGGAACCAGACGTGGCCTTCTGCTGTTGTAGCCCATCCGCCTCAAGGTTCAACGTGTTGTGCATTCTGAGATGCTTTTCTGCTCACCACAATTATACATAGTGGTTACCTGAGTTACCGTAGCCTTTCTGACAGCTCGAACCAGTCTGGCCATTCTCCGTTGACCTCTCTCATCAACAAGGCGTTTCCGTCCACAAAACCGCCGGTCACTGGATGTTTTTTCTTCATTGTACCATTCTGAGTAAACTCTAGAGACTGTTTTGCGTGAAAATCCCAGGAGATCAGTAGTTTTAGAAATACTCAAGCCAGCCCGTCTGGCACCAACAATCATGCCACGGTCAAAATCACTGAGATCACATTTTTTCCCCATTCTGATGGTTGATGTGATACCTGAAGCTGCTGGCCCGTATCTGCAGGATTTTATGCATTGTGCTGCTGCCACACGGATTGGCTGATTAGATAATTGCATGAATGAGAAGGTGTACAGGTGTTCCTAATAAAGAGCTCAGTGAGTGTATGTTGGATATGAAGAAAGCCATTGCCTCACAGACAGATCTGTATCCCTCCCTAGGAATTAACTATGTTTCTTTTCAAACCAGACCAAATGGATTAGCTTTAAACCCAGATGCTGAGAGAGAGGGAGCGAGCGTGGGGTAACCAACACAAAGGGCGAAGCTACAATAAAAACACTGACATCTTTTATCTAAGGAAGCCTGAGTAGGCAGTGAAAGCCAATAGGTGGAGTTTGCTTGGAGTGTCGATGTATAATGATATACCTTGCACCATCTAAAGGCTCCTCTGAAAAACAGACCTTGGTCTCAGTAGGACCTCCCCTGCTTAAATAAAGGTTTCATAATAATAACAATAATAATAATAATACTTTAAAGCGGTTTAGTACATAAATCAAAGATCAATTGGAATTAGTGGATTAGATTTGTCTATGCCCTATGGGGTGAGCACATCTTCCAGACACCGTGATACAGCTCTGTTTGATGCCCCCGGTCTTACCTGGTCTCAGAGGGTATTTAAGTTCAGAGCGTGATCAGCAAGGGTGGGCTTGGGACACAGGAGAAACTGTCGTTCCCCCTGAGCTGAGCTCTCCCACGGCCTCCGTTGGGTTACCACAACATAAACAAGTTAAAAACATATCTTTAAAAAGACAGGCTTGAAATAGTGACATTGAATGAAGAAGAATGTGACCAAAAGTAAGGAAATACTCTGTGCTGAAGAAGGCTTGACACCGAAACGTGGCCACAGAGACTGTGCGGATTAAGCATTTAACCATCATTTATTTTTCTATTTCAGAGTGCTGACTGGATTATTTACTGATAAGAATATAACCAAACAAAGCCCATGGTTGCCATAAAACAATCCAAACCAATGCTGCAGATATACTATCATCTTCACAGAAATAGCCAGACCTAAAGGGAGTCCTCGTGTTGCACATTTCCAGAAGTTTGAGTATTAGGATTTTATCTACATTTTATCTGTGGCCTTACTGAGGGGATCTGTGGGAAAATGCATGTTTAATTATGATCTCACAGCTTTCAGCATCCTACTGTAACGTAACAATTTACCATATCATTCAACCATATCATTTATACAAACACACACACACACACACACACACACACACACACACACACACAGTAACACAAAGCCATGTATGTGATGTTTCTATCTACAGTGCTGCGGTGTACTGTACTGTATGTAATTTCCCTACTCCTACTGCTGCCTTAATGGTAGACCAGTGGTTCACTCAGCAGCCCAGTGAAACGTGTGTGTGCGTGCGTACGTGCGTGCGTGCATACGTGCATGTGTGTGCGCCTGTGTGTGTGTGCCTGTGTGTGTGTGCCTGTGTGCCTGTGTGCCTGTGTGTGTGTGTGTGTGTGTGTGTGTGTGTGTGTGTGCTCTACCGCAGGTGTACAAACAGCAGGTAACTGGGTATTCAAACAAACCGTCGTATCCAGAGACTGTCCATCTAGCCTGTCCCCAATAGGTTGTTATCATTAAGCGTCACAATAGGTTATTATGACCTATTAATGATGACAACCTATAGAGTGCTTGTTGTTGTCACAGTGCAGGAAGAGCCCCTATCTATGTTGATGATTTTGATATCTCCTGTGTGGTGCATTGCAGCACGCAAGGTTTTTATACAGGCGCTGGTGTTTGAAGGTCCCTCTAAAAAACAGACCTTGGTCTCAGACGTCCCCAGCCTAAATAAAGTTGTATTATTATTATTATTATTATTATTATTAATAATAATAATAATAATAATAATATTATTATTATTATTATTATTATTATTATTATTAATAATAATAATAATAATAATAATATCCTTTATATACACACGCACGCACACAGACACGCGCGTGTGTGTTTAAAGCGGTTGAGTTCATAAATCAAAGATCAATTGGAATTAGTGGATTAGCTTTAGCGTTGGGGAAGCTACTCAGAAAATGTATTTAACTAGATTACTTTACAAAGGAACTACAAGTGTAACTACACCAAAGCTACGCTTTAGAGAAATATTGTCAAACGATAGATACTTTGAAAAAGTGGTTCACTACATTGAAACTACTTCATCCAACACATGACAGTCAGTTACTGAATGATTACAGGCCATGTGACAGAAAATGTATGGTTGAAATGCTCTGAAATCGCTGGGGGAGAAAACTACTTGAGGTGGAGGAAAGTGAGACTGAAGGGAGTGAGGGATGAAATAGTATGGACATTTGAAGTTCAAAGGGTGGAATAATAGTTCAAATCCAATGTATCTTTTTTCTTTTGGAAAACTTGTTGTGACAGTAGCTTACTACATAGCTACATGGCAAACAAGTTGTTAACTACTGTAATTTGAATTTAGTGTAACTACCACCAAGCTACTGCAAAATCCAGTTAAACTGATAGTTGAACTACCTGTAGTTGAACTACTCCCTCAACAGACACCTGTCCCTACACAGTAATTTTTCTTTTCAGCACAGTGGTCGCCAAGGTTTTCCTCTCCTAATGCCTGGGTGATGGTTTGTTGGTTTTTGTAAAATGAACAAGTTTTCCAGAGGACAGTAAACTATTCTATTCTGTTCATAATGCATGCCTGCCATCTGAGAAGGCCTTTTTCTCCCCATTCAAGAAAACGATTGCTATTTTCCTTTTGAACATAGAGGAATCTACTGAAGAAAACCGGGCAACCACTTCCCAAATGGCTTTGTCCCTTTGGTACAGCTGTAGTTAGTCAAATCAATGTTATGGAACTGAATGAAATTGAATTCTATTTTCATTTCAACATAGGCTAATTGCTTATTCCCCTGGACCCCCAGCCCCTGCATGTCTTTCACACCAGTGGAGGCTGGTGGAGGTAGAAATCGGAGGACGGACTCATTGTAATGCATGGAATGGAATTAGGAAGGGTCTCAAACACACGTTTGATACCCAGGTGTTTCTCATTCGCATTCCTCATTCCTTTGTCACTCCTCATTCCATGCATTACAATGAGCCCGTCCTCCGATTTCTACCTCCACCAGCCTCCCCGGTTCTTCCACCACTGTAATGATGTCAACTATGTGTCAGTGCCCAGTGTTGCGGTCAGCCAGGAGAGATGTATCAGTGACCTGATCTGAGATCAGCTAGGGCAGCTGTATGAGTAGGGGCCTCTTGACCCAACAGCTGCAGGTCAGGCTGAGGAATGGAGATGAAATAACTGCATTCGTGAATGTCTTACTGTCTTGCCGCTTTCCTAGATTTATGCCGCCCCTTGCCTTTCATCACACCATGGGAATTGCACAACACAAAAGGCTCAATAATCAATTAATTAACTATACCTATAAATATATATATATATATATATATATATATATATATATATATACACATATATACACACACACACACACTCACCGGCCACTTTATTAGGTACACCTGTTCAACTGCTCGGTAATGCAAATATCTAATCAGCCAATCACATGGCAGCAACTCAATGCATTTAGGCATGCAGACATGGTCAAGACGACCTGCTGAAGTTCAAACCGAGCATCAGAATGGGGAAGAAAGGTGATTGAAGTGACTTTGAACGTGGCATGGTTGTCGGTGCCAGATGGGCTAGTCTGAGTATTTCAGAAACTGCTGATCTACTGGGATTTTCACGCACAACCATCTCTAGGGTTTACAGAGAATGGTCCAAAAAAGAGAAAATATCCAGTGAGCGGCAGTTCTCTGTGTGAAAATGCCTTGTTGATGCCAGGGGTCAGAGGAGAATGGCCAGACTGGTTCGAGATGATAGAAAGGCAACAGTAACTCAAATAACCACTCGTTACAACCAAGGTATGCAGAAGACCATCTCTGAACGCACAACACATCGAACCTTGTCCGGGTGCCACTCCTTGACGTAAACAACATGAAAGCATGGATCCATCCTGCCTTGTATCAACGGTTCAGGCTGGTGGTGGTGGTGTAATGGTGTGGGGGATATTTTCTTGGCACACTTTGGGCCCCTTAGTACCAATTGAGCATCGTTTAAACGCCACGGCCTACCTGAGTATTGTTGCTGACCATGTCCATCCCTTTATGACCACAGTGTACCCATCTTCTGATGGCTACTTCCAGCAGGATAACGCGCCATGTCACAAAGCTCACATCATCTCAAACTGGTTTCTTGAACATGACAATGAGTTCACTGTACTCCAATGGCCTCCATAGTCACCAGATCTCAATCCAATAGAGCACCTTTGGGATGTGGTGGATGTATATATATGTATATATGTATGTGTATATATATGTGTGTGTGTGTGTGTGTGTGTGTGTATGTATATATATATATATATATATATATATATATATATATATATATAACTTTAATTGTAGACCACTAACTTTTTTCTTTCAATCTTATACTTTACAGTTCTAGAGACGGATTCACAGATTGATAAAATTAGAAGAACAATCCTTTTTAATGGTTCTTCACACTGATAATTCCCATTTCAGAATCAGACATATCTGGCTATCATGCAGCCTCTTATGTTTAAAAAAAAATAAATAAAAAAATTAAATAAATCAAGTTCATGCCCCTAATGGTGGTCCTCTGTGGATCAGTTGGTAGAGCATGGCGCTACGGCGCTGTGGGTTTGATTCCTGCTGGGACCATATATACTGAAATGTATGCACTCACTGCAATGTAAGTCGCTTTGGATAAAAGCGTCAGCTAAATGGCATATATATATATATATATATAATGGCGAAGCATGGAGTTTACCTGTTCAGTAATATTCCCCTCCCATGTCCTTTCATAAGTTCCT
Source organism: Argentina silus (assembly GCF_951799395.1). Classification (NCBI taxonomy): domain Eukaryota; kingdom Metazoa; phylum Chordata; class Actinopteri; order Argentiniformes; family Argentinidae; genus Argentina; species Argentina silus. The sequence continues at coordinate 44,747,645 of NC_139653.1, read as the reverse complement.
CCTACGAGCTCATACACTCCCACCGTAACATCATTTTACTCTCTCGCGCCGTCTCTCTCTCTCAGTTTGGCAGGCCAGCCGACAACCGTTAACACGCGCACACAATTTACCTCGACTGTCAGGACGACACTACACAGGAGCGAAAATGGCTTTAGGAAAGAATGCCTCTATGTTCGTCGGACTTTTCATCCTTTGCCTGACTGGTAAAGGTATGTATATTCAGCCGATTCCTTGCAACTCTGCATACTAGGCGGTTTCTAGAGCGTTATAATGTTTTACCGTATCAGAAACTTTGTGCGGTTGCTTGCCTGCTGTACGCTTCTTGATGAAGCACTGCCGCAGCACTCGGTCAAGCGCGGCGCAGATCATAGAAAACGGCAAACATGTGATGCTCTCGCACCCTCGTTAGGGCGTGCTTTTTTGTACTTTGTAATTGTAGCTTATTATCAAATATGCTGTAGGCTATGGAGCTGTCTTGGACGGCATATGCAGCACTAGCTGCACAGTGATTGAATTAACTGTTGTACTGTGTTACTATGTAGTTGATAGCCGTTGTTTATGAGAAATGTGAAAGAGCACATTTAGCATATATAAATGAGTACAAACTGGATACAAAGGAATTATTGTGTGGCTCGGATAGTGCACTGACTGTAACTTCTGACTTGAAAGTTGAGCAGTTGATGTCATACCTCCCATTCTAACATAATGATGCATATCAACCATTAATAAATGCAACCTCTGTTACATTGGACTGGTGGAGGGGATGTTGTATGAATCCCCTCATAGGCACTTCTTCCGTCATAATTCATTATTTGACTTTAACTGGCTACCTTGGGAAAGTAATTGTAGGTATGCAGTGTGATGTGTGTCAAACTGGTGGAATGTGATCTGTGATGGACAGAGACTATTTTGTCGGATTGTGCTCTCTTTACCCTACTTCTTTTAGATACAAAATAATCCCGCTCACCCAGACCTTAATATATACAATATAGGTGCAGCAATAGCCTGGGTACACTAAATACAAAAACATTTAAAACCCCCTAGAATGTTCTCTTGGATAACTGTAATTATGAAAAATCAAGTCAAGTCAAAGTTTATTGGTGATAAGCACATGATACAGTACAATTACATGCTTACTTTGCCAGCTTCCTCAGCAGTGCAAATATCCAAATACAAATAGAATAATAGCACAATTAAGTGTGAAAGGCATAATAATGCTAATAATAATATTAATAATTATTATAATAATAAACACTCACTGGTGTATTCCATGTAAGAACATCTGCAAAATAACTAGTTGCTTGGTGCTGATAAAGTCCTTTAGTTTGAATAGCGGTTTACTGATGAAAAACTTAAACCTACATGGCTGCTTACTATCAGGCCATGTCTGGCCAGCTAGCAGTGTTAATGTGGGTTGCATTGGAGCAGCAGCAGCACTGACTAGCATATCTCTGTTTATATCATCAGACCACGAGACCGCTGGGTTAAATATGATCTCTGTGACGGCAGCTCTGTGCCTGCTTTGATAAAATCTGCATATCGAGACGTACTGTACTGTATATCAACTTAGAACGACTCAGAAGGAGCCTTGCATGGGCAGTGAGAGGAAAGGAAAATGTTTGCTCATGGAAATAGATTAGTTTGAATAGGTCCCCTTAGCGATATTATACCCCACAGACTTCTTCTCAGTCGTATGTGAAATTTGACGTTTTTTTAACTGGACTAACTCAATCAGGGATGTACAGTACAATGGACACCGGTGTTCCTTTAGGGAATGCCACTGTGGAATACAAGTGTATTGTGAGTAGCGTGTCTGTGGAGGCGGGAAGGAAGGTCTTTTAGAAGGGCGCGGTGCTTATGGTATCGTCATTAACAGCCTTGGTCATTTCAAAGCATTCCTCATGTTTGTCTGTCTTTTGTTTAAACACTGCTGTGCCCACCGCTCTCCACTAAGTCTTCCTCCTCTCTCCAAGCCTGACTTCCCTCCTCTCTCAACCCTCATCCTACACCACTGACCCTCCCCCCTGTCTTAGCCTGTTCACACCTACTCATCCTGTTTTAGCTCAGCGTGTGCTTTTGTCCCTGATCTCATTCCCATCACTGCCCTCCCTGCCCTCCCTGCCTCCCCCCCAGCCTTACCCTTCCCTGCCCTCCCTGCCCCCTGACCCTGCCCTCCCTGCCTCCCCTCCTGCCCTTCCTCCCTGCCCTCCCTGCCCTCCTGTCCCTGCCCTCCCTGTCTCCTGTCCCTGCCCTCCCTGCCTCCTGTCCCTGCCCTCCCTGCCTCCTGTCCCTGCCCTCCCTGTCTCCTGTCCCTGCCCTCCCTGCCTCCTCTCCCTGCCCTCCTCTCCCTGCCTCCCGTCCCTGCTCTCCCGTCCCTGCCCTCCCTGTCCCTGCCCTCCCGTCCCTGCCCTCCCTGTCCCTGCCCTCCTGTCCCTGCCCTCCCGTCCCTGCCCTCCCTGTCCCTGCCCTCCCGTCCCTGCCCTCCCGTCCCATCCCTGCCCTCCCGTCCCTGCCCTCCCTGTCCCTGCCCTCCTGTCCCTGCCCTCCCTGTCCCTGCCCTCCCGTCCCTGCCCTCCCTACCTCCTGTTCCTGCCTTCCCTGCCTCCCATCCCTGCTCCTGGTAGAACATCACCGTCAATCTATTATCTTGTTTTATTTCAATGCCAGATTATTTTAGATTCCACATGTTTTCTGGTTAATTCATTATTTGATTATTCACAGTCACAGACCATTCACACCATTCACAGTCACACCTAACAGCCCTCTACTGTATGAAGTCAGGAATGAATATTTGCGTAGGCCTATATCAGGGGAGGCTGGTGGAGGGAGAAATCGGAGAACAGGCTCATTGTAATGCATAGAACGGAGTGAGGAATGGTATCAAACACATGTACCATTCCTCATTCCGTTCCATGCATTACAATGAGCCTGTCTTCCGATTTCTACCTCCACCAGCCTCCCCTGGCCTAAGTTTATGTGGCTCAGCCTGAAGAGTCCTTCTCTGGTTCTGCTGTGTTGGAATGTGTAAACTACAATTGATAACTTTGTCAGAGTGATCAAAAGCTGAAGCTATTACCTCCAGCTGCTACCTAGCCAAGCCTCAAACTTGAACCAGATTCCTTGTTCCAGAACACCAGGACATAACCAACAGTTGGGCCTGTATTTTCTCTCCCAACAGATAAATGTTTAATGACTGTAATCTAAATATTTTTTTTATGATAGACGCTAGTCTATAACTAGGGAGGTCTGACTGCTGGGAACTACTAGCTATACCAAGGATTCTTATCCATGTTTCCAATCAGCTATTCTCATGTTTGTGAGAACCTTCGTTTCTTGACGCATCAAAGGAGTGATGACTGAAGTCAGGGATTCCAGTTATGACCCCTGATAAGGAGGGAATGTACTTCCTGTGACAGCAGCCAATCAGGGGTTAAAGGGCAGATACATCGAAAGACCTCTCGCCCCTAAAAGGCCATCATTTTTACCACTATTGAGGGGCCCTTCTTAAGCAGGCCGGTCGCCTGCCTATGGACAATAAAGATCCCTTGAGAAAGGATGTGTATGTACAATAAAGGTCCTTGTGCCCTTCACAGCTGAGAGATAATGAGGAGCAGATCTGGCCTCCGTATCTGCAGAGCTGAGCTGTAAACGGAAGTCCCTAACTTAACTTCATGCCGTTTGGCAGGCAGGGTTAGGGCCTAGAGAGTTTGCTGTGGAATGCCACTGTGTGACATCCAAACCCACTGTGATGCACTGTTGATGTTGTGGTCTGACACTGGCAATGTGACGCTCATCATAGAAATAGAACGAGTAAACCGGACATGGTCACCACGGAGATTTGGCTAGTCCACTAAAAGATGGTTACTGGTGGTCCTCTGTGTCCCAGTTGGTAGAGCATGCCGCTAACAACGCTTAGGTTGTGGTTTCGATTCCTGCTGGGACCATATATACTGAAATGTATGCACTCACTGCAATGTAAGTCGCTTTGGATAAAAGCGTCAGCTAAATGGCATATATATATATATATATATTTGTATTATATTACTTATATGCATACACATTCTATTTCTATGGTGATAATGACAACAGTTAGAGTGACTGGCGTGCGTTCCCTATCCTGTTTACCCCCCAACGCCATATTTAGGTAAAATACCAAAAATGGCCTCAGTATTTAAGAGCAGTCTTAGACCTGATTTATATTAAGTTGTGCATAACTTGTTATATTGTATCATGTCAAGCTAATGCACTCTATGGGTGTCATAAATACTTTGTGAAGTTACATTACATGCTCACCACACCATGTCTAATGTGGTTGAGGGCTGTGAGGTGGGCTTTATCATGGACTGCAGCTGGCTATCTATCCTGTCCAGTCTTTTAGCCGTTAGTTTATACCATAATGTCCTCCGGAGCTGGAGGTACGCGGCCACATGGCCTCTTTATCTACAGCCTGCAGATATAAACCTTCCTTTCCCTCTCTAACCAGAGAACAGTGTGTTTATAATGTTCCCACGCAACACAGTCATCAATGTCACAGCGAAGAGACTGTCCACCTCTGATTTTGAAAGTCTCTTGCACCACACAACGCAACATCCGTCTAAAATGTATATATTTCATTCTGCGGGTAATGGAACAATATCCAGGTGCCTGTGGAACACAAAGAGGACATGTTAGAGAAACTGTGTCTTTCTGCAATAGATGGTGAAGAGAGGAGTGTCACAATCAGACCCTAACTCAACCCTAACCCAACCCTAACCCTAACCCTAACCCTAACTCAACCCTAACCCTAACCCTAACCCTAACCCTAACTCAACCCTAACCCTAACCCTAACCCTAACCCTAACCCTAACTCAACCCTAACCCTAACTCAACCCTAACCCTAACCCTAACCCTAACCCTAACTCAACCCTAACCCTAACTCAACCCTAACCCTAACCCAACCCTAACCCTAACCCTAACCCTAACCCAACCCTAACCCTAACCCTAGAGCACAATATCCTAAAATAAACACGCTAAACCATGTGTTAGCGTGTCCCGCCCTGTAGAAGCCTAATGCCTAATACATTCTATACGTTCTCAGTTCCCTCACCGTCTAGAGGTTAGGGGAGGCTGGTGGAGGTGGAAATCGGAGGACAGGCTCATTGTAATGCATGGAATGAGGAATGAGGAATGGTATCACAAACACTGCTAGAGGTCGTTGTCAGGGCAACAGTTGAGTCCGCAGCACTGAGGGCTGCTAGTGGCCATTCAGGGAAACAGGGGTTTTTCCTGATTGGTCCTTTGATTGGATTAGACTACTCTGGGTGTCTAATTGGACTCAACATGATCTCTTCCACGGCCGCCTGCCAGCTGTATCCGGCTAGGCTGGCTAAGGAGAGGAGAGGAGAGCTCCTCGTCTTCACCCTAGATGATATGTCAGAGAGCTGTAGAACACAGCCAGATGTCCTTACGTACCCTCTCTCGCATAGTGTGCAGCCGTCTTGGTGTGAGGAACACTCCCCCAAAACTAGCTGAGTCATTAAAACGTCCTCAAAATAGAATCAATCTTCCATACCATTACGTTTTATAGTTTCTCTCTGTTTGAGGTTGTGGAAGAACTCATCCGCCGTCTGAAGAGCATTAGATGGATAGCAGAGGCTGAGGCAGGCCTTGCAGCACTGTATATAGTATGTGAATGTTTATCCCACTACGGTACTAGTGTAAGAGTGAGTTTCAGGAAATGTTGGATAGATGGATGGATAGATAGATAGATGGATGGATGGATGGATGGATGGATGGATAGATAGATAGATACTGTAGATAGATAGATAGATAGATAGATAGATAGATAGATAGATAGATGTATGCTATAGTGTATAATGTTTTAAAAACAAATATGGCATTAATAGACACAAATAGAGACAAGAGAAATAATGGACAGAAGCAGTAGGGAAGACAGACAGACAGTCATGTGTGAAGTACAGATCTGAGGGTTGGAGTCTGCCTACACAAACAGCCATACCAGCCTTCACAGCCATTAGCAAGGGTCAATATGCTTGGTCAGGAGCACTGGCAGCAGGGAAAGCCAGTGGGTTGCTTATGAGACTCCACTCCAGGCAGCACCAGTCCCTCAGGACCCACAAATCGTCATTATTGTTTTTAATTTAATTTTAATTTAATTTAAATTCTATCTGTTAGAGCATCGCTCGCACCATTTCTGTACCCTTTCCCCCCCTGCCCCAACCCTCCCCTTGTTTGCTAGATGTTATCACAGTGACGCTCACGCCTAACATCAGTCTTCCCTTGCATTCAGATGTACAGCACGCTGCGGCCCGTCGGTACAGCATATGGAACTAGGTTACACTACAGCATCAAAACACCTCAGATGTTGCATGCCAACACGTACCCCGGGCCGTCTCTACAGTTTATCATGGCTCCTCTTAATGC
>NC_139653.1:44716222-44736222 GCF_951799395.1 Argentina silus | reverse complement strand
CGGGTGTATTGATTAGGAGAAGCCCAGGCATGTGCTTCTGATTTGGGAAGTGAAACAGCATGTCAATCTAGGGGCAGAGAGAGTCATCTTCGGCCCTGGGAGTAGGCAGATCATATAGTATAGTATGCACTTTGAGATTGTTCTTGTATTATGAAAAATGTAAATTATTATTATTATTATTATTATTGTTATTGTATAATAACAAATGTTGTCTCACAACTCCAAATTCACATCAATAATTTCCTGTGACCCCAACAACTTGATTGTGGGCTATGCTAACACATAACAATGACGTTCAAGTGTGTTCTAATGACGTACAAGAGGAGAGCTAATAGGTTGGATTTGAACCCCAAAACACTGCAACATAGGTGCAATACAAAATAAACATGTGTGTGTCTTATTAATTAAATCATAGAGGTTAGTCAGATTTTCTCAGGAAACCCCAATTTGAAATAGGGGGAACCCAAGTTTAGCAAATGCTACTGTAATGTGTCTCTCTATCTGAACTATGGAGTTTTCTGCCTGAGGGACAGCCTACACTGGTCATTGCTGCCAATCCTGTAGCCTCTCTATCTAGCTCTGTGATTGATGTGTTTCTAACTTCTCAACCTCTTGACCTCTGCTCTGAGGTCAAACACACACAGAGCCTTCTGTGTTCCTCTCAGTGACGATTTACAGCCTCTCATCACAGCTGAGGCTCCTCCAACAGGCCCCTCCTGTCCTCTCTCTCTCCCTCCTGGACACCGTGGCCAATCGCTGTGGAGCACTGGCTCCTGTCTCACTGTCAAGTGAAATAGATATATCCATCTATCTATCTTTCCACACAATAACCTCTGTCTATTCAGCTATCCATGACGTTCTCCATCTACCTACTGGTTGTGGCGAGCCCAATCTAAGCTCTAAGGAAGGGCTGGCCTCTGCCTCGGCACTGGATTCAGGGCCTGAGGGGCTCTAGTGGAGCCTCAGTATTGAATACTTGTGTTTATCTCACTAAACACAGAGCCATACTGTATATCCCTCATTCACCTCCATCCGCCTGCCTGTCTCTGTGTGTGTGATTGATTGGCCAACCGTCTGATACTGGATCTGGTCGGTGTGGTTTGGTTGCCATTACTGATGAATCAAAGAGCCAGACAAAGCAACCTCATCTCTGCCGGTGTTGACTGTGTTTGTTTACAGTAACTCATAGGTGTGTATGACGCCGGGCTGGTGGACGTGGAAAAATCGAAGGATGGGCTCCTTGTAATGCATGGAACGTCATTTGATACCATTTGAACGCGTGCGTTTGATACCCTTCCTCATTCCGTTCCATGCATTACGATGGGCCCGTCCTCCGATTTCTACCTCCACCAGCCTCCCCTGGTGTGTACGACGGTGACGATGATGGTATGGGGTACAGGAGGTTAGACCACAGCCTCAAAGAGGAGTGCTTTCCACTGACGTGTCCCGGGGCTGGTGCAGGACAGGAGTGGTCCCCTGGCAGTCGATCTGATTGGTTGAAGTGGGGAGCGTGGAGGTGAATGCTTGGCCTTCCGTCAGAAGCTGTGTCTCCTCGTCTCCCATCGTCTCAGCCTGCTGCTCAGTATCAATAATAGATGTTGTTTCCTGAAAGCAGCATCTCTGCTGATCTAAGGCACATTAGCTTCCTTTTAACCTTAAGCAGCTTTCACCTTCTCTCATACTGCTTTGCTCACTTCCATCTCTCTCTCTCTCTCTCTCTCTCTCTCTCTCTTTCTCTCTCTCTCTCTCTGTCTCTCTCTGCTCCCCCCTCTCTCTCTCCTTTTCTTTTTCTGCCCCCCCCCCCCCCCCCCTACCTCCCCCCCCCCCCCTCCCCCTCTCTCTCTGGCTCCACTAATGTTAGTGTCTGTTTATTTTATGTTACTAGTCCCTCAGGCCTCACTGTACTGCACCCGCCACTGTGGATCTATCATTTATAAGTACATTCATACATACAGTGTGCAGATTTAGTGTGTCATGATAATACTATCCTCCTTCAATGAGAAGCTGTGCCTCCATACAGAACATTCTTATGAGTTAGGTAGTGTGAATTAATTAAATAAATGTTTAGTGAGGTAAACACAAGTATTCAATACTGAGGCTCCACTAGAGCCCCTCAGGCCCTGAATCCAGTGCCGAGGCAGAGGCCAGCCCTTCCTTAGAGCTTAGATTGGGCTCGCCACAACCAGTAGGTAGATGGAGAACGTCATGGATAGCTGAATAGACAGAGGTTATTGTGTGGAAAGATAGACAGATGGATATATCTATTTCACTTGAATTAATTAATTACATTTAATTAAGTCATTAAAAAGGTTCTGTTCCAATATTGACTCAGAAGTTTCTCTTTTTCTCCACTGTTCTGCTGCTTGAGAGATCCATTGAGAGAGTGTACCCAGAGCAGCCCAGCGACACACACACACACACACACACACACACACACACACACACACACACACACACACACACACACACACACACACACACACACACACACACACACACTGCCTTATTGAGGACAAGTTGGCTGGCATTCCCTCATTCTCTCCCTCTTGAGCATAGTTCTTACAGCTCCGTCACTGTGGACAGATTAATTCATTCAGAGTTTTTTAACGACCACCCTGCATCACAATCTGCCTAGTATCTATGAGATGGATTTTTCTAAATAATATTTGTCTCTTTAATTTGCCAAGAGAGCTGTTGAGACTGTCAAGTGATTATTGTGAACACGCTATATATAGAAGTTTGTCCTCATTTATCCTTATTTCATTCACACTATTGTTTCATTCAAGACATGAGATGCTGAGATAAGAATTGTACGGATAATCCTTTAGGTCACTTTGGCACCCATACAAAGGGGATTTTTGTTCAAAGCATTCCACCTGAACATCATGTTAGGGTTAGGGTTATTATTATTTTTTTTTTCTTTTGACATTTTGAATACACGCAGATAAATAGATCATAATAGCCGTTTTTACGTGCCACAGAGAGACAGAGACACTCATACCCTGGTCCTGCATACTGCCTGGCATGGATTCTTGCCCCTCTCACCATACACCAAAAAAGGAGAGAGCCTCCCTCCAATAGTTTGTCATGTAAGGACCAGCCTGGACAAATAGCTTCCAGAGGTGGCTATCTATAGCCTAGTGCTGCCAGTACATCCCATACTTGTGAAGCCATGTCATGGGACTGACTCGTTCTCTCTCTCGCTCTCTCTCCCTCTCTCTCTCTCTCTCTCTCTCCCTCCCTCTCTCTCTCTCTCTCTCTCTCTATCTCTCTCTCCCTCTCCGTCGTCACAGTCAACGCAGCACCAAAATATTGTCCCTACTGACCGTTCCCATACTTGTGGGCTGCTGTGTTTTTTTTGTTGTGCACTGCCTTTTCCTGCCGCCATAGAGTTAGTTTGGGGTACCACCATGGGGGCAGGCATGAGGGAGAGGAAGAGGGAGATCGAGATCACAGTCAGAATGCAACCCTCAAGGACATTTGTTATTGTTGCTTTCTTTTTATAGTTAGAGAATCCGAGAGCTGGACATGGGAAGCTGACCACGTCCCACGTTATGTCAGAAGTCATTGACAGCATGTAGTCGAGGACCGGGGTAACAAAGCGGTGGGGGGTTGGAATGGTTGCGTGCTGTGCAGAAGTGCAATAAGTCTCTTACAAGTTGTCAAAGCAGGAGAACACAGTGTATTTTTCGCTGGGCATCTGTTGAGGAGAGGACATGGGAGTTCAGAATCAAAGAGGATTTGGTCAGTGAACTTTCAGGGGTCTTCACCGTGGGAGTCTGAGGATGTTCATAACGTCCAGGTGGATGAACTGGAGGTGAGAGTATAGAAATCCACCCAAAGGTGATTCTTGGAACAGGTGTCCCACTGAAAGGGTGAAGGGCAGCAGGTTCACTGAGTAGGATAAAAGTATGTCTGTCTGTCTGTCTGTCTGTCTCTCTCTCTCTCTCTCTCTCTCTCTCTCTCTCTCCCTCTCTCTTGAATACAATAAAGAGAAGGGCAAATCTCTGGGGCCATGTCGTGGAGAAATCTGCAGGGCATCACGACACAGGCCTATCCATCCACGTCTCTCTCTCTCTTTGTGTGTGGTCTGTTTCTCCCTCCCTCCTGTATTCACTTTCCCCTCATCCTCCTCCTCCTCCTCCTCCTCCTCCTCCTCTGTCTTATAAATCATTTGGCCCACAGGCATGTTGAATGGCATGCAGCAGGCATTAGAATGGCCCCTTGGGGACTGTCAGTATTGGACCAGTGTGACCAGATAGCCGACCTTGTCTCTGGTATCACAGGAATGTTTGGGACACTCTCACTGCTGCAGCTGCCCATGTCAGTATTGTTTCCCCATTAAGGTAGCTTGTAAAACATTGCCCAGCCCCTGCAGCACTAGCTTATCCTCACCAATGTTAGCTTGCTGGCTACTGTAGCTTAGCACAGTGTAAGTTCCAGTCTGGGAGTGGGAGCATAGCTAATAGCAGTAGCATTGTCCCAAGGTCTCTAATGTAGCTCTAGTAATAAGGTTGTGTACCAGGGTAAGCTCGTGGAGGGATGGCATGGGGAGGCTGGTGGAGGCAGAAATCGGAGGATGGGCTCAATGTAATGCATGCACATGTGTTTGATACCATTCCTCATTCCATTCCGTGAATTACAATGAGCCCATCCTCCGATTTCTACCTCCACCAGCCTCCCCTGTTGTGTCGGTAAATGTATTAGGCCTCTGGATACGCCAGTCACATGAAAGTTCTGAACATTGTCTGAGATGTTTTTGAGATCAAATGTCACAAAAGTTGCTGCATATTTATCAAAGAGAGATCTGTTATACCAAAGAAATAAGTTGTCATTCTCTCTAATGGTATGTTAGTTTTCCCCCCACTGTTATCTGAAATGCTGTTCATATATTATATTGTTTGTTCCTCAGGTAAGAAGATCTATTATATAGCAGGAAGTTGTAAAACTCAGAGCCAAATAAAAAAAAAGAGTAAAAGAGAATATTCAGGGGTACGCTAGGCGCTTGTTAGCGGATGACCAGAGTCTCCCTAGGGCACTATGGGGGGGGGGGGTTCTGTGTGTGTGTGCGTGTGTGTGTGTGTTTGCGTGTGTGTGTGTGTGTTTGTGTGTGTGCGCGCGTGCATGCGTGCATGCAATGATTCTAATTAAAGGGAAGCTATGACTATCCATCTGTCTGTCTGTCTATCTGTCTGTCTGTCTATCTGTCTGTCTGTCTATGTGTGAAGGCTTTTCGAGGGGATTCAGGGTGTGGTAGCAGAGCTAGTTTGATTGATGAGCGTTTGACAAGGCTGTAGTATTTACATTTTTGGAAGGGAAAAACTAAGAGGATACGCCTAACCAGCAAACTTGGTTAGGGTTAGGGTTAAGGTAGCTTTAGGGTTAGGGTTAGGGTTAGGGTTAGGGTTAAGGTAGCTTTAGGGTTAAGGATTTGGTTACGGTTAGGGTCAGCTTTAGGTTTTGACCTAGTCCAGGGGAGGCTGGTGGAGGTAGACATTGCAGGACAGGCTCATTATAATAAATGGAATGGAATGAGGATTGATACCATTCCTCATTCCATTCTATTCATTACAATGAGTCCGTCTTCCGTTTTCTACCTCCACCAGCCTCCCCTGACCTAGCCGGATACTGATCAGGAAGGTCCCTTTAGTCTCATCCCTTTGGGAAGGCCTGAGAGAGACACTCTGGATCTGAAGAGTATGACAACAGGGAGACAGTGACAAAAAGGGCTTTTTGCACACCTTTATTCTCTGTTTGACATGTGCACACCTGTATTCTCTATTCGACAGGTGCACACCTGTATTGCAGGTGCACACCTGTAACAGAATAGGAATAGAAAAAAGAGGCCTCCACACACTGGCTCTGCTTGCAAGTGTAATACACAGGTCAGGAATTTGGTTGTAGTGGGAAACAGGGGGAATGTGTTTTGGGTTGATATCTTCACTAGCCAGGCTCATGAGCTCTCATCAGCCGGGGTGTTGAAAGGCACAGACATGTTGGTGCTGTACCTACAGTACAGGGGAGGCTGGTCTCTCTCTCTCTCTCTCTCTCTCTCTCTCTCCCTCTCTATAAATACAATAAATAGAAGGGCAAATCTCTGGGGCCATGTTGTGAGAAATCTGCAGGGCATCATGACACAGGCCTATCCATCCACGCTTCTCTCTCTCTCTCTCTCTCTCTCTCTCTCTCTCTCTCTCTCTCTCTCTATATATATATATATATATATATATATATATATATATATATATATATATATTACAGTAGTATTTGTCCTGTTGAAGGATTACCCTCAAATGTCAGAAGCTACAGCACAACTCAGAGACGGCACGCTACTTTAACTAATGCCAAATCGGTGTGCCAACAATCCCCTGCGATCTCTCTCTCCCCTTTTCTGTTTCTCTCTCTCTCTCTCCCTCTCTCTCTCTCTCTCTCTCTCTCTCTTTCTCTCCCCTCTCCCTCTCTCCTCACCCCCTCTCCCCCTCGCTCCATCTCCCCTCCCCTCCTCTCTCTATCTCTCTCCCTCTTTCCAAACCAGACAAAAGAGACCAAGTCAGCCCCCTGGTTCTCAGGCTCTCACATGCTCTGTTGACGTAGGGGAGCTATATCTGGTAGCAGGCAGGTCAGTGCACTGTAAATCTGCCCCATCATGTAAGCAAACACATTTCATATGACACTGTTATTCTTAGATGTGACATGAGATGGGAGAGATGTCAGTGAGCTGTCATGATGAAGGACGAGTTGGACGTACTGTACAGTATTGAAATATCACAACACAACACACAATCACGCAATGAGTGATTTTGACTCTTTGACTTCTATGGGCTTCTACGACCCTTTGCTATTCACTGTAGAATCAGTTGTGAGATTTCATCTGTGTTTGCTGTGAATCATTGCATTGTTTCTCATGACAGGAAGGGCTAATGGATGACGGTGAGCCATTTCATGTGGGTTGACGAACTGCATGCACTAAACAAACTGTAAACAGCCTCTGATGAGGGGCAGGGGAAGCCTGGTTTCTAGCCGCCTGTTTATAATGTAATATTCATCCTAGCTGCTCATCAGGGCCCTGCTGAATCCAGTGGAGGCTGGTGGATGTAGAAATTGGAGGACAGGCCCATTGTAATGCATGGAATGGAATGAGGAATGTTATCAAACACAATACCATTCCTCATTTCATTCCATGCATTAAAATGAGCCCATCATGCAGCAGTGCAACAAACTGCTTGGTATGCAGTTTATATATTTTCTTTATCACCGGTTCAGCCTTGTAGAGGCAGTCTCTAGGTCGAGGGGGGGGGGGGCTGGTGGATGGATAGAGAACTCCCTGTCTCTGCTAGCAGACAGTATATTCCTACCTGCTCTCTTCCTCTCCCCTCTCCCTCTCCCCTCTTCCTCTCCTTCTCCCCTCTTCCTGTCCCTCTCCCCTCTCCCTCTTTCTCTCTGCTCTTCCTCCCCTCTCTTCCTCTCCCTTCTTCCTCTCCCCTCTTTCTCACCCCTCTTCCGCAGCATCTGGGAGAGGAACATTTAGGCAGGTGGGAGGCAGGTGAAGCTCTGTCAGTCGCCTGAGTCAAAACACATTCCATGCTTTGAAGAAACAGTGCCATATCTCTTCTACCTGTCTAGCTGCTGCTCTTTGTCTTGGCTGGTGTGTGTGTGTGTGTGTGTGTGTGTGTGTGTGTGTGTGTGTGTGTGTGTGTGTGTGTGTGTGTGTGTGTGTGTGTGTGTGTGTAGGCGAGGTGAGAAAGATGCGTAGCAGCTGGAGGGTCTAACTAAACCCAGCTGGGAATGAGACAGGAACCTTGGCGAATCTTTGTTATGGTGCTGGTCGGCAGGAGTTATGTCTACAAATCAAAGCCTTTTGTGTAATTAAGCCTGCTTTGTGGTCCTCTTCTCTGTGAAGTGTCTTTGAATATAATTAGAGGATTGTTTGTTTAAATGTTATCTGTGCATCACTGTCTGATGTGCTCTTGCATACCTTAGGACAGCTGCGTCACCTCCATGCTTCTGTGAAGGAAGACACCATCAAGCACTAGTTGCCCCACAGGCACAGATCTAGGTTCAGCTTACTCCCCATAAATCCCAAATGTATCTAATAGAAGGGGGAAAAAACTGACCCTGGATCAATGCCTCAGGACATCATCCATTTACCTTCCTCTGTAAAGGCTCCACAAAGTCTCTGCTCTGAGCTGTTGTCTGCTCTGTGAGGAGTGTGTCAACACTTAGACATAATCACTGGTGTTGTTAGACTCACTGCAGACGCCTGTCCCACTCATTAGTCTTAATCAGCCAATCACGGAGCTGAAGGCGCTTGATTCGTAGGCATGCGTCTGTGTCTGTCTGTCTGTCTGGATGTGTAAATCTGTTTTCCAAGCAAATGTGTGAATCCCTTTTCTAAGCAATCTTAATGTGTCTAGCCTAGGCTAGATAATCACATTTCAGTCACAATTACCTTAGAAGTACTTATTAGAAGTATTTAATGTCACAATGAAGGGGGTATTTTTTTTAGACTTGTGGCTGACATCAAGCAGTGTGTTTATATCTGAGGTGACTACCTACAGTATGTGAAAGAGTGCCTCTAAGGAGTCTTCATTCCACATCATGGGTACACAGTATAACCCTGTTTACAGAGGCATTTACTGGTAATTTAGCGGGACTGGGGAGGCTGGTGGGAGTAGAAAACAGGGAGGCTGGGGAGGCTGGTGGGAGTAGAAAACGGAGGATGGGCTCACTATGATGCATGGAATGGAATGAGGAATGCTATCAAACACATGCATTACAATGAGCCCGTCCTCCGATTTCTACCTCCACTGGCCTCCACTAGTTGTCTGTGTAAACTGTGCTGGAACAGGGCACCACTAAACCTTGTCCTGCTCCAGACCTATATGTGGGACAAGGGGCACGGCTCCTCTCACACTCTGGCCTCTCCCCCTCCCTCCCCACTCATTATCAACTACAGGCCAATGTAAGGGGCCTCTTCTGGTACACACACACACACACACACACACACACACACACACACACATCCCCACTTCTCCCTGTAGAACCACGTGGAGGAGGCCCAGTAATGACTACACCCCCCCCTTCCTTTCCCTCCCCAGCAGCCAAGACTCACGCTGGCTACAGATGTTCCCAGTTAGGGAAGGAGAGCCACCACTAGGTTAAACCCACTCTCTCCAGGTAAAAACACACACTGGAGCAGGGAGCCAGGGACATACTGAGAGGTTGAGGAGGAGGTAAAGCTCTCACAGCACCCGGCGGTCGTTGGCACTCACATCAGTGTTTCTGTCATAATGATTGAGGTCTCTGTTCAGTCGGCATCGGTTCATATCTGCTGTGTCATCATCAGGCATAATCGATGGTGAGAAGTATTGGACTGTCAGGTTTACAGATTGACCTTGCTAATACATGCTGTGTTTGTGTCTGTGTGTGTGCGTGTGCGTGTGTTTATGTGTTTGTGTGTTTGTGTGTGTGTGTGTGTGTGTGTGTGTTTGTGTGTGTGTGTGTGTGTGTGTTTGTGTGTGTGTGTGTAGGTGTGTGTTTGTGTGTGCGTGTGTTTTTGGTTTTGGGGTATGGCTGGCTACAATACCTCGGCCCTCCCTTCTGTGGCCGCTATTAGAGGGGCTTTTCACATGTTGTAGTATTGCGACCCCGACCCCCACCCCCTAACCTCACCCCTCCTCTCCCTGTCCCTAGGTAGATGGGAGGTTCAGAGTGCGTCAGCGCTGTTGTCCTGATGTTGCTAATGCACAGGAAATGTCTTTGTCAGAGCAGCTAATGTGATTTCTGAAGTAGGAAAGCATCCTTCTAGCTCCATTAGCTGCTCTGGGCCAGCCAGGGAAAGAGGCTGGGGCGGTGGGAAGGGGGGTGGAGGTGGGAGGGGGGGTGGAGGTGTGAGCTGTGCATGAAGAAACAGGTTTTCAGATTTTCTTTTCATTTTATTCTAAGCAGGATGTTGAGTATGGCGGATTGACGAATGTCAAACATACTGTATAAGCATCCGCAACACGCTGCACGATGCCGTGACACTTCAACACAGCATAACAACCTAGAAGCTATAGGAGATGTCTACTTTTCACATTGTAAAAGGGTCAAATGTGTGTTATGGGCTGTCGAGGCCTCCTACGATGCATCACACTGTGAGACCCTTGAAGGGGGAAAACCAGTGGTTCCTCTGTGTGTGAGAGAGAGAGGGAACACTGGGGTACTATACCGTCTGTAAATCGAGCCTTTCTTCCCTCCCGAGGGTGACAGGCTGGAATGCAGCACATTAATAAGGACATGGGTGGGCTCTCAGAATTCCTCTCATAGCATCTCTCCCTCTCCTTTCACCATTATCACCATGCCCGACCCAGCTCCCACCACTATGCCAGGCAGCTGTGTGTGTGTGTGAGTGTGTGTGTGAGTGTGAGTGTGAGTGTGAGTGTGAGTGTGAGTGTGAGTGTGAGTGTGAGTGTGAGTGTGTGTGTGTGTGTGTGTGTGTGTGTGAGTGTGAGTGTGTGTGTGAGTGTGAGTGTGTGAGTGTGAGTGTGAGTGTGAGTGTGAGTGTGAGTGTGAGTGTGAGTGTGCGTGTGCGTGTGCGTGTGAGCGTGAGCGTGAGCGTGTGCGTGTGCGTGTGCGTGTGTGTGTATCATATTCATAGCTAGCTTTTGTAGACTGCAGTACAACTGACGTCCGTGTGTGTGTGTGTCTGCAGGGTGGGCCGATGTGGAGGTCAACATGGAAGACAGAGTGGAGGTGTCCCGGGGAGACCAGGCTCACATCAACTGTATGTTCACCTCTTCAGACAGGATAGGAGGGGTGATGATCCAGTGGTACATTGTAAGTGTCGTGTCACATACACACACACACACACACACACACACACACACACACACACACACACACACACACACACACACACAGATAGACAGACAGACAGACAGACACACACACACACACACACACACACACACACACACACACATACTAACAAGCTCCACACTGTTTTCCTATTGGTCAGTAGATGACACACAGTTTTCCTATTGGTCGGTAGATGACGCACAGCAACGTCAGGCAGAGGATCTACTACCGGGACAGCGCTACGGAGGTCGTGGACCGGGGCACGCCCCTCACGGACCGGATCAGCGTTAACGGGACAGCAGAGAACGGTGAACTTGTCCTGACCATCAGAGACGTGGAGCTGACGGATGAGCTGGAGTTCATCTGTCAAGTCAGCTTGCAGACTGGCGGGATCAGCGAGGGACGCACTCAGCTAAGGGTGTTTGGTACGAGACCGAGAGCCTGATTCACAAAGGGTGGAATCCTGACCTTGAGATCTGTGCACGTAACTCCAACATTTGCGTAAATCCTGCATTCATTTCAATGGGAAATTTGCGGTGTGATTTAATTTACACGCGTGAAGATCTGGAGTTAGGATTCTGTGTCTTGCAACACTGGTGGAGGTAAAAATCGGAGGGCGGGCTCATTGTAAAGAATGGAATGGTTTCAAACACGTGTGTGTGTGTTTGATACCAATCCCTTATTCCATTCCATGCATTAAAATGAGCCCATCTCCGATTGACCACCTCCACCAACCCCCACTGATCCCAATGTCATAGAGTGTCACACCTTTCTTCTTACATGATGTCATGATTTCACAGCGACGCCTCAGTACCCCACCATTGAAAGCGTGGACGTGGGGATCTCCGTCACCAGCGACACCCCATCCAAGGTAAAACCCCGCTGCTGCTGCTACAGCTGTCACTCACAACTTCAGCCTATGACAGTAGAGGAGAGAGAGAACACATGATTAGGGTCCTGAGGAATTCTTGACTTGTTTTTTATCTTGTAGTACCATCCCCTAGTACCAAGAGGGCGACATACAGTAGCGACCTCTAAAACCATGTATTGATACACCGGTTGCAGACCTATAATACAATAATTGAACCAGAATGCATATAAACTTCTCTTTTAACAATGTTATAACATTATTCCAATAAGCACATTTTAAGTAAAGTGTGAAAATCTGTTGCTAATTTTCTAGAGTTTAACGTCACATGCAGCAGCCTTGAGGATAAACATTGAATTACATGTTGAAAGAATTTCTCAGGTCCTTTAACAAGATGCGTGAACGTGCACTGACCTTTGACCTTTCACGCCACTTACTGTATATCTGTCCTCCAGATAGGGACGTGTGAAGCTAAGAACGGCTACCCCAAGCCCAATATCACATGGTACCGTGACCAGACCCCTCTACAGACCCAACCTGATGGTGAGAACAGACAACCATGGAAATTTGATTTCCTGGCATACTCTCCTCCGTCCTACACTCTTTTCCTACTCAAACTATAGAGTAATTATAACATTTCCTACACAAAACTATCGGAGGAGAAGATCTAGGCTCCTCCACAATGCTTTTTGAGGAGGAGAGTGGAGGACGAAGGAGAGGACTCGAGCAATCAAGTTTCTAACAACAGAAGGGGCCATGGACCTATAGAGGCATAACAACCATCTAACCCTATATCCACTGTTTTACTCTTCCTACTCAAAGATTCAGCTAGCAACATGTAAACATGGAACAAAAGTATTTCTGAAGCGGTGAAATGCAGATTTATTTACAGGTGATAGCAGATTGTAGAGGTGATTTCAGTTACAGTCTACATTCACAAGCAACTAACTGAGGTTCTTCCATGTGCTCTCTCTCTCTCTCTCTCTCTCTCTCTCTCTCTCTCTCTCTCTCTCTCTCTCTCTCTCTCTCTGTATGTGTCTGTGTGTATGTGTGTGTCAGAGGTGAGTGTGGTTTCCTCGACCACTACGGAGTCCAGTGGCCTATTCACAGTCCAGAGTCACCTGCACATGAAGGTGGTGGAGAAGGACAAGGATGCTCATTTCTACTGCGAGGTCAGCTACTTTGTCCCTTGGGCGACCAAAATGATCGATACCGCCGCCATCAACATCACTGTCCACTGTGAGTCACAAACATACACACACACACATACACACACACACACACACACACACACACACACACACACACACACAGACACACACACACACACACACACACACACACACACACACACACACACACACACACACACACACACACACACACACACACACAAGCCTCACTTTCTGTGAGTTCACAGTTTCATTTGTAACCAACAGGATGATCCTACAAAAACAGTTACATGCCTTTGAAAACACACAAACCATGTCCATGCCATCTATAATCTTGTCCAGTCTGAATCATGTTCTTTAAGAATGATAGTCCTCTCCTCTCCTCTGCCTCAGACCCGTCAACATACACTAAAGTGTGGGTGGAGTCACCACAGGGAGGTGTCAAAGAAGGGGATACAGTTGAGATTCGTTGCCAAGTCGACGGGAATCCTCCACCACCTCTCTCCTTTAAGCATAATGGGGTAAGGAGAAGAAGCACTCCTTTGTGTCCAACAGTGGAGGCTGGTGGAGGTAGAAATCGGAGGACAGACTCATTTGTAATGCATGGAATGGAATGAGGAAAGATGTCAAAAAACGTATTCCTCAGTGCGTCCGTGCATGCGTGGCTGTCTGTTTGTCCGTCTGTCTGTTTGTCTTTCTCTGTCTGTCTGTCTGTCTGTCTGTCTGTCTTTCTCTGTCTGTCTGTCTGTCTGTCTGTCTGTCTTTCTCTGTCTGTCTGTCTTTCTCTGTCTGTCTGTCTGTCTGTCTGTCTGTCTGTCTGTCTGTCTGTGAAAATACTGTCTACAACACCTTTCTCTTCTTGTCTATAGAAAGAGATCAACTCAGACCTGAACAGTTTGGTTATAAAGGAAGTGACACGTTTGAACAACGGCGTTTATGAGTGTGTGTCGCTGGACCTGGACACATACCTGGAGTTATCGAATGAAATAAACCTTGTGGTTAACTGTGAGTTACATCATCTTCTAGTACAGCAGGGGTTCCCAAACTTGTTTGTCTCGTGACCCCAAATTGACATCAATAATTAACTGTGACCTCAACAACTTGATTGCGGGATTTGCCAACATCATAATGACATCTAAGTGTATTCCAATCGCCTAAAAGATGCTCTAATTGGTTGGATTTGAACCCCAAAACACTTTAATATAGGCTTCAGATGCAATACACAGACAATGTTTGTCTTCATACAAAATAAAAATATGTGTGTCTTATTTATCAAATCATAGAGGTTAGTTTGATTTTCTCTGGGGCCCCCACATGGGTTCCTGACCCCAAATTTGGGATACAGAGGGTCACTTAGATATATTATATCATATAATTTCTATGAGTCACATTAATAGGACCAATAGGACTAATAGGACTGTCTTTTCAGTCGTACAGCCCTCCAGTCCTAGTGGGACACTGAAGCATGCTGTTAGAGTACAGTTGCTTGTCAAAGGTAGTGTTGTCTAGATCAGTGGAGGCTGGTGGAGGTAGAAATTGGAGGATGGGCTAATTGTAATGCATGGAATGGAATGAGGAATGGTATCAAACATATGTGTCTCTGCAGATCTGGAACCTGCTGTAGTGCTCCCTAAAGAGACGCATGTGATGTCACTGGGGGAGGAGCTGGTAGCCACCTGTAACGCCCTGTCCTCCCTCCAAACAGACACTATCTGGTTCAAGGTAGGTCAGTCAACACACACGTGCAGGGGCATGTACAGACAGACAGACAAACACACACACACACACACACACACACACACACACACACACACACACACACACACACACACACACACACACACACAGTTAGTACAGAGCTACATGGGAGTGCCTAGATAGATTACAGGTCTTTGTCTTAATACATGTAGCTAGCTTTACATTTAGGTGTGTGTGTGTGTGTGTGTGTGTGTGTGTGTGTGTGTGTGTGTGTGTGTGTGTGTGTGTGTAGAACGGAGAGCAGGTTGCCGAGGGCCACAAGATGACGTTGAAGGATGCTGACTATGACACAGCAGGGATGTATGTGTGTATGGTGACGGTCCCCACGCTGGAGGGACTGGAGACCAGCGGAACGCTAAATGTTCTGGTACAGGGTGAGACCCCTCCGTCAAATTAAAAAAACATAGTTCACAGAATAGTACTTTCACAATTAAAGTATGATCAAGAGTTCTGTATTGTCTCTTTTTTCACTCTCTCTGTCTCTCTCTCTCTCTCTCTCTCTCTGTCTCTCTCTCTCTCTCTCTCTCTCTCTCTCTCTGCCACCTCTCTCTCTGGCCCCCTCTCTCTCTGGCCCCCTCTCTCTCTGCCCCCCCCCCCCCCCCCCCTCCTTCCCCCAGGTCCCCCAGAGATCAAGAAGGCACCTGACTCAGCCCTGGAGCAGGGCATGGACACGTCTGTCAACCTGAGCTGCTACGCAACAGGACACCCCGCCCCCATCATCACCTGGACCACCTCAGATGAACAGGTAGATCAGTCAGAGACAGAATACTACCGGACACAGGGACTCCGACTGGCCACATTATTGCGTTTTTCTGTGTCACTCACGTCACGCACATATCTGTGCGTCCTTCATTGCGCAGCAATTATCTGATTGAAAAAACGTTCTTTTGTGAACCAGTCAACCTCTCAACTATTTGATCACTGTTGATGTTTGTGATTCTGTCGGTCAAACTCTTATCTACTGTGTACTCCCTCACTGTCTGTCTGTCTGTCCACCTGCCTGTCCACCTGTCTGTCCGCCTGTCTGTCCGCCTGTCCGCCTGTCTGTCTGTATGTCTGTCTGTCAGGTCCTGAAGGAGGTGTCATACAGACAGCTAGACGGTGGAGTTCTCAGTGTGGTGAGTGTCAAAGTGACCTCTGACATCACTGCATACTGTAACGCCACCAACAACTTTGGATCGGACACCACGTCCTTCAGCATCAAAGCCAGTGAGTTTGAGTTCTCCCTCTCCTATCTTCTCCTCTCCTCTCAATGTGTGTGTATGTGTGTGTGTGTGTGTGTGTGTGTGTGTGTGTGTGGTCTTTGTCTTAATACATGTAGCTAGCTTTACATTGTATGTGTGTGTGTGTGTGTGTGTTTGTGTGAGTGTGTGAGTGTGTGTGTGTGTGTGTGTGTGTGTGTGTGTGTGTGTGTGTTTGTGTGTGTATGCTCGTGTGTGTGTGCACATGTGTGCGTTTGTGTGTGTTGTATTGTTTGCCCTCCTAACCTAGTGTGTTAACATGGGGTGTCCCTCTCCCTCTCCCTCTCCCTGTTTTCAGTTCCCCATACTACCTCCTCTGCTACCACAACTACAGGTAAGATAACACCACTGTACACCTGGGACATTATAACATTGTCATGGCATTAAAGGGGCAATCTGGGATTTAAACAACAACAAAGCGGTCTCCCCGCCACATTTTTGGTTAACAGCTGAGAGATGGGGCTGGAGAAATGTAATCACTCTCAAATTCATAGACAGAGCTATGGATGCACGGACTGATCATCCATGAGATCAAAAAGATAGTTTTAACCATGTTTTGAAGCTATACAGTGTTTCTTTAGAATTACACTGTTTACAAAACGGAGTAAAACAAGCCTGTATGTTGGGTTCTGGTGGGGTAAAACAGTTGAACCAAGCTCATGAGGCATTTATATGTTATGTTCTTCAAGAATCAATGGCTATATGTCATTCATTTAAAAGTCAAAAAATGTATGCACCAATCCCAGATTGCCACTTTAAGGAGTTAATATTGTTCATAGACACATTGTGCATATAGTACTCATCAGCACTGCTCATCAGCACTGCATTGTCAGATTTCTCTCTGGTTTGTAGCTTACTGGTTTGTAGTTTACTGGTTTGCCCTTTTCTCTGTGTGAGTCAGACAGAAAGAATGAGAGAGAGAGAGAGAGAGAGAGAGAGAGAGAGAGAGAGAGAGAGAGAGAGAGAGAGAGAGAGAGAGAGAGAGAGAGAGAGAGAGAGAGAGAGGGGGGGGGGGGGGAATGCGACATTTTAGTGAATACCAAATTGTAGTAATTACCAAACTGGCTCATTAAAGGCTCTTTATGGCCGCATTAAGGGTTACACTGATGAGGGCTGTTATGGTTGAGAACCATTTTATTGACTAATTGCGGCTGGAGCTATTTTATTTTCCATGTGTTGATTCCTTATATAATAGCTGTTGTAACAGGCCTTCATCTGGTCTCTTGATAAGAAATGTAATTCAATGGAATTATTTATTATAGTTTAGATCATATTGAGGGATGTTGTCATAAGTAAGTGACGGTATTTAGCCGTGCAGCCACACAGAGAAGAGAAGAGAGGAGAGAGAGGAGGTGTGTGTGTGTGTGTGTGTGTGTGTGTGTGTGAGTGTGAGTGTGTGTGAGTGTGTGTGTGTGTGAGTGTGTGTGAGTGTGTGTGAGTGTGAGTGTGAGTGTGTGTGGGGTAACAGTAGAAGGCTGTGATGGTTAAAGTGCTCTCAGGCCATCTCCTGACTTCTATTACGTACCTCAGAGCACCGCTGGCTAACGGCTAACGTCATGCCAGGAAATCTAACGCTGCTCTGAGGGAAAACCCTGATCTGTAGGGTCACTCTCTTTCTTCTTTCCTGCTAAATGAGATTAAACAGCTCCTGGAAATGACAGGTGTGTTTAGCCCAGAGTCTTCCTACGCCTGCATGACACTGTATCTATCTACCTATCTATCTATCTACCTATCTACCTATCTATCTATCTATCTATCTATCTATCTATCTATCTATCTATCTATCTATCTATCTATCTATCTATCTATCTATCTATCTATCTATCTATCTACCTACCTACCTACCTACCTACCTACCTACCTACCTACCTACCTACCTACCTACCTACCTACCTACCTACCTACCTACCTACCTACCTACCTACCTACCTACCTATCTACCTACCTACCTACCTACCTACCTACCTACCTACCTACCTACCTACCTACCTACCTACCTACCTATCTATCTATCTATCTATCTATCTATCTATCTATCTATCTATCTATCTATCATCTATCTATCTATCTATCTATCTATCTATCTATCTATCTATCTATCTGTGCCTTTATAAGCTACATGATTACGTTCATCCAGGGACGCGCAAAGACTTATTTAAGGGCAGGTGCTTTTTAACCAAAAAGGGCACAATGGGAGAGGGTGTGTAAAAAAACAACAACATCCAGGAGGGCAGAGGTTTTGCCCTCTTTTGCCCCCCTGGGTTCATATGGTGGCTGTTCTATACTCTCTGGGTAACTGTGTCCCTGCTGTCTGTCTCAGTAACTGTGTCCCTGCTGTCTGTCTCAGTAACTGTGTCCCTGCTGTCTGTCTCAGTAACTGTGTCCCTGCTGTCTGTCTCAGTAACTGTGTCCCTGCTGTCTGTCTCAGTAACTGTGTCCCTGCTGTCTGTCTCAGTAACTGTGTCCCTGCTGTCTGTCTCAGTAGCTGTGTCCCTGCTGTCTGTCTCAGTATTACCACCTGAAACAGCTCCCCCTCCGAAGAAAGTCACCAAAGGTTTGTGCCTAATGTTCCCAGTCCATTGGTATTAACTCCCGTCCATCCCCCCACCAACCACATATTGTGCACTTGAGATGGCTGCTTTCACCATCCACACACACACACACACACACACACACACACACACACACACACACACACACACACACACAGACACACACACACACACACACAGACACACACACACACACAGACACACACACACACACCACACACACACACACACACACACACACACTGCCTGGACTGCACGCCTCTCAACCTCCTCCACTCTCACACACGGCATCCTGGATCTTCTCTCTCTCTCTCCCTCCCTCCCTCCCTCTCTCTCTCTCTCTCTCTCTCCCTCTCTCTCTCTCTCTCTCTCTCTCTCTCTCTCTCTCTCTCTCTCTCTCTGTCATGCCGCCTCCTAGCTCAAGCCTCCCTGACAGAGCAGAGCAGATTAGCACTGGGAATAGGGATGTCCTGTCCTCACTGATCTTTACGCCCCGTTAAAGGTCCCATCTACGATGAACTGACCACAAAACTATTGGCCTGGTCGTCATCGCTACAAGGAGAAAACCCGGAGGACGGCCTGTAATGCATGGAACGGAATGAGGAATGGTATCAAACACATATCAGAAAAAGAAAAGAGAGCCAAACACTCTTGCTGCGATGCGGTTATTTTATTCAACCAACATTTCTGGGAGCAAGCTTGGTTTCATCTCAATCAGAAACACATTACCATACCTC
The DNA here is from genome assembly GCF_951799395.1 of Argentina silus. Taxonomy (NCBI): domain Eukaryota; kingdom Metazoa; phylum Chordata; class Actinopteri; order Argentiniformes; family Argentinidae; genus Argentina; species Argentina silus. The sequence goes on along the minus strand of NC_139653.1, from coordinate 44,717,055 downwards.
ATCCCGTTCCATCCCAATGAGCCCGATCATTTCTCCATCCACCAGCCACCACTGATCACACACCCTGTGCATGCGATGCACTTCTTTATGAATGATGCTACTGTACACACCAGTGGAGGCAGGGCGGTAGTAGAAATCGGAGGATGGGCTCATTGTAATACATGGAATGGATTGAGGAATGGATCAAAACCATCTCATGCATTACAATGAGCCCGTCCTCCGATGTCTACCTCCACCAGCCCCTACTGGTGCACACGCGACTGCTCTGAATGGTGCTGTGTCACCCTCTGATGCTGCACGACACTGCCTGTTTCATCTGCACCCCTCATTGTCTTGCACGCACTCTCTCCCGCTGAACGAACAATGAATGACCCGCGGTTGCCTGCACCTCTGTTTCTCTGCCACCAGAGGGCAGCGGAGTCATCATTGCTGTCATCATCATCTGTATCCTGGTGCTGGCCATCCTGGGCAGTGTTCTCTACTTCCTCTACAAGAAGGGCAAGATCCCCTGTGGACGTTCGGGCAAGCAAGACCTGTGAGTCTCTCTCTCTCCCTCTCCCACCAGAGTGGTATATTAGAAAAGTGTGTGCCAATGAGCTTCAAATAGTTCCTTATAGTTTCCTGGTGAAACTTCCTGATTTACCCAATATTGTATTTTTTTTTACTGGACTAACAACTGGTTGCCTGGCAACATGCTCTGTTGGTATAATGGTATATAACTATTTGTTGCTGGCCAATCGAAAACGCTTCACAGGCGCCACTCTTCCTAATAGAACACTCTGTCTCCCACCACCTCTGATAAGGGGGCTTCTTGTGATTGATATGAGAACATT
>NC_139653.1:44513722-44713722 GCF_951799395.1 Argentina silus | reverse complement strand
TATGTCCAGTATGTCCAATATCCAACCTCACAGCTGAGTCCTTAAAGGTAGACTCTGGGATATGACGTCATATGATGCCCAAAAACAGAGCAACTTTCATCAAAGATACTGTAGTGAACAAGAGTGAAGAGATCGTCCACTTTTTTCACTGCCCTCCGACATACAGCATGCGCCAATTTCATTAAATCGCAACACACTGCACTGTATTCTCTAGTCTGTTGCACACGTTTGAATGTCTCTGGCTGCGCCGCCTAGCTTGCTTTGCTATGACGTCATATCCCAGAGTCTACCTTTAAAGTGGACTCCAGTTAGGTCATCATATCACATATTCATCATATCAGTTCAGTTGTAGCCTTTAGTCTAACAATAGCTTAATGACTTTAACCACTGAAATCTTGGAGCCTGACCCTAGTTTACTCGTGTGTTGAGTTGACTGTGATTAGTGAATGAAGGTGTTCTGACCCAGAACTGCAGCCTCTACATACACCTCTGGTCTGGTCTATCGCTTTCTACTGTACGTGACCCAGGGGAGGCTGGAGGACGTAGAAATCGGAGGACAGGCTTATTGTAATGCATGGGATGGAATGAGGAATGGTACCAAACGTGTATGATACGATTCCTCATTCCATTCCATGCATCACAATGAGCCCGTCCTCTGATTTCTACCTCAACCAGCCTCCACTGCTATGTGATCATATGAGAGAAGGATGAAGAGCATTCCTCTCGATCCACTATCTGGTCAGGTGCCAGCGCACTTCACGAGCCAATAGCAATGCTCTGTTAGCTAATCCTGAATTAGAGGGGCCAATAGAAAAGCCCCAATGACGCCAAACTGTTTTAGTTTTTTGTCTTCCACAAACTGCTGTCTCATTCCTGTACTGTTTGTAAATGATGGAGTTGAGCGTCAATACGGTCCCCAGTTTTGAGTTGTAAAACATCGATCTACCTTACATGTTCAGCTTCTTTCTGTTTCACACTTGCTTCAGTATGTTAATCATTAAAATGTTCAGTGCACTGATTTTTGTTGATTTTTTTTTTGCCTTTTATGAAGAATGTTTTTTTTTTCTCTCTCGTTTGAGTCGAGTGAAGGAGTGTGCGTACATGTTATGGGTGAAACCAAGGGGAGGCTGGTGGAGGTAGAAATCAGAGGACGGGCTCATTGTAATGCATGGAATGAAATGAGGAATGGTATCAAACACGTGTGAGCCCATCCTTCGAAACAATGAGCCTGTCCTCCGATTTCTTCCTCCACCAGCCTCCACTAGGTGAAACATAGTAGCTGGTTCAACCCTTCAATCCTTCAGGGGATTAAAGGGTTAATCCCTACTAGTTTCCACAAAACGCCTCAGAAATGTTAAGATTGGCGGCTGATGTATGTCACACCTAGTTACAAAGATGAGTTTTCCCTGTTTCACTGCGTCTATTCCAAAGAAAATCACGGGTGCTCTACGTCTCCAACTACTAACATTTCTAAGGGAGAATTAGTCGGTGATGAAATGATACTCTCCTCAGTTTGAGCTCTCTGTACCCCAACAGATGGTGTTTGTAAACAGAGTTAAGAGAGTTAAGCTCTCTCATGTTACCCGTTATTCATGTTACTCAACTCCAGAAGCACCTCTCACTCTGAACTCATTATGAAAATTAATATGAATGAAATGATGACAATCAATCATTAAACAAGATTGTTGATAAAAGCAAATGTCACACTGTATTCTCCCTGTTCATTCCTTTGTTTTAATGTATTTTTTTAATGAGAAATACCATTGTTGGTTTCCATTTAGAAATGTGATAAATGCTTTGTAATGTCTATGATTTGCTAAATTGATTAACCTTCGGACAGGTGGAAAACCGATACCCTTTTGTTTGTCTTTTTTTTTTTTTTTTTAAGTAAATGCCAAATAAAAATGACTGTTAAAGGAAACAATGTGTCATTATTCACAGAGACAGATTTAAGATTCAGGTTCAAAGGGAAGCAACAAACTGCTCTCTCCTGGCCGATGCCCACAGATTATTTATTGTATTTACTGTTCCAAACTCCTGAGTCCTGCAATACTCTACTTAAAGGTCTAACAGTTGTTCTTGTATGAGTCAATGAGAGCATAGTTGTGTGGGGCAACAGCTGGATGAGTGAAATGTTATTGGCCCATACTGTAAATATAAGTAAGTTACTCATTTAAACAGCTACTGTTACCTTAGGCCAAATACTGCTGTAATAACCAGGGGGAGTCTCCAACCCCAGCTGTTGTCTATACAGGTGATTATTATTATAGTTTATATCAAGATAATCTAAATTACAAATGATTGCTGAATTCTGATGTTGGCGCCTCAGTAGCGGAGTAGCAGATGTTCCCGGCAGTTACCATAGAATCTGCAACTGTTCAGTTGAATGAAGCAAGGCCAGGTGGTGATACAAGCCTGATCTCTAGTGGAGAAAGTCACTCTGCTTTTTGCTATCAAGAGGAATGAGGAAAGACTGTTTTTTCCTTCTCACTTACCTTAGAAGGAGGCAAACTGACTTGGCTTTATAAAGGTTGGAGCACACACAGATATGGGATCAGACTTGAACTCCAAGCTGAGAAGAACTGTGTGCCCACCACACACACACACACACACACACACACACACACACACACACACACACACACACACACACACACACACACACACACACACACACACACACACACACACACAGCTTCCATCGCTTGTTTCTACCCTCACACACACCCGACACTCACCAAGGCCTGCTATGTCAGACACTGACCTCATTGTCAGCTGGTCATTGTTTGTTGTTTTAACAGTCAGAGCGAGAGAGAGAGAGAGAGAGAGATTTACAGAGAATGAGAGAATGGAACTGAGAGGTGCAGGGGAAGATTGATTAACTCTGCCTTCCTCTCATCTCTTCAGAGGGAAAAGTATTAAAGCGTATTTTTGGAACATAACTGCGCCCAAGCGTTTCAGGGAAAAAAGGGGTAACATTGGATTTCCTTTTCTACAAGCTAGTGTATTTAACAGTCAAAGCAGCATTCCACTGCTTTTGGCAGGACAAGGTAAACAGTGATGTCGCAACTCAGCTACGGCTGCATCTCAAATAGTCTAGATCGGCTTCCTCTTCCCATCCCCACTCCCTCGTCTGTACTGACATGAAAACATGTGGATAGGTGAAATCAATGTGGTTGATGATACCAAGCAACCACAGGTTTGCTTTCACCTGTCTAGTTCTGACACCTCAGTGCAGGTGAAGGGAAGCAGACAAGGAGACAAGGAGTGGGCCTCGTCAGACTAATGGGACTCTGCCTAAAAAGAGTCTGTCAATGTACTTACCCTCACAGAATAGTAGCCATGTTTGGTGAAGTCATTAGGCAGAGGTAAACAGATGGGCTCCAGTGGAAAATGAATTGAGACTGATCCTCTCTCTTGGGTCCTATAGTAGTACATAGTCAGCCATCATAATCTGGCTGGAGGAGACACCTGTGACACCGGCAGGTGTGCTAGTAGCAGGGGAGGCTGGTGGATGGAATGAGGAATGGGATCAAACGTGTGTGTTTGATACCATTCGTCATTCCATGCCATCCATTACAATAAGCCCGTCCTCCGATTTCTACCTCCACCAGCCTCCCCTGGCGAGTAGACATTCCGAGACGGCAAACTTATTTACGGCACTAATACAGCGGCTCCTCCTTGTCCAATCACCTTCTCCACACCTGCTGCCCTCACTCTCTCTGATCTCTCGACCCTATGCCCCGATGGGCTGTTACGTGCGACATCACACCAGTTATGAAAGTGAACATATTTAATGATGACATCATTGAAATCTGAATCTCAATTAAAAAAACTGTACAACTATGGTTGCAAGGAATTTGTCTAGTACCCCTTTCAGACAGAAAATACAGCTTCCATACTTTATTGATAATTCCAAGCGTAACATTTCAGACAGAGGAAAAAGTGCCGCGTCTGTACCCTTTCACAAAGCGGTCGCCACGAAACGTTCCTAACAACGAACGTGATTAACCAGTTGGTTAACTTGCCAGCCAAAGTTCTGACCCATAAATTAACCTGCTCACATTTCCATACCGTATTTCAAAAGACATCCCAAACTTTCTCCATATTTTCAAAATCTTTATTTAAAATGCAAAAAAAGTTCAACAGGATCATGCGAACTTGGGCAGCCTGCACTTGTTGACATCCAATTGATCAGTCGCACAGCAACGGTCCCGCCAACATTGCCGCTTCAGCTGCATCTTCCCTTTCAGACAGAGAAAATAGAGCAGCCGTAGCGCTGACAGAAGCGCTACAGTAGCGCAATTTCTCCTCTGTCTAAAAGGAGTATTGGTGTTACAAACAAAAGATAAAACATTCAACATTACTACAATACCGTATTAGGAAGGGTGCACATATAGGAAAGTTCTAAAAGATCATACTTGAATTTGTCTTCAGTTGAATTGACATTTTAACACGTAGGCTACAGTAGACTTATACTCCATTTTAGCATTCAAGAAAATATAGGGAACGATCAATGATTTATGTAGGCCTAACATCGTAAATCATAAAGGCCATCGTCAGATCATCTGTTAGAGTACATATAATTCACCGTTGCTGGAGTCAATTTAAACCAAAGCACAGATATAAAAATTACTGCACATTCACAACTCAACAGTATGTTGGGGGGGTAGTATACTGTACACTGCACTGAAAGACCATCTATTCAAATAACCTATTGTACTTGACCACAAAAAAATCACTCTCTCACACACACACACACACACACACACAATTCTTCTAGAATTACATATTATGCCCCTCAAATAAACATAAAACTCTCCCTTGGCCATTCAAGCGATGTTGCTAATGTGTTTATACTGCGAAGACTGCTGAGTTTTTCCAGTCAGAGTAGACCAGGAAGCCCGTGAAGGTGCTGTCAGTCTTGGTGCTGGAGTAAATACCGCTGTACTCCCCCAGTGCCATCTGAACCCACACCTGGTCTCCCGGTGCCATGTGCAGCAGTGACCCTCCCGACAGAGACGCTGGTTTGGGCCAGTTGCCATAGAACTGGAAGTATGACGCCATGGTGTGGCCGTTCTTCATCAGGTCAAACTGCAGGCTGGCGCGGTACACGGTGGCGTGGACTGCAAAGTAGTACACCCCAGGAACTTTACACGTGAAGCGCCCAGTCTCCGTGTCGTAGTCTCCTTGCTCGTTCAGGAGTATCTTGTCGAAGTGTACAGCGTCTCCCACGGCGACAGGCATAGTACGGGCTTCGGACAGCTTGGCGCTGAAGGCTGATTTGGGGGCGACGGCACACTCTCCTTGCTGTCCACTCTCTCCTTTTTCTCCTCTGTTACCTGAGTCCCCAGTGACGCCTCGCATACCTGACTCACCTGGTGAGAAAAGAGAAAAGATGTGCACGAAGCACGTTTCAAGTTTGGAATTCAAACTAGAATAAATATTTGATTGACCGATTCACTTAAAAATCCAATACAGGCAGTGATGGGAAATTATTTGTCTAGATGTGTGTCTAGATATCTATTTGTCTAAGCATTATATGTACCTTACGGTGGAATGATAAATAGTTGGCTGATATCAATCTATTGAATACAACTCAGACTGTTACTACAAACTCATTGGATATAGTAAGAAGATAACCATAACTCTGTTACTATGTAATTACAATGTAATTGCTACATTATTATGGCACCTGTTGTGCCATACAGTACATGTTTTTTTAACCTGCTGTTGTCATTGGAGTAATTACAATGTTACTAATCAGGTATAAGAGAGCAACTGAATGTAAAGTGTGAAAATATGTTTGTATAAATCAGGGGAGGCTGGTGGAGGTAGAAGGACAGGCTAATTTGAATGCATGGAATGGAATGAGGAATGGTATTAAACACGTGTTTGATACCATTCCTCATTCCATTCCATTCCATTAATTACAATGAGCCTGTCCTCTGATGTCCAGTCTCCCCTGGTATACATTTATGTTGACCATAGTCACACAGTACCTGGGTCTCCCCTGTCCCCCTTTTCCCCCTTTTCTGCCAGGGCCCCATCACGCCCATCCCGCCCGTCTCTCCCTGGATGGCCAAGACTGCCGTGCATCCCCGGGGAACCTGGGATACCTGGGTGACCGGTACACAGACTGGGCGGGATTTTGTTGTCGTCTAATTGGTTGGAAACATCAACCAGTAGAAGGAGGAGAAGGAGCTCAGGCCACAGCTGGAGTGATGTCATCTCTACACTTCTATGGAGAGAACAGAAACACTGACTACTCCTGGGAAACAAGTTCATAAAAAGAGCTAATGGTCGGACACAACATACACTCCCATTAATATGTTTTGTATTGTATTGTATGTTTTTATTGTCCTTGCCTCCATAGCTTGGTCTATGAAATTGAGAGTGGTTAAATTTCTCCAGCCCCATCCCAAAATAGTGGTGGGGAGACCGCTTTGTTGTTGTTTCAATTCCAGATTGCACCTTTAAGAGAGGCCCACACCTGAACTATACAATGCCACAGTACAGTATGTTTGAGTGATTGTATGACATGGACACTCAAGGCTCCTTTCTAACAGCTTAGCTATGGTTGCAAGTCTCTGACTCAGCCTGTTGACAGCAGGTCCTAAAGGTCAGAGGTTAGCTTTGTCAGGGAAAGCATGCAGCGTTCTGGGAAAAGCATCTGGAATGAGGAAAGGAACCTCCCATAAATGACAGAGTACTCTTCTTGTCCTCCTCGTACCACACAATCATAGTTGAGAGTCTTGTATAATATGTGACGAGAACATTATTACATGCATTTATGTGATGGGATGATTATACATGCAGTATACAACTGGTATTATTTAACAGCTGAATGAGACTTCAGCTAACCCAAACCCAAACCCTAACCAGTTTCCAAACAGCTGAATGAGACTTCAGCTAACCCAAACCCAAACCCTAACCAGTTTCTAAACAGCTGGCTCACATAAAATGTCAATGAGAGAAACTAAAAGCCTAAAGGTGCCAAAATGGAAGGGATCATAACAATGTTCAAACCAATAGCTCAATCTTTGTCCCCCTTCCTGCCTTTGGCATGAGTCATCTTGTCCCTGAGGCCAGTGTTTATGTGTGTGTGTGTGTGTGTGTGTCTGCGTCTGCGTCTGTGTGGATGTGGGCGGATGTGCTCGTGTGTGTGCATGCATGCCTGTGTTTGTGTGTTTGAGAGTGTGTGTGTGTGTGTGTGTGTGGTTTTTTTACATTTACATTTATGGCATTTAGCAGACGCCTTTATCCAAAGCGACTTACAACAAATACATTTGTTTAAGTAAGTGAATCATCTATCCAACAGTCATCATAAGACAAAATAATCAATGCTCACACCAGGGGCCATTGGCAGTCGTAATGCCAGAAGCCAATTATTTTATTTTTTATTTTTTTAATTATTTATTAACAGGAGAGAACTTGTACAGGGGGTAAGTGGGGGTGAAGAGGTCTCAAGGGTTGGGGTTAGGGTTAGTATAGGGAGGGTAGTGGGGGTGAAGAGGTCTTATGAAGGACTGTTAAGATGTAGCCTGAAGAGATGGGTTTTCAATCTACGGCGGAAGATCGGTAGTGACTCTGCAGTCCTGACAGTGGGGGGTAGCTCATTTGACCAGCGGGGCGCCAGGACAGTGAAAAGCCGTGACCGAGTGGCACGGCCGCTGCATCCACGTAGAGGTGGAAGAGCGGAGTGATCGTGCAGGGGTTTGGGGGCTGACCATTGCTTGCAAGTAGGGAGGGGCTGTTCCCTTTGCCGCCCGGTAGGCGAGCACCAGGGTCTTGAATCTGATGTGTGTGTGAGAGAGTTTCAAGGTGTTGAACTGAGTGTCTGAGAAGCCAGCTGTGAGAGACAGCCTTTCTACCTGCTGACCCTGTTTGAGGACTGACTGAGTGATTACAGACTGAGTCTGTTGACTGCTATGGGACTGGATAAGTGTCACAGGGCATTAAACTATACACTCTTTCGAAAAAAGGGTTCCAAAAGGTTTCTTTGGCTGTCCCTGTGGGAGAACCCTTTGAAGAACCATTATGGGTTCCACATAGAACCCTTTTAGGTTCCATTTAGAACCTTCTGTGGAAAGGGAGAAGACAGACCAGGAAAAGCATCACAGGCCATAAACTCTACTGACACTGGGAGCGACAGGAAGTATATCAAGTCTAGTATCTAGACCTAGGCCCACATTAGTGATGTTGATGTTTTTTAGCTGATATATGACATCCTGGTGCTGCACAATATTATTGCGCAATGATTCATGTGTATTTTGGGCGATACATTCTACTTTCTTAGTTCCTCCAGAAACGATGTGCTGTATGACATTTCATATGACATTTCATACAGCTACAGAGCTCCGAAGTCCGATGTGGCTAGCCTGTTTGTAAAGTTAGCTAACCAAAGTCAAACATAACCCACAAACCCCCTTCACTCAACGACTAACGGCACCACTCGGTGTGTCCGTTCTTTGAGTATTTTTTTCAAGAAAAGCCAGGAGTTACCATGGTTACCGTCAACAAAGACTATGGAGACTGATGCATGAGTATATTGATCTATTTTGTTAAAAGATATCACAAAAACTCAAGGCTTTTTCATCTTACTGCAGCCATCCTGGGAAGAGTATAATGTTGCAAGCCTCCTCCCAGACTTGTACAGTACAGAATGTGCCCCTAGCTAGCCCCTATGACTATTGTTGGAATCATAACAGACCTCCACCTGTGGCAGGTTATAGCCTGGTCCCAGACCTGTATGTGTATTAGTCAAGCCCTATGACTAGTGCTGTATTCATAACAGACCTCCACCTGTGGCAGGTTATAGCCTGGTCCCAGACCTGTATGTGTATTAGTCAAGCCCTATGACTAGTGCTGTATTCATAACAGACTTCCACGTGTGGCATGGTAACGACAGTCATAGGAGTTAGCTAAAACACATACAGATGATAGAAGGAGGTTATAGCCTGGTCCCAGACCTGTTAGTGCTAGGGCCAAATCCTGCGAGTTGGAACGAGGCTATTCTCTGCCTACAGCTGCTTTCTCCTCTAGTCTATGGGAGTTGGAAAGAGCTGCTGTAAAGAGGGCTGGTCTGAGGAGAGGAGAGGAGAGGAGAGGAGAGGAGAGGAGACGGGAGGAGAGGAGAGGAGAGGAGACGGGAGGAGAGGAGAGGAGAGGAGAGGAGAGGAGAGGAGACGGGAGGAGAGGAGAGGAGAGGAGAGGAGAGGAGAGGAGAGGAGAGGAGAGGAGACGGGAGGAGAGGAGAGGAGAGGAGAGGAGAGGAGACGGGAGCAGGCTACATGCTGTGTCAGCACTCTGAGGAGGAGACATGCAAGACAAACACTGGAGAGACTGAACAGCTGACTGACTCCCCTCCTTAGTCATGAACACTCTGGGACTGTGGGAGTGAGAACACAGCACAGAGTTGTCTAACTGGACAGCAACTAGCCTACTTCTACATGTTACATCAACTTTTAGAGCAGACAACCATACAGAAGCAGAACCATCTAGAAGGTGTCAGCAGATGACCATAAACACTCAGGGGGAGTGAGAACATAGAGAGAACAGAGTTGTGCAACTGGACAAAGACTAGTCTACTTCTACAAGTTACATCAACTTTCAGAGAAGCCAACCATGCAGAGTCATTTACTGTAGAACATGTCAGCAGTATCAAAGTGTTCTATGTTCCAGAAGTCGATTTAACCCTGTCTAACTCTACTGTATGTCTCAAAACATGTTTCAAACACTGAATGGTCTTCCATTTACCTAGCACAGGGCTGTGAGAGATCATCAGTGCACTTGCAAAACGGTCACTGCAGTAAAAAGACACTCATCTATATTTCAACTGACTTGTTTGAACGACCTTACACACAGGAGAGTGAGACCATCATCAACAGCAAAAAACAAAGTATAATCTGAAAAGTATGTTTACCAGTTAATAATGTCCTTAGGTCTTCTGCATCTGGTAGTGTCTGTGTGCTGAAGGGAAAATAGTGAAAGTTGTCTATTCTGTCTCAGCCAGAGGGGCTGGGAAAAACAGAGAACTCCCAGTCTTGAAAGGAAATGGTAATGAAAGCCAATTAGAGAGAGGGAGGGTGGGAGAAAGGGGGGAGGGTGGGAGAGAGGGAGGGAAAGACAGTAAAAGGAGGAGAAAATATTCTGAAGTCTGTCCAGCACCAAAAAAAAATGGGGAAAAGTATTCAATAAATTAAACTAAAACATTAGCTTCAAAATGGGAGAGGTGGAGAGGTTTCGGAAATCAGAAAAAATGTGAGGAACGGTGCTGTGAGGAAAGAAATGTTGGCGGGTTACGTAAGATTTAGACTGGAGGAATTCTCCCAAGCATGACTACAGACAGAGATCAGAGGGTTGTGGTCAGGGGTGTTGGACCACAATACATTGGGGCAGAAGACTCCCTCTCTCTCTCTCTCTCTCTCTCTCTCTCTCTCTCTCTCTCTCTCTCTCTCTCTCTCTCTCTCTCTCTCTCTCTTGCTCTCTCTCTCTCTCTCTCTCTCTCTCTCTCTCTCTCTCTCACTCTACAGTATGTTTGTTTCTCTCTCTCTACCCTCTCTCTCTCTCCCTGTACCCTCCTCCCTCTCTCTCTCACTCTACAGTATGTCTCTGTTTCTCTCTCTCTACCCTTCTCTCTCTCTCTCTCCCTCTCTCTCTCTGTTCCTCTTTGTCTGTCTCTCTCTCCTTTCTTTCTCTGTTCCTCTGTTTCTGTCTCTCTCTCTCTCTCTCTCTCTCTCTCTCTCTCTCTCTCTCTCTCTCTCTCTCTCTCTCTCTCTCTCTCTCTCTCAATCTCTCTGTGAAACTGCATACTTCAAAGCCTTTTTATGAGCCTTTTCAGAGTCTGGCCATTCTTCATGATTGGCCCGATCATGCTGAAACAGTTGATACATTGATAATAGTAAGTGCAGACAGAGGGAGAAATTGTAGAGCCTGTGTATCTTGGAGTGAAGCATTGTTATTATTTCTTCTGAAGCAAGACTCCAAACTAAAACAAGAGAGACTTGCAATGTGCACTTCTTGTGTCACAGTGTTGAGCTGATTGAGGAATGTGAACAAGTCAAGAGGAAAAACACCCGGGTAACTATGTGCAGCCATCAAAAACTATGATTAATTCCAACTGTTGCTTCTTCATGCACCCATGTATGCAATAGGTTACAGTATGTTACTGGTCTCACATCTATTATAGTGTAGCCCTGTGGAGGCTGGAGGCTGTCACACGTGTTTCATACCATTCGTCATTCCTTTCCATGCATTACAATGAGCCTGTCCTCCGATTTCTACCTCCACCAGCCTCCACTGGTGTAGCCTCCCACTCAGGGGTGGAGTATCCCTCCTAAAAATGTTGTTTTAGTGGGAAAAATGAAAAAGAAAACTGCCATAGGAGACATCACCTTCCCTCATCCCTACTATACCAAGGTATGGACAGCCTTTTGAGAGTGCTCAGATGAAGCTTGGTCACACAATGTAGGATGAAGGGTGACTGACACCATGATTGCACACCAAGGGAGGCTGGTGGTGGTAGAAATAACCAATCAATCGTGTTTGATGCCATTCCTCATTCCTTTCCATGCATTACAATGAGCCCGTCCTCCGACTTGTACCTACACCAGCCTCGTCTGTTGCACACGTGGCTGCGGTTAGGGCTTTTTACACTACAACTGTGGTTTTACGGGACGTACTGGCCAGGTAGGGGGTGGAGATGGCTCTTTGAAATCCCAAAGCTGACTGCGTGTTTCATTCTGGCTCTCAGGCCATTATACTGTAGAATAGCCCCCCCCCCCCTCCCGCCCCTGCAGAGACTGAGGGCTGTAACTGTAATGAGGTGGAGCACAGTTGGAGATGGTTTCAATTAACTTCAAGACAATCAGCTCATTTACTGCACTACTAAATAACAGCCTGTTAAACCCTGAAAGTTTGAAACTGGTGTAGAGGCACGTTCAGAAACACATATGAGCTCAAATCTGTAACCAATCTGTTAAAAAAAAATGCAAGTCTCTCTGTACAACTATGTACAAATCAGGAGAAATTGGTGGAGGTAGAAATTGGAGGACAGGCTCATTGTAATTCATGAAATTCCATTCCATGCATTACAATAAGTCCGTCCTCCGATTTCTACCTCCACCAGCCTCCACTAGTACAACATACTGTGCAGACAGTGTTTCTCAACCTCTGATTGGTAGAGGAGCACAGGCTCCTCGTACAATATGTGCTAGTCATGCAGTGATACTCAATCCTGGTCCTGTAGCGCTGCGGGGGGTCCTGGTTTTTGTACCAGCCTAGTGCTAATCACACCTGATTGAACTAATCAACTGATTGATCATCGAGACCTTGATTAGCTGAATAATGTGTATCACTGCTGAGCTGGGACAAAAGCCTGCAGTACTACAGCTTTCCAGGACCAGGATTTATCACTAACACTAGTGTTATCTGAGAGGGACATGCCGTTTTCTGGTCCCTGAGACAAATGATGTTGAGAAGCTCTACTGTCGGCCAGATTCTCACCGCACAGCAAGACAACACCAAAACAAAACACGGATGGAACTACCCGGCGCCAGCGTCTGAAATAGAGACACAGCGCCCGTCAACGCGCTGGACAGCCTAGACGCACACAGGGCCTTGCGATTATTAGGACACAAACTGATTCATGTGGGAGAGATCTGTTTTTCACCTTGACACTTGTGTGCGCCACAGGCTATTAGGATGCGGTGTTAGTCCAAGACTGGGCTTAGTCTGTGTCTGGGACACCAGCCCAACATACTGTAATGACTGCGAAGACTGCTATATATACGGCGCCCTGCATAAGTAATGGGACAGTGAATTGTTTTTTCTTCTTTTGGTGCTATACTCCAAAGGTTTTGATTTGAAATCAAACAGTTACTTTGAGGTTGTGTACATACAGTATCAGTTTCATCATTTAGAAATGACAACACTTCGTATACATAGTCCCCATTTTTCAGGGCACCATAAGTAATGGGGTATATTCATATAATGTCCAAATACAGCACTCATGTTTAGTATTTGGTTGACAATCCTTTGCATGCAACAACTGCCTGAAGTGTGCGACCCATTGAACCCACCAGATGCTGGGTGTCTTCTCTGGTGATGCTCTGCCGGGCATGTACTGCAGCCATCTTCAGTTGTTGTTTGTTTTGAGGTCTTTTTGCCTAAAATGTTCTCAGGGAATTAAATGCATGTTCAATCTCTAGTAAAACTATGTTTTGGGTCATGGTCTTACTGTATGATGAAGCGCCATCCAATCATTTTGATGGCATTTGCTTGCACTCGAGCAGACAAGATGTTTCTGTACACTTCAGAATACATTCTACTGTTGACCTCAGCAGTTACATTATCAATTAAGACAAGTTAGCCAGTTCTAGTGGCAGCTATACATGCTCAAACCATAACAGCCCCTCCACCATGTTTCACAGATGAGGTGGTATGCTGTACATCTTGGGCAGATCCTTTTTTTGACAAACTTTCCACTTGTAATCACTCTGGTACATGATAATATTCATCTTATCTGTCCACCAGACCTTTTTCCAGAGCTCTGCTTTTTAGGTACTTTTTAGCAAACTGTAACCTGACCATCCTTTTTGAGGATAACTAGTGGTTTGCACTTTGCAGTGAAGCGTCTGTAGTTCGGCTGATGACTTATTCTGTGGATGATAGTCTCTGACACATTCACGCCTACCTTCTGGAGAGAGTTCCTGATCTATGGAACAGTTGTTTTGGAGTTTCTTAATTATGGTGAGCATTCTTCCGTCATCCACTGTGGAAATCTGGTCCTCTGTGGCTCAGTGGGTAGAGGAGTGCTGACAACACTTAGGTTGGGGGTTTGATTCCCACTGGGACAATATATACTGAAAAATGTATCCCCTCACTGCAATGTAAGTCGCTTTGGATAAAAAATCTTCCTTGGCCTACCAGCCTGTTTGCGATTGCTAAGCTCACCAGCACTTTTTCTTTTTATTAATCTTCAAACTGTTTCTTTCTTTCATCCTAAGGTTCTTGTCTTTGTTTCTTTTTCAGATTTTTCAGCCTAATAATGGCTTCCTTGACTTTCATTGACACCTCTTTGGTCCTCATATTGAGACACCAATATCAAACTCCAAAGGCAAATGCAAAGCCTACAATTAATACTGGGCATTGACAGCTCTCTTATGCCTGCACAAATGATGACGGAATACAACTGAAGAAAAGATGCTTCACTGTCCCATTACTTATGCAGGGCACTCTATATATCCTACTGTGTATAATTCACTGTACTGTATGTCCTCTGTGGACATCGTTGTTCCTTATGGGTGGAGTCCTAACTCAGGATCCGCTTGTGTAAACCGAATCATCGTGCCAATTTCCAGTTGACATGAATGCAAGATTTACACAAATGTTAGGCGCACAGATCTCAAGTTAGGATTCCACCCTGTGTTTTGTTGCATGTACCAAAGCACACAAGAAGTTCCCTCCCAGCAAAAATAATGTTCTTTATTGAACAGTTCAGTGTAGCATTCAGAACAGTATGTGCAAGTGTAAGAAAAGCAGACGGAGTCCAGTCAAAGAGTAAAGGAAGCATGTTTATTATTTAAACTATCACTTAAATAAAAAAGTGCATAGAAAATAAACATGATTAGAAACTTTTCTTTTTACAATTATGTACATATTTTTTTCCTAATTATACATTCAACCTTAAGTAGTTTGTGGTTTTACTATTGTGGTTTTAACTTTCCTTCATTTCTGTGGTACATGAGAGAACACAGATGAACAACAAATGGGGAAAAATATCATCATCATCATCATCATCATGTTATAAGACAAAGGTACTCAATGTTCAAGGCAGAAGAAAAGAGCCATTTAACTTTCCTTCCCCCTTTCCCCAGACCTCCGGCTCCCCCTCTCCAAAATGACACATCCGTTCTCAGGCTGATAACAAGTTCTATACACAAGGAACTATTAGAAAATTACAAATACAGTTACACATCTCTCCAACTTCTCTCAAGACATGTTGGTGGATTACCTCAACCTGTTCATATATTCATGGATGCTCCAAAGTTGCACAAAATAAATAAATAAATTGTTTTTCATTATCATCATCATCATCACTTCCTATAAAACCATTCATGATAAGTACAACATGATAAGTACAACTGTAGCTCAGGAAGAACGGTGGTTGAGGAGACGTGAGAAGAAAAACATTTTGGTGGGATTGTTTTTCTCCTCTACTCAATGTATACCACACCATCAAGTAAGCAGTCTGAAATCCCTGTTAAAAATGTACAAAGAAAATAATAAACAAAAACATTCACTACAACAATCAAAAAACACAAAAACAAAATGGCTGACCACAAGACGTTTCACAACCACGTTATACATTTACACTTCTCGTGACATAAATACCGTTACTTTCCAGAATGAAACTGCTACGCCCCCCCTGTCAGAGGAACGTTCACAGGCACAAAACTGGTACTGGATATCAATATACAAAATGATGTACGTTGGTTAGTTATTATTCTAAACTGATACTGTAACACAAAACCATTATAGAGTACATTGAACATTGCTATTAACCATAATAAATCTGCTGTTTGCTACTGTAACTAAGTTTGTTTGTCCATTCCGTAATATTGTATAGATATTGAAGAAGTACAAGTTACTATTTATGTTTCTGTATATATTGTCATGTCTATATAGAATAATTACAGGTGAAAGAGGGGCCACTGGTGTGGCATGGTACTATGGAGTCTAAGACAAAACAGTGTATAACTGCCATCAAAAACACTGTCGTCGAATACTACTGTACTAGGATGTTGCCATTCGTCAGGTATTGAGCCTTCTGACACGTGTGCAGACGGTGTGTACTGGTACTGTCGCTGTCGAGTTGAGTGAGTCCAAGTTAAGAGAGACAGAGCCCTTGGGATGAGTGAGAAGACTTACCGGTGCCAGAGCCATGCAGACATTGTTCTGTTTTCAAACCGGTAGTCTTACTCTGACCAATGCTAGTTTCAAACTGTGTTAGTTTTGTGTCAGCGGAGCCTAAGCTAGAATGGCTTCCTTCCCTCAACAAACCAACGTGTCCCGATGAGATTGTATTTCCTGTCGTTGGTAGTGTAGAACTCAAAAACAAAACCGTGGTTGATATCGTCGTGATAATAATAACTATTCAGTTGTGTAGTCAGTTATACATTCATCGTGGGCCTAGCAGCAGAATCCAGTGTGCCCCGCCCCCTGCTACCACACCCCAAGGAGGGGCGCCAGATAGATAGATCGATAGAGAGAGAGAGAGAGAGCTGGACCAGGGGCCTGACTAACACCTGGGTCACAGAGTTAGCTGGTCCTCCTGGTCATTGCCACTCTCTGCCAACCTCAGTCCTGCCAACGCAGTCACACACTGGGATAGCATAGCCGAGGAAGTGCACTTTTCTGGGCGCACCACTCCTAGACTAGAGGAACTTACTGACAGTATTCTGTGCTTCTGTGGGTTTCTCAACATAGGAACCCAATGGTTTTTTTTCTTTCAAAGAGTACAAAGTTCAGGTTGCGTCCCCATGACTGTTCATTCAGTGCCTGCTTCGCAGTCGAAGTGCAATGTGTTGTTGGCAACACCATGGTATTAATAACATCAGCCTGAGTGGCCAAGGCAGGGGAGCGGGGGACGTTCTACTACGGCCTAACAGAATAGAACGTCAACGGGGTCTGAGGCAAAAAGAGATTAAATACACAAAACAAAAACATCAACAAGGGACAAATAATAAGTCACTGGCCTGAAAGGGCTCGCAAAGGGACAACTGGAGCCAGAGTTGCACAAAAGCAGCGGTTTGGTGAGCTTCGATGAAAAACTAAATAAAATAAACCTGCCTGTCGTCTAACGATCCATCCATCTATCCATCTATCTATGTATCTATCCATCTATTGTTGTCAAACGTATGACCTTCCTATTCCAAACAACACTGTCTGGCAGTACTACTGTTATACGAGTCTAAAACGAAGCATGCTCACTTACAAAGAAGGCTTAACTGTTACAGATGGGGTTTTCTTTAGTCTGAACCAGTACTGAGTTGAAGGTTGCTGAAACATCAATAGGATCAATATGAATGAAGGCACCACTTTCCTATAGGGCTGGCCCATAGAGGAACCATCCGTGTTGTTTACCGTTGAAGCACTGATGTGGCTTCTTCAGGGCTTAACTGGGCTCTATTGTTTCCTTACAGTCATCGAGTGTGTCGCATGTTTCACTCAAGAAGGAGACTGGAACATTGGTTGAGAAGACTTGAACTGGACCAAATGACAGGTCTTGACTTGACACCCAGGTCTGAATGACTTGCTAGTGCCTCGTACGGTGGGGTATTAAGGCTGGATTAAGGAGATGATATCGCCTATCCTTATAGTTATCGATCAGCACTCCAGACTCTCTCCTCAAGTGCATTACTTCTCTAGGCCGCGACTAGCTGTCATTGGACACGGCATTGATGGACTTGTGATAGGCTGATAGAGCCACTGGTGGAATGCTCTTAGCAGGGACTAGCAACGACGTCAGTCTTTGGAATCAAAGAAAACATTCAGGCTACAAATAAATCAACGACAACGACAACGACAATGCTGAAAAGGCAGCGAATGACAACGAGCATTAGTGTCTGTAAATCTCTCTACTTCCTACAAAATGGCAACAAAATAAATACGATTTCCTTAAAAATATAAATACCATCATTAAGTGCTATTCACTAGTGAGTGCTTTTTTTTTTAGTCTTTTGTATAGAAAAATATACATATTATTTACAATTTAAAAGCAAGCATGATATTCCTCTGTCTATAACAAAAGAGACAGAAAAGCCACAAGACTGTCAAACGACTCAAGTTTGATACAAATTAAAAAAAAAAAAAACTCATCAGATCCCATAGCAACAGTTCCTGGCCATGGGGGCTTTTCACCATCTAAATGGGGCCGCGTGGAAAGCGTATTCAGGGGGGATGAAATTTGGTTCTCACTGCTGTAGATCAGGATGCTGTTCTAAGCAACTCTTTAAAAGACACTGCTACCATAGACCTACATTTAGAACTACAAACTACACCAAATCAATTGGCTCTGCCTTGGTCACGTACCTACACTTAACCAATAATACTTATGAGCGCAACAACCGTTTCCCGCCCCCTCAGCCGTCAGTCCACCAGAGTCCAATGCCCACACTGTCAGGGCTTTGTCCAATCATCACCTCCCGTTACGTCATGTGACTACATCTAGGACTCAGTATAAGTACACTCATGGCTAGCATTATTAATAACAACATAATTAACAACACTTTAAAAAAACAACAAAAAAATAACCTACAGACTCCTCTCCTTATATCGCTGTGACAACGGCTCCCCCTAGTGGCGCTTCCTGCGCCAGCATCACTTGGCTGCGGACAAGCAGAAGAGCTATTTACAGTCTTAAATACACAGTTAACAGCTTCCTATAGCAGCCCAGGTGATGCCTATGGTATTCTGGCTCCTGTCTGTAGACTGGGATGCACATTCAGACAGACAGGGAGAGATGTGCATGAACAGGCGAGGCTCAGAGACTCAACACTCTCTAAATCACTTCCTCTTGCATTTTCCTATAATCACCCTAAATATCCCTTCCACAAATTGCACTTTGGTGTAAAATGGAACTCTTATCGAGGTGACAATTCTTGTTCTTGTTGTTTCTGTATTCGGCCACCTGCTGTGAACACAAGTGATGGATTTCATCGTTCTTCGGGCTGAGAAAAATAAGGTGGGTAGAGTGATGTCATACAGAACGTTTTCAAAAATTGCAATTCTGTGAAGGCTCTTTCTACTTTCCCTTACTATTTTATGTCACCTGACCCAGTCTAGAACCGCCCCCCATCCAAAAGTAAACAAAAACAACGTAAGAGGCACAATAATCAGTTGTTACCTTAAAAAAAAAAAAAAAAAGGTTCCCGCTTCAACAGACACCTCATCATACATAACACCACAACCTCATACCTGTCTGTGTACAGCTTCCATCTGCCCAACCCTTATAAGCAGGGGGCAATACTTGAAGAATTGCTGCCCCCTGGAGGGGACATGGGTAGTGAGGACAGTGGTGCCAGTGTAGAGCGAGGCACTTCACAACACAACGTGGCGGAGAAGAGTTCCTAGTTGAGGAACTTGCGGCACTTATTGGCCCCACAGTTGCATGGAAGCTTATTGGTCGGTTCCTCGATGGGAAACTTGTAGTCGTAGGTGAGCTCCTCGCCGCAGTAGATCTTCCTCAGGGCGAAGATGATGATGTGCTTCTGCCCGTCCACGTTGACGACGCGAGCGTAGCAGTTGGGCTCGCACGAGTGGTTGATGAAACGTGCCGCGTTGCCCTCGGCAGTGGCGTCCACCACCTCGTAGTCATCGATGCGGAACATGTAACAGCCGGTCCCCTGCAGAGGGAAGAGAGGGAGAGAGGAGAGGAAGAGGGGACAGTGAGACACTATATGTTACATGGATAATTATGTATTTATATGTATATGTACATGGATAATTTCTTGTTGCACTGCCCATTAGTTTGATGTGTGTGCAGCAGCACTTTTTTACTGCCCAGGACAAATGTCCATCCAGGGACAATAAAGTTGTATCTTATCTTATCACACATACGGCTTCACGACTTCACTTTTTACTTGCCATGTACCGAATATCGTAATTGAAAAACATTTAATGTACGTTTGGCCAGACCTCTCCCCTCTCCTCACCTTGCCATCGTAGTACTTCTCCCTCTTGTCTGTCAGTACAGAGCGGATGATGCTGCCAGAGTACTCGATCACCATCTCTCCTGCACGCAGGGTTCTCCTGCAGAACAACCCCCGCCCGTGTATGGTTGACCTGCAGGAGGGGACACACACAGAGATCACTGACCACTGGTTCAATTCAATTACGCCTCTGAGATCATAGCCCATTTTCACCCGATTTCCCCACTCTTATAAATCACTTCTTTGTAAATATCCCCCAAAAACATCAAGAGATGTTTCCTTTTCAGGACTGTAAGGGGAATATCATTATATTTTGTTCCAAAAAAAAACAAACACACAATCTGAAAAGGCAGGGGTAATGTAAAAAAGAAGAAGTAATATATTGTAGTGTGTTAGCTAGATGTGATGGTTTCAGTGTATACAGTACATTGGCACAGTGTATTGGCACAAGCTAAACCAGAGGTGTAATGATAATGATGATTATGATGATGATGATTATTATGATGATGATTATTATGATGATGATGGTGATGTTCTAACCTGTAGACTCCAACAGCCTCCTTGGATGTCCTCTTCAGCTGTCTGAACCTCAGAGGCAGGGGCAGGACCATGGTGGTGGCACGCCTGCAACACAACAAATCAAAATCAAATCAAATCAAATCAGATTTGTCACTTATATCGCATACAGTTGTAATAGACAAAGTGAAATGTTTTGGGATCTTGCTCCACACTCAACAACAGCAGCAACAACAATTCAATAATAAGTAATAAAAAGTGACAATAAAGTGACACAAAACCAGGAAGATAACCAACACCTCAACAGTTTGACAGAGGAGACAAACCAAAGGCCTTGAACAGAAACATCCCCTAACTAACCCAGGGGTTCCCAAACGTGTTTGCCTCGCGACCCCAAATTGACATCAATCATTTTCTGTGACCCCAACAACTTGACTGACTGTGGGCTATGCCAACACATTTTGACAGTTTGATTTTATCAAGGGGACCCCAATTTTAAACCCAGGGGACCCCAACTGCTGCCCTAACCCCTGGAAAACTGTATGCAGTATATCTGAAAGATATGATAGGTATATGGGGGTAGCTGGGGAGCATATGGGGGTAGCTGTCTCTTGTCTAGGTGGATGGTACTGTACTGTAGGTTTGGCTGTGTGGAGCAGATGACTCACAGAGCGGCCTCGAGCTTCTCCTCCTCGTCCTCTTCCAGGGGGTTGTACTCTGGGGGCTGCCGATGTTTGGACGCCAAGAAGTTAAACGCGTCAAACATAGACCTCCTGGAGAGGGGACAGATGGATTAGGCACAGACATAACAACACAGCACACACTCCACTTCTGGTGTGTGCGTATGTGTGTGTGTGTGTTTATATGTATGAGTGCGTGTGTGCGTCTGTACAGTATGCGTGTGTCTGTGTGTGCGTGCATATGTACATGTGTGTGTCTGTGTGTGCATGTGTGTGCGTGCATATGTACATGTGTGTGTCTGTGTGTGCATACGTACGTGTCTATGTGTGTGTGTGTGTGTGTGTGCGTGTGCGTGCGTGTTCAGTCCTACTTGTTGTGTGACTCTGCGCGTGCTGAGCCGTGGGGGTTGAGGGGCGGTTCGTCGGTGGCCTGAGGCTTGTGGAAGCGGAAGCGGTAGCTACGACAGTGTCTGGAGCCGTACAGCTGCTCCAGTAGGAACACCACAGCGTCGTGGAGGACTCCCAGCATCCTCAGCCCGTTCACACCTGGGACATCACAGGGCGGGTCGGAGGCGGTGGAGGGACATGGGACAGTAAGGTCATGACAAACCACCATCTTATCTGACTCCTCAGAAATCGGTGGACTGGTTCATTTTAATGCATGGAATTGAAATGAGGAATGGTAACACACACGCACACACGCACACACGCACACACGCACATACCATTCCTCATTCCATTCCATGCATTAAAATGAACCGGGCCTCTGATTTCTGCCTCCACTGGATTCCTTAAACGGTTGAACGTCAACAACAAACCGATCAATCGATCGAGTCGCCAGATTATCAGAGGGAAATGTTCGCATGCAGGGTAATACGATAAAACACAAAGATCTACACATCCTGAGCAAGGTATTGGGGCGCTGAAGTGCCGGTTGTTATGAACCTACTACCTGAGGTCTGAGACTGCTCTGTCTATATGCTGTCATATAAAGACGGTGGACATCTTACCTTCGAAGGAGAGCTCCTTGAGCCTGGCGTTGGAGCGAGCCTCCTGGACCTTATCTGTCAGGGACTTCCAGGCCTCTGGAGGATGGGAGAAGGTCAGAGGTCAGTGTCTCACAGCTTCATAATTACCTCATATGGTCTAGTTTTGCTTAATTATTGTGTGCATTTTGTATTTTAATACACATTGTGTATTCAATGTGTTGTTTGGTAATTGTATTTACATGTGGACAAGGCGCACTTGCAAAAGAGACCTTGGTCTGAGTGTGTTTTTTCTGGATAAATAAATACAATATGTGAGTTCATAAAAGCTGAACATTTCACCAGAGCAGCAGATGTGTTCTGCTGTTCTCTGTAGTCCAGAGTGTCAGTGACAATAAAGCCTCATTTATACCCTACTATACGTACATATGTACACTTTTCGCTACGCAAAATGGAGATCCTGCGCTTTCTTGCGTTGCGTGACACATTTTTGGCTGCAGCACACTCCTGCCTATTTTAGTGACGCAAGTACGCAGGATCACAGATTTGCGTAGCTAGCTAATTGCGTATGTAGGTAGGGTATAAATTGGGCTTTCTACACAGAGCAGAGGCTACTCTGGGAGGGTTGAGAGTTTAGTATTATATACAATACATTCTCTCTCTCTCTCTCGTTATACCTTCTATACTATCACAGCGGATCTGAAAGCCGTCATCGCTGCGGATCTCAAAGAGGAGTCCTTTCTTGGGCTTGCTGTGCAGGGAGGAGTCCAACCTGCTGCCCTCCTGACCAGGCCTGGCAGGCAGCAGAGAGCTGGGCCCTTCTCCTGCTGCAGCACTCGGGCTCCGCAGGCTGGAGCCTCCTGCACCACGGGACAGGGACAGGACAGAGAGACAGGTGTCAAGAAAAACACTGAACATCTATTTTCATCGTGGAGCAGGGGAGGTAGAAATCGGAAGATGGGCTCATTGTAACACATGGTAGTGTTTGATACCATTCCTCATTCCATTCCATGCATCACAATGAGCCCATCGTCCGATTTCTACCTCCACCAGACTCCACTGTCATGGAGGTAGTAGGTACAAAGGTAAAGGTTGGAGTAGATGTAAACAATATAAAAGCATAAGCCAATGTTTCTATACGATAACATTGAATCCAACATCATAAGCATAATCAATGTTTTTATAATAGAATCATAAATGTACACTAGAAACATAGCCCAGATGTTGATTCATATTATTTCAATACATTATCAATGGAGTGAGGTTGTGAACCAAACCCACCTGTTGTGTTGTCTTTCCCGTCAGGGAATTCAAAGGTGCTGCTGGGGTGAGCAGGAGGTTCGGCTGACACACTGCAAACACAACAACACCTACAATCACTCTCTGGATCTGGCAAACATTACCCACTGACAAATTAACAGTGTACTAGAAATGTACACAGGTACTAGAAATGTAAACAGCAGCGTAGGCTGGTGAAGGTAGGAATCTGACGACAGGCTCATTGTAATGCATGGAACGGAATCAGGAATGGTATCAAACACGTGTTTGATTCCATTCCATAATTCCATTCCATGTATGACAATGAGCCCGTCCTCCGGTTTCTACCTCCACCGGCCTCCCCTGGTATAGAGGTGGAAAAGCTATTGTTTCTCACTTCTTAGGGGTTCCCTTGTCTTTAGGCTTCCCAGTGTCCATAGGTTCAGGAGAGACAGGTTCTATGGACCTGCACACACAAAGCAGAGAGGAATTAGTACAATTGGTAATTATTTGATTTGTTCAATCAAGGTGTGGTGCAGCAGGCCGACGTTTAGAGCAGTGCCACCGCTGCTTTGTGTTGCACCACACAAACTGATCTCGTATACAGTAGTGAGACAGAGCAACGTAATGCGAGACGGAGTAAGGTGAACACCTCGCATTTTGGCAATTTGTAACTCTATTTTCAGTTTTATTACCCGTACTGTCCTTGGATAAACCTTAATTTAGGACATATCATGTCTTCATGTCTATAATTGTGCTTTGTAAATCAGTGGATACAGCGCATTTGGAAAGTATTCAGACCCCTTCACTTTTTCCGCATTATGTTACAGCCTTATTCTAAAATGGATTGAATTCATTTTTTCCCCTCATCAACCTACACACAATACACAATAATGAAAAAGCGAAAACAGGTTTTTATAAATTGTTGCTAATTTATTCAAAATAAAAATTTTAAATATCACATTTACATAAATATTCAGACCCTTTACTCAGTGCTTTGTTGAAGCACCTTTGGCAGCGATTACAGCCTCTAGTCTTCTTGGGTATGACACTACAAGCTTGGCACAGCTGTATTTTGAGAGTTTCTCCCATTCTTCTCTGCAGATCCTCTCAAGCTCTGTCAGGTTGGATGGGGAGCGTCGCCGCACTGCTATTTTCAGGTCTCTCCAGAGATGTTCGATCGGGTTCAAGGCCGGGTTCTGGCTGAGCCACTCAAGGACATTCAGAGACTTGTCTCGAAGCCACTCCTGCGTTGTCTTGGCTGTGTGCTTAGGGTTGTTGTCCTGTTGGAAGGTGAACCTTCGCCCCAGTCTGAGGTCCTGCGCGCTCTGGAGCAGGTTTTCATCAAGGAACTCTCTGTACTTTGCTCCGTTCATCTTTCCCTCAATCCTGACTAGTCTCCCAGTCCCCGCCGCTGAAAAACATCCCCAGAGCATGATGCTGCCACCACCATGCTTCACCGTAGAGATGGCATTGGCCAGGTGATGAGCGGTGCCTGGTTTCCTCCAGACGTGACAATTGGCATTCAGGCCAAAGAGTACAATCTTGGTTTCATCAGATCAGAGAATCTTGTTTCTCATGGTCTGAGAGTCCTTTAGGTGCCTTTTGGCAAACTCCAAGCGGGTTGTCATGTGCTTTTTACTGAGGAGTGGCTTCTGTCTGGCCACTCTACCATAAAGGCCTGATTGGTGTAGTGCTGCAAAGACGGTTGACTTTCTGGAAGGTTCTCCCATCTCCACAGAGGAACTCTGGATCTCTGTCCGAGTGACCATTGGGTTCTTTGTCAACTCCCTGAGATGGGAGAACTTTCCAGAAAGCCTTTCTCCCCCTATTGCTCAGTTTGGCCAGGTGGCCAGCTCTAGGAAGAGTCTTGGTGGTTCCAAACTTCTTTCATTTAAGAATGATGGAGGCCACTGTGTTCTTGGGGACCTTCAATGCTGCAGACATTTTGTTGTACCCTTCCCCAGATCTGTGCCTCGACACAATCCTGTCTCGGAGGTCTACAGACAATTCCTTCGACCTCATGGCCTGGCTTTTGCTCTGACATGCACTGTCAACTGTAGGACCTTTAGACAGGTGTGTGCCTTTCCAAATCATGTCCAATCAATTGAATTTACTCCTATCAAGTTGTAGAAACATCTCACAAATGATCAATGGAAACAGGATGCACCTGAGCTCAATTTCAAGTGTCATAGCAAAGGGTCTGAATACTTATGTAAAGGTGATATCAGTTTTTTATTTTTAATAAATTAGCAACAATTTTCAAAAACCTGTTTTTGCTTTGTCATTATGGAGTATTGTGGGTAGACCGTGAGGAAATTCTTTTTTTTAAATCAATTTTAGAATAAGGCTGTAACATAACAAAATGTGGAAAAAGTGAAGGGTTCTGAATATTTTCCGAATGCACTGTAGGTCCGTGTGTGTCATTCCAAATATGAACACGTACTGTATTAAATACATTTGAATAGAATTTGTGGATAGGCCGTAGGCAGCATTCCAAACATTAACAATTATCAAATACAGTGTTAGACATGCCCACTCTGCTCAACATGTTCATAATCGTTTCTCATTAACAAACAAAAGCGTGACAATGTATCTAGTCACTGGAGAAAAACAGTTTGAATGATTTCACTCTCCTAGAGTGTTCTCTAATTTATGGAATTTATTATTTATTTATTGGTTAGTTTCATTTAATGAATTCTGTTAGTTCATAGAAGATTGACGAAACCCCCCAAATAGGCAATGACATTATGATTAAACAATGTGCGCACAAAACACGTTCACATTCCAGTATTTAATTTGCTCCATGTTTTAACGAGAGAATGCGTGACAACGGTATGAGAGTAGATCCTCCTTAAAATAACCCGATATTTAAACCATTTCCACTCTTTATCTCTTTAATTCATGAGCTGCTATAATAAACTTGATTTTGCCAATCTACCTGATCAGGCAAGCTGATAAGGCAAACCATTCTCTTTTCAAACATCCTTCACAGCACCTATCGCCACCTTGTGGTGGCTTTCGGCAGCACTTCGCAGTGCACATACGGTGCGGTGGCGCCTTTGAAGTGCAGCGACGGTATCCAGGGATTAAACCCCTACCGACTGTAGTTGTCGTGCTACAGGCTGGGGAGGCCCTAGCATTTGTGTTCTGCAATGGAGGCTGGGAGGCAGAAATCGGAGGACGGGCTCATTGTCATACATGGAACGGAATGAGGAATGGTATCAACATGTTTGATACCATTCCTCATTCCGTTCCATGCATTATGAGCCCTTGTCCGATTTCTACCTCCACCAGACTCCCCTGGTGTTCTGTGCCAATCTTACTCAGGTATGAAGGGGGTCCAGCCTGCAGGGTTGCCGTCTCCCTGGGTCTCCTGATGAGGCTTGTGCTTCTTTCCGCTGGCCTTGTCTGGGCTTTGCCTGGGCCGCTTGGCCTTCTGCTTGCCCTTCCCCGTCCCGGGTCCTGCTGTGGATGAAGGCTTCAGCTCCTGTCTCTTCTCTGTCAATATGGAGAAGGGCATGGTCTGAGGGGTCTGGTTGAACACTCCCACCACTCGGCCCATGGAGTCGTGAGTGACAGCGCCTGGGGCATTGGGCCCGCCTTCTAGGGTCTGATGAGCCCTGCCGATTGGCTGATGCAGCTGGAGAGCGCTCTCTGCCTCCCCCCGGTGGCTGACGGACATGCTGACAGTCTGGTGGGAGGGTAGAACACGTATACTACTGGCGATGGTGGTCTGGCCCGGATCCCCGCTCAACGATGTCATCATAGGGCCTCCTCCTGACTGGAGGACCATCTGCTGCTCTGATATGCCCAGGTTGTGTGGGCCGGCCTTGAAGAGGAGGTTGCTGATTGGACCCGTGATTTCGGCGGAGCTGAGGACCGGGGTGCTGAGAGACACAGAGCCTGGGGCTGGCGGGATAGACAGAGAGAGATGGAGTATGTTTATTTACACATCATTGCTCCTAAATATGACAAAATTTACAATATGACATCAGTGCCTAAGTGCATTGAACAAACGTTAAGGTAAAAGGTATGAATGTACCATTTAGGAAGGTAGAAGGTAGGTAGGTAGTACCAAAGGTAGTAAGGTACCATTACATTATGTAGTAAAAACTACCTATGAGTCCAGCTGTGGAGCTGGGTGGCATGGACACCACGTTCAGGACAGGTTGGCTCGGGTTGATGCCAGCCACGCTGCAAGGCAGCAGGTGGGCAGAGGAGTCGTGACCCAGGATGCCAGGCTGGGAGCCGGGCAGGGGCATCCTCTGCTGCAGCAGCGTCCCAGGCAAGTACATCACCCCCGACTTGGGCCTCTTGATGATGTTGGGCACGTTGCGGTGGGAGGAGGCGAGGGGCTGGACAGGGATGCCCGTTGTGGTGATGCCCGCTGAGGTGACCTGCGAGGGGGAGAGGTTGATCAAGGTGATGGGGGGCGGCGGTGGTGGCGGCCGCGGGCGTGGCAGCTTCTTGGTCTTCCTGGGCTGGAGGCGGGAGATGGGGCGCTTCTTGCCGTGGCCGGTGGTGAGCCCGGCAGCCGAGGTCGAGGAGATGATGGAGGAGGCGGTGGAGACGATGGTTACGTTAGGGCCCAGATCGTGCCCGGCCTGAGACACCAGGATCTGGGGGTCATGGGAGGAAGAGGGCACCCCGATGAGGAGACCGGAGGTGGTGCTGGTGCTGCCCGCTGTCTGGTAGCCTGTCTGGGTGGTGCCAGT
The DNA here is from genome assembly GCF_951799395.1 of Argentina silus. Classification (NCBI taxonomy): domain Eukaryota; kingdom Metazoa; phylum Chordata; class Actinopteri; order Argentiniformes; family Argentinidae; genus Argentina; species Argentina silus. The sequence goes on along the minus strand of NC_139653.1, from coordinate 44,685,850 downwards.
GAAGGTATGGATCTGAGGGTGGTGGGGCATGGTGCCCAGGACATTCCCCCCAGCAGGGAACATGGGCTGTGGGGAGGAGAGGCCAGAGCTGAGGCCTGTGGTCAGAGTCATGGAGCTCAGGACAGAAGAGCCGGTCTCCATCGCTCCTGTGTCACAGGGGGTGATCTGGATCTTCCGGGTCACACCGTTGGGGAGGGTCTGGAGGACGTACAGGGGCTGCAGGTGCTGGTTCACCACAATCAGCTTATCTGTGCCTGCTTTCAGGTGGGAGGGGGTGGCGTGTACTGCAGTACTGGGGCCCTGTGAGGGACTCAGGCCGGGGCTGGAGCTGGCTGCTGCTGCAATAGGGAGGTACTTCTGACCCTGCAGAGGCAAGGTAGGGGAGCTTGGCAGACCTGGTGTCCCAGAGTTCCTGGCACCTTCTTGGTTACCTGCCGGCTCCACCACCTGGCCCAGGGCCGGGCTGCTGATGCGCTCCGGGATGAAATGCTCTGGTGTCATGTGACCCTCTGTCCCCTGAGCGTCCCTGCTCCCCCGCACCGCCCCGTCTGGTTGGCTCTCGGGAGACACTCCCGCCCCGCCCCTCTTCTTCTCTCCGCCCTTGTCCGCTGCAACCTCGTTCGAGGTCAGCGACTGGAGCATGGTGGTGTTCCGGTCGGAGCCCTCTGTGATGAGGCTGCTGTGGTTCTGGTTGTTGACGGTGGGGCTGCGTGTGGTCAGGACCGAGAGGTCAGAGGGCAACTCCAGGGGAAGGCCGTATGGCTCCTCCACAGAGATGGAGCTACTGACGCCGCTCACGCCACTCTCCCCGGCCTCCGAGCTTACGCTGGCCAGAGGCTGTGGGAAGTCCTCAAACAGGATGTCCTTGCGCCGGTTGACGTCGACGGCGTAGCTCTCGTCCAATGAGAGGAGCTCTGAGGAGGAGGGCTCCGCCTGCTGCCCCAGGGCCTGCATGGACATGGACGGGGTATTGAGAACAAACTCCATGATGTCAGAGGGCAGGATGTTCCCACAGTCGTCACTGTTGTTGTTGTCTGAGTCGGACTTCAACAGGTCAGTACTGAGGGACAGCTGGGCCTCCAGGGGGTCCTGGCCCTGAGGAGAGGAGAGGAGAGGAGAGGAGAGGAGAAGGGAGTAGGGGAGGAGAGGGAGAGGGGGAGAGAGAAGGAGAGAACTTATTCCATCTGTTAAATGGCAGAAATGTGTCTTCTGAGCCGCTCTCAATTTCACTTCCCCCACCTTCCAGTCAACACAGACACACACACACACACACACACACAAAGTAGCACAGCTAATTGTCGGCCTCTCTAACCTCAGGGCTACATACCGTCTGTCCCTGGGGTGTCTTCACCCCTCCCAGAGGGAGGCAGTTATCCTTCTGGCTCTTCCTGCCACTGGCCTCTCGGCTGTTACTGCCTCCGCTCCCGCCCCCTCCACTGCTGCTGTTCTCAGTCTCCTTCACTGCATCGTGTTCCAGCTTCTCTGTGGCGTGTCGGTCCCTCTCTCTGGCCTTCCTCTTCCCTGTGCCCTTGTGTGAAGAGGAGGCGGCGGCTGTGGTGGTGGTGGAGGTGGTGGTGGTGGTGGCGCTAACGCTGGCGTCACTCTCTGAGCCATCGTCTACGCCATCTAGCTGCCCGATCTGCTGTTGGTTTAGGGTCCTGCTGAACGGATAATAACTTTATTTATATACTGTAGAAATTTTCAAAGCAAGCCACAAAGCGTTTTAACATTGTTGGATCATCAAAACTACCAAGATAAGAAGTTATGAAAAGAAGATAAGAAGACAACTTTTGTCTGTTTCCAGAGATCTAGTTTGTAAATATAGGACAAAATAATTCTTATGTAATATGTATAAGGAAAAATTTAACTGTAGCTAAATAAATATAGTTTTGTATATATTCTATTTATGTGAATATTGTTTCTATAATGAAGTGAACCGGTGGTAGCTAGCTAGCTACATACCTGTTAGGCCTTCCTTCCTCTCCTCCAGCGGCCTTCCTCTCCTCCTCCTCTTCCTCGTCTTTCAGGAATCGTTGGAGCTGGGAGCCCCTCCCCAGACACTGGTCTATGCCCTCAATAGAAGGCAGCCCAGCACCGGGGTTGATGATGGTGCGGGTGAAGTTGTAATAGTAAGGGTCTTTAGCAGAACACTGGATCACCCCCCCCTCCTCTTCCGCTCCACTGTCGCCTGACGAAGAGGTGCTTATGTCATCCGCTCCATCCACCTGTCCCTCAGCCGACCTCCTGCTGCCCCCCCCAGCCCTCCTCTTCCCCACGGGCCCCCCGTGACCGTCCCCTCCACTGGTGTAAAAGGGGATGTCCTCCTCACCGTACGAGCGCACTCCATAGAACGGCGTGAGCCCGAAGAACATGTTGGAGCGGGCCCTGGCGCTCCGGCGAGGGTAGCGACGCTTGGCCGAGCCCGAACCATCGCTGTCATCCTCGTGGTGCTTGTCCACTCCCCCCTCATCCCCGTCCTCAGGGCCATCCCCCTCCTCCTCCTCCTCCTCGTCCTCAGTGAGGCGGGCCAGCAGGCGGTCTTGGCGCTCATCGGGGTGCGGGTGGCCGTCGGACTCGGAGCTCTCCGAGCTGACCGAGGGGGAGGAGAAGAGGGCGGTTCGGCGGTGCGGCTGGTGTCCCTGATCTGCAGGAAAGATGGAGGAGGCAGCGGTGGTGGTAGTGGTGGTGGTAGGGTCGGAGGAAGTACTGACTGTTTTAGGGGAAGGGCCGAGAGTGTTGGTCCCATTGGGATCCGTCTTGATCTGCATCAGAGTTCCCTTCACGGTCCTCTTCTTGTCCCTGGTGGTGACCACCACCTCGTCCATGGTGACCTTGCTTTGGGTGTGTGCGGGCCTTGGACCTCTCTCTGGGGCCGGCCGGGGCTGCTGGTGCGGCTGCTGTAGGATCACCATACCCAGACCCAGGTTTTTCTTCCTCTCAGGACTCGAGATCCTCTCCCTGCTTTTGGAACATCTCCGGTCTCCTACCTGTTTCTCTGTCTTCACCACCTCTGAAAGGCCTTTGGTGGTGGTGTTGTTGCCCAGCGGAGCAGCCTTGCTGTGGCTGTTGTGAGAGGTGGGGGGGGCCGGTGCGCTAGGGGCTTTGGTGTTGTTGTTGAGGAGGGCCTTGTTACTGTTGTGAGGGGTCTTCTCCTTTTCTTTAGACACCTCTCTACTGCTGCTAAGCGCCCTGGCTTTGGACTGTTTGTCTTTGGTCACATGGGAGGGGGAGGGGGAGGGGGAGGGGGTGGTGTGACCGGTAGGGACGGGCGGGGCAGCTTGAGATCCTCGTTTGATGATGATGTCATCCTGGACTGTAGCTCCCGAGGACCACAGGGGCTTCATGGCTGCAGCCGGCACCGGCCCGGGGGCGGAGTCATGTGACCTCCTCCCTCCGCTCCTCTGGTACGTGGGCTGAGGGGAGGAGCCGGATTTCCCAGTGTCCTTAGGGGCTGGCACCGAGATCCCCGAGCTCCCCTCCTTGGCTGGGGGAGCTCGGTCCTTGGGCAGTGGGGCGGGGCGGTGTCGGGACAGGAGGATGAGGCTGGAGGAGGGGTCTGCCTCCTTGCCACCCTGCTTCCCCTTCTCTGTCCTGGAGCAGCCGCCCCTCTCTCTCTGTTGGCCCGTCAGTACGGCCGTGCTCAGGGGGGGAGAAGCCAGGCTCACACCCCCCACCCCTGGGGTAGACGGGGCTGCTCTGGCCTTCTCTCCGCCAGCCTGCTTGGAGCCACTCTCCTTCCTCACTGACCGGCTGTTGTGATGAAAGTAGTGGTGGTGGGTATGTCTGTGCTGGAATGAAGGGCTGAGGCTCTTCTCCGGGTCCCTCAGGCTCAGCTCTCTGGAGGTGGAGGAGATGAGGGGAGGTGGGGAGGACAGGGTGGGTGTCACGCAGGAGAGGGGAAGTACAGAAGAGGAGATGGGGAGTGGCTGGGTGCATGGGGGGGAGACTGCTCTCTCTCTGGTGGGCTGGGGGTTGGTGGGCTTGGATAGATACAGAGAGGAGGTGCTGTGGTGCCTGGAGCCAATACTTCGCAGGGTGGAGCTTAGCAGGGGGTCTCCTACGGTTACAATCTCATGGGCCGACTGGGAGGAACCACCTAGAAATGATGGAACAATAACACTGTAAACAACAGAGTACGTCTCCACATGTCACAAACACTACTACGATTGCCTGACATGGACATTACAACGTTTTCATGCATTGTTTCTTCACTGCATGATTCTGTTTTTAGCTGCTTTCTTGGCAAGGTAGTCCTTATAGAGATATTTATAAATGGGATTTCCTTGTTTACGTTAATACGTTTACGTTATTATTGAGTGAAATATAAAACATGTGATGTATGTATGGGGTAGATAAGAGGGTATGGTGCACTGAGAGAGCATGCTATTACCTGGAGAAGGCAGAGGTCTGGAGCCAGGAGAGCGCTGGCAAGGGGGGTAACTGGGGTGTTGGTTCCGGGTGTATACTTTGAGCTTTGGGGTGATGGGGAGGTACGGGCCCTCCGAAGGCATGGGGGAGTCAAATGGGTCTGACTGCGGTGACAGCTCTTTGTCTGTCCACACAAATAAAATACTACATGTCATCATCTCTTCTCAGACTGGTAACATGTGTATTTATTGTGTGTGTGTGTTTGTTGATGATCTAGGTACTGCGTCATATGGGTGGCTGACTACTGTTTTAATATCTTGTGTAACGTCAAAACAAATGTCACAATTGCTACATTGTATTGTTCTCTAAATCTCAATGCTGTTGAACATACTTTAGCCCAATTTGCATGTGCAAAAAAGTGCATGAAATAAAAGGCAACATCGATATGCATCCATGTTCATGGTCTACGGCACGAGAGATACATTTAAATATGTAACATCCATATTCATGGACTACGACACGAGAGATGCATTTAAACATGTAACAATTCAGTGCAATAGGACGCGGTTCAGCTGAACATTAGATCAAAAGTTAAAATACTAATATTCCAAACTGTGACTGTGTTTATTTCCACACAAGTATTCGGTGCATTGTTATGAACTAAGACAACATCTTAAAACATCTCCCGCACAACAGTGTGTTCTTCGGTTTCAGTGACACCATGCCGTCTTCTCAAATGTGTTGAAAGGTTGGTGGTACTGCCTGAGTACTTGATGCCAGCTCTACAAAGTTTGCAAAACCCAAGGCTTCAGCCCAGATTGCCTTCTTTTTTATAAAACTTTCGACTTCAGACTGGTTGGCGCAACATTTTAGCAAGCTCAAAGGACAATTGTTTTTTTTTTTTTTTTTTGTGATTGGCGGGAGCAATGAACAGAAAAGATACCCAGTCTCCAATAACAGTCTGATTCTAATATGTGCCTCGTGCGGTTGTTAAAGCACAAACACCTGGGCTGTTATTGGACGTTTTACGGTTGATAGCAACGAGAGTGAGAGGAATGAAACTCGGCACATTAATAATGCGATCTGTGATTGCCTTATCGGTTTATGGCGGTTTGGGGTCTTCAAGTCAGTGCAGCTGTATCGTAGATGCTTGGACCGATTTGTACCGACGTATTGATGACCCGTTATACCCCTAATATATACGTATATACACTGTAACCATATCAAAAAAGCAGCAATCAGAATATACAGTTTCTGTTATGTACAGTGCCCTGCTTAAGTAATGGGACAGTGAAGCATTTTTTCTTCTTTTGGCTCTACACTTCAAAAGTTTGAATTACTATGACGTTAAAGTAGAGATTCTCAGCTTCTATGTGATGGTATTTGTTTACATATTGCTTTCATCATTCAGAAAATACAACACTTTTTAGACACAGTACCCGTTTTAGGCCAACAAATGTGATGGGACAGATTTATCAAATGTCTGCGGCCCATTGACCCCACCAGACACTGGGTATCTTCTCTGGTGATGCTCTGCCAGGCCTGTACTACAGCCATCTTCAGTTATTGTTTGCTTTGAGGACGTTTGGCACTCATGTTTAGTGTCTGGCCAACTATCCTTTGCATGCAATAACTGCCTGAAGCCTGTGACCTATTGAACCCACTAGACGCTGGGGACGCCAGAAACACCTGACAAAGAAACTGTCGCATCACTTTTGAGTACCCTGAAATAGGGGGACTATGCATTGTAATTTATGAATGATGAAACCAATATGTACACAAATACCATCAAATAAAAGCTGAGAATCTCTACTTAAACCACATAGTAATTGTTTGATTTTCAAATCCAGTTTGGAGTGTAGAGCCAAAAGAAGAAGAAATGGTTCAGTGTCCCATTACTTATGCAGGGCACTGTATATATCCCTATCATAAAAGCAGTAATCAAAGTCTAGAGTTTTTGTTATATATTCTTATGCGAAAGAGGCCCTACCTGAGAGGGGAGGGGGGCTGTGACCTATGGTATGGTTCTTCTCTGGGGCCAACAGGTCTGGTTCCACCACCGGGGGGCGACACACCAGGATCCGGCAGGTGTACACACAGCGCTTACGGGCATCTAGAGTACTCCAGTACACTCTAGAACACCTGCAGAGACAAACACATCTGTTTCAAAAAAGCAACTTACTGTTTATATTCAATAAACAATCTCTCTCTCCATCCCTCCCCCTCTCCATCTCTCTCTATCCCTCCCCCCCTCTTTCTCCATCCCTCCCTCTCCCTCCCCCCAGAAATCCGCCTCCCTCCAAAAAAGCATATAGGGGAGTGTGCTACAAACTTACTGGTATCCTATGGGAAAGAGTTTGTGCTCGCAGTCGGAGAGCTCAGTCAGTATCCCAAGGCAGTCGATGGTCATGGAACCTGCAATGACAGTGTGTCTTTAGCATAGAAAGAAACATGAGGGCCATACTGTACATTCCAGGGGAGCCTGGTGGAGGCAGAAATCGGAGGACGGGCTCATTGTAATGCATGGAATGGAATGAGAAATGGTATCAAACACATTCCTCATTCCATTCCATGCATTACAATGAACCTGTCCTACAATTTCTACCTCCGCCAGCCTCCACTGATGCATACTGTATAGTATAGAAACATGAGGGCTAGTATATTAAGTAATTAATAATAATAATAATTTAATAAGTATATTAAATGTGCACATGTTCCGTTTTATCTTTTTGTGTGCAGTAGTGTACATCAGTATATAGATATACATGAGAGTATATTACTATCATATACAGCACAGTGTCATACAGTTAAGTCCGGAAATATTTGGACAGTGACACAATTTTCATAATTTTGGCTCTGTACACCACCACAATGGATTTGAAATTAAACAATCGAGATGCAATTGAAGTGCAGACTTTCAGCTTTAATTCAAAGGGTTGAACAAAAATATTGTATCAAACGTTTAGGAATTGCAACCATTTTTATACACAGTCCCCTATTTTCAGGGGCTCAAATGTAATTGGACAAATTAACATAATCATAAATAAAATGTTCATTTTTAATACGTTGTCAAGAATCCTTTGCAGGCAATGATTGCCTGAAGTCTGGAACCTATGGACATCACCAAATGCTGGGTTTCCTCCTTTGTGATGCTTTGCCAGGCCTTTACTGCAGCTGTCTTCAGTTGTTGTTTGTTTGTGGGTCTTTCTGCCTTTAGTTTTTGTCTTCAACAAGTGAAATGCATGCTCGATCAGGTTGAGATCAGGTGTTTGACTCAGCCATTGCAGAATATTCCACTTCTTTGCCTTAAAAAACTCCTGGGTTGCTTTCGCAGTACTGTGAAGCGCCGTCTAATCAACTTTGCTGAATTTGGCTGAATCTGAGCAGACAGTATATCCCTAAACACTTCAGAATTAATCCGGCTGCTTCTGTCTTCTGTCACATCATCAATAAACACTAGTGACCCAGTGCCACTGGAAGCCATGCATGCCCATGCCATCACACTGCCCCCACTGTGTTTTACAGATGATGTGGTATGCTTCAGATCATGAGCCGTTCCAAGCCTTCCCCATACTTTTTTCTTCCCATCATGCTGGTACAGGTTAATCTTAGTTTCATCTGATCAAAGAAAGCTGTTCCAAAACTGGGCTGGCTTTTTTATATGTTTTTTGGCAAAGTCTAATCTGGCATTTCTATTCTTGAGGCTTATGAATGGTTTGCACCTTGTGGTGAACCCTCTGTATTTGCTCTTGTGAAGTCTTCTCTTTATGGTAGACTTGGATAATGATATGTCTACCTCCTGGAGAGTGTTCTTCACTTGGCTAGATGTTGTGAAGGGGTTTTTCTTTACCATGTGAAGGATCCTGCGATCATCCACCACTGTTGTCTTCTGTGGACATTCAGGCCTTTTTGTGTTACCGAGCTCACCAGTGCGTTCTTTTTCTCTCAGAATGTATCAAACTGTTGATTTGGCCACTCCTAATGTTGCTGCTCTCTCTAAAGGATTTTTTTTGTTTTTGCAGCGTAAGGATGGCCTGTTTCACTTGCATTGAGAGCTCATTTGACCGCATGTTGTGCGTTCACAGCAACAGCTTCCAAATGCAAATGCCACTTGGAGTCAACTCTTTTACCTGCTTAATTTATAAAGAAATAACAAAGGAATAGCCCACACCTGTCCATGAAACTGCTTTTGAATGAATTGTCCAATTAATTTTGGTCCCTTGAAAAAGAGGGGGCTACATATTAAAAAGCGGTTCAAACTCCCACGTAAAAGACCCTATCGTTTACCATTAGGCCAAGAGGACATCCTCAAGGTCTGAGAGACACTCGGTATACATGTCTCAGACAGGGCTCTCTCATCACGAGAGTGTGATTCCACACCACCTCTGTTACACATACCTATCATCATGTGGACGTTCTCTGGCTCAAGGCCCGTCAGAAACTTCCTCCTCAGGCTGATCCCTTCCAGGTCAACCAGGATCCTGCGGGTCACCTCGAAGCCAGACTCAGACACCACCTGGGGGGGGGGGGGGCAGGGGGACTGGGGGTTACACCTGGGGATAACACTATATGACAGCATTCACTCATATCTAGCTATACTTTAAAATGTAGAGTGGATGAGTTGGCTTAAGGGGGTTTATTAGATATTATGGCTGAAATGATTCATTGAATAACTTAATTGAATAATAATTTTATTACAAAAAATCCTTGATTGGAATTGGCTCTTTTTTTTGCTGAGTGCTTAAAATCACACTTGTTTATATTTTTTTCTAGTATAAGTTTATTTTTATATCAAAAAACAAGAAGGAAAAATGTTGGTCCAAATCAGATATAGTATGTCAATGGTTCTAGGCTAAAACCTTTGCAGCTTAACCTCATTTATAGTTTTTTTCTCAATAAAGCATTGAAAAAAAAGCTGTGTTTTTTTCCAATATGATTACCCAATTAAATCATCAGAATAGCAACATACTCGATAGTTACAGCTCCATTGGAGATTACACGAGAATTCAAATGTAATAAAGTAGATTTGGACGGCTGTCCTGCTGACCTCTCCCTTGATGAGGTCTCTGTGGCGGTAACAGTAGACCTTCTTGTCTTCTAAGAAGACGCAGTGACGTTGGCGTGCACACATGAAGTGGTAGTTGCTGGTACAGGACGTCAGGCAGCAGCCCACTGTTGCCCCCGGTCTCTGGCAGTTCTCACAGCGCTGAGAGAGGGAGGGAATGACACACACGCACACGCACACGCACACGCACACACACACACAATACAAAAAAGTCAACTACAATATCAACAGTACATTCATAAAGAAACAAAGCCCTTGGGGGGTTGATGAGATTTCGAGTAGCTGAATGAGTTGTGCAGGTGCTTGGTGCTAGAAGACTGGCGGGCCCCCAGGACCAGAGCACCTGGTAACCCCTGCTAGATCAGAGGTGTGAGTGTACACTGCCTTCAGTAAGTATTCACCCCCCCTAGGACTTTTTCAAATTTTTAGGAGGAATAGATTTAATTGTTTTTTTTTGGTCACTGGTCTACACAAAATACCCCATTATGTCAAAGTGAAAATTATTGTTTAGAAATATTTACTATTCACTAAAAATGAAAAGCTGAAATGTCTTGAGTCAATAAGTATTCCCCTTTGCTATGCCACTCTAAAATTAGCTGAAATGAAAACATGTCTTCAACAAATCACTCAATAAGTTGAATTGAGTCCACCCAAGTGCAAGCAATTGCATACGAATCAATTACACACTGTGCGGATTCGGTTGTCACTACCAACTCTGAAGGCCCTGTATCCATATTAAGCCTTACCAGTTGTTTCCCTCTGAGCACGGCCATGTGGACGTTCTTCAGAGAGCCGTCGTCATCCTCAAACACCTCCGCTGACCACAGGGCACAGTTCACATGGGTCCACTCGTTCTGGCCGATGTACAGCAATCTGCCGCAGTCCTAGGATCACAGACATGCACATTGTAACACTTTATTTGAATTCACAGTAAAGCATGACATCAAAGAACCAAAAATATAACAAAGGTCACACAGATAATCATGGATACAAGTAGCACCATCTTTGCCGCACAGCTAAGCTTCCCGCCACAGCTGACACAGAACAATATCTTCCAACCCTAGTGTTAAAACAAAACAATAGGCAAATAGATGTTTTCAGAGAAACCAGAGATCAAACAGGTGCCTGGTCTTATTTGGGGAAAAGACACACTGCCTCCGTATAAATTGTCCATGACAGCTGACACCATACCTGGCTAGCTGCCCGCAGGTTTGCTTAAAGTATTCAGATAGCTTTGTGCAGTCAGTTCCACAGTATAAGGAAGTTGTATTGAAGTAAGAGAGACACTACTGCTAATCTGGCCTGATGTGTGTGTGTGTGTGTGTAGGCGGATGTCTGGACTTACGTTGGTGTTCTCGTCTCCGTACTTCAGACACAAAACACACTGCCTGTTGTCACTCACACCAGGGGGAGGGAGAAGCTCCGGACTGTCTTCGCGACTCAGATCTGAGGGACACAGACACACACGGACACGGACACACAAACACACACAAACAAACGTCATTTCTCGCGACTGACAACCTGAGAACAGGTCTCAGAGCGATAGACAGAACTCCAATAGCTTTAGAACTATGACAGATGAACCAAGACAATCACTGCACACATATGAAGCAAAGGGACGTTTCTCTGTCTTTGTCTGGCCAGGCCAGAGAGTCCACCAGTGTAAAGGTGTGTGAGGAGACTCACCATGGATCAGTGGGGGAGGAGGCGGGGGGGAGATGGGGGTGTCCAGCTCTCCGGGGGTCTTGGGCAGAGGGGCAGGTATGATCTTCTTCATGTGGGAGGGCTGTTCAGCACGGGCGTTCTCCTCTATCTCCTGCCACTGGGCGTAGTTATGGTCCAGGGAGGGGGGCAGAACCGCGTTGAGGAGGACGAGGCCACTGCTACACAGACAGACACACACACACACACACACACACACACACACACACACACTAATTAATACAGACTGTGTATACAACATGTGATATGTCCTGTTATGCCTAGTGCCTTCTTACTGTTTTCATTTGAAAGTATCTTAGACATATTGGAAGCATTAATTCAATAAAGCCAGTCGTCATGGGATGCTAATGCTATTAGCCTTGCTCACAAACTAGAAACTGTGGATTCCCAGGTTTCTCAGCAACAAACAAACAAACAACATTGCTACACAGTAGCTCTATGCCAAATGAATGCATTCTGTCAATAGTGAAGTGCAGACCCTCCCAAAAAAATAACTAATATCTAACCACGGTGTTTGAACGACCACAAGGTTTACAACTTCTACCGAAGCCAAAGACGAAAACAAAAGCCTGTAAATATTTCAATTAACAAATGGGGTTGACTAACGGTCTAACAGCAGGCTAACCGCAGGGCGACCGCAGGGTTTTGTCAACGCTCTTATGTGAAATGCGACACTGTGGGGTTGGCCCCCCCACAATGCTGTAGGAGCATGCAGAATGCATGACTATGAAAGGTGATATGTAGCGAGCCAATCAGAGGGAAGGATAGACAGATGGACCGGGCTGGACGTGACACACTCCTTTGGAGTTAAACTGTAGCATGTAATGGTTACATTAGCCATCTTTGGTGTTAAACTGTAGCATGTTATGGTTACATTAGCCATCTTTGGTGTTAAACTGTAGCATGTTATGGTTACATTAGCCATCTTTGGTGTTAAACTGTAGCATGTTATGGTTACATTAGCCATCTTTGGTGTTAAACTGTAGCATGTTATGGTTACATTAGCCATCTTTGGTGTTAAACTGTAGCATGTTATGGTTACATTAGCCATCTTTGGTGTTAAACTGTAGCATGTTATGGTTACATTAGCCATCTTTGGTGTTAAACTGTAGCACGGAATGGTTACATTAGCCATCTTTGGTGTTAAACTGTAGCACGGAATGGTTACATTAGCCATCTTTGGTGTTAAACTGTAGCACGGAATGGTTACATTAGCCATCTTTGGAGTTCAGATAAAAACCCTTCCAGCATGGGCAAATAAGCCCTCATTTGTAAAACCAACTCATCTACTAGAACCATTAATAATTCAGATGATCATTTCAATATGAATCATTGATGTGACAGCATATGTCCCAATCAATGCCTGTCTGTATGATATCCCTGATGCAGTACTTTGCTGTCGACTAGATACTCACTTGTTAGAGACTTTGTGTGTTTCCCAGAATCTGGACTCCTTGACTTTGAACCAGGGGAAGACCCTCTCCATTTGCTGGATCAGAGACAAGAGATGAGATGTTAACGGCTGTGTGTGTGTGTGTGTGTGTGTGTGTGTGTGTGTGTGTGTGTGTATGCATGTCAACATGTGTGTGTTTGTGTGTATGCATGCATGCCAGTGTGTGTGTATTCATAAGTGTGTGTGTATGTACTGTGCTATCCTCAATGTGTGTGTGTGTGTGTTTGAGTGAGTGAGGTGTACAGTGCTCTTCTCAGTGTGTGTGTGTGTGTGTGTGAGTGAGTGAGGTGTACAGTGCTCTTCTCAGTGTGTGTGTGTGGGTGTGTGTGATTGAGTACAGCACTCTCCTCACCCGTGTGAAGAAGGACTTGACCATGCTATTGGCCTTCCTGCTCTCAGGCTGTCCTCCGTCAGTGTTCATGGCTGTCTGGACGATCTTCACTATGTCATCACTGAACTCCAGCTGGAACACAAAACACACTGACTCAGTGACACACTGTCCTCACTCTCTCCATCTCTCACTCCCCCCCCCCCCTCTCCTCTCTGCTACTGAACTGAGGTTGAACTGCAGAAGGAGCTGCACAGCACTACCCCCCCAAACACACACTCTCACACACAGACACAGACACACGGAAAGATGAAGACATTGTTGCATTTGAGCTCACAGCAAGGCTCTGGGGCAACTAAAAGTGAACACTTTCAAAGGGTTTTAATACTTTTGTTTTAAAACAAGGCATCTTACAGATTGCAAACCATGTTCATTACACTTGGTTTATGATGTCATCACATACTCAATGGTTTAAAGGGACACTTCACCGATTTGTAACCTCATATTAATTTTCTTCATTATCATCAAACATGTGATATCATTCCTCATTCCATTCATTACAATGAGCCCTCCTCCGATTTCTACCTTTACCAGCTTCTCCTGTTTGAAGCTATACACCGTTTTTTTTTAAATTGTTATACCAGACTCACCACAGACTTGTAGCGGCCCTGGTCCATCTTCTTCTCCACTGACTCCAGGTCAAGGGGGGTGTCGCTGGGGGGTTTGACCTCCGTCAGGACCGGGGGGTCGGGACCCTCAGGGGAACGGCGGGATGGGAGAGACTCTTCTGTCTCTGGGTTCAACTCTGGAGGCTTCATCACAGCCTGGGGGGGGGGGGGGGGGGGAGAGATACAACACACCTCAATTTATCTATGTGTGTGTGTGTTTGTGTATCTGTCTGTAGCAGGTGCATGGAGGTGTGTGTATGTGTGTGTGTGTGCGCTTGTGTTAACCTGCTTCTAGCAGAGGTGTGTGTGTTTGTGTGAGTGCGTTTACCTGTCTGTATCGGAGCAGGTGTGTGGAGGTGCACGAGTTGAGCAGTGCGGTCAGGACCTGGCGGACACACCCCTGCAGTTCCTTCTCCAGTGCAGTCCTCCACTCCGCTGGGGGGCGCTCTGTACAGATGGTGCAGATGTAGGCTACGCTCTCTGGTAGCTTAGACATCAGCTCATACATCTCATCTAGGAGGCAATGGAGAGGGGGAGAGAGGGAGGAGAGAGGAAGGAGAGAGGGGGAGAGAGGGAGGAGAGAGATGAGGAGAGATTACTTCTCACACATCATCAGCTTGTCATCATTCTCGTGACATTTCTCTCATTAAATAATTGTCAGCTGTCGGGTGCAACACTTGACAGCCAATGCAAATCTTCCCTACCTCATGACTATGTTCGGTGTTAGTTAATATTGTATTTATTGATTATATTATTTATCAATGAATGCATTGTTTGTGTATTGTTCTCGCTGTAAAGCACTTTGAGACAACTGTATTTGTAAAAAAACGCCATACACATACATTTGATTGATTGATCGATTGACTAAACACACACAACCAGACCAAAGCCATGTCCAAGCCCCCTCAGTTCCAGGTAGAGAGGACAGTAGCCTGTAGACTCACCTGTGAGGTTCTCACACTTGGAATGCACCCAGTGGTCGCAGCGCCCACACTGCATCATCTTACTGTCATAGTCGTCATCATCGTAGCACTTGTCACACAGCGGGCAGAAGTTACCTGGCAACACACACAGAATTGAGGCGCATGTGTGTGTATGCATATATATGCAGGTCAACACACACACACACACACACACACACACACACACACACACACACACACACACACACACACACACACACAGACACACACACGTTCCATTACAGACAGGTACACACACACATACATACACACACACACACACAGGCCAGGGGTGCATTTCACCAAAGCTTTGTAGTACAAAAGCTTACCAGACAGCTCCGCAGCACGATAAGATCATTGTAAGTTGTTTGTAGACGATGGACAAAAGATGATCAGCAGACAATGATCTTATCGTGCTACGTAGCTTTCTGGTAAGCTCACCCCGCGGTTGTTTTTTTAGAAAAATGACATCGTCAGTGAATAGCGTTCTAGGTAGTGTAGCAGTGAACATCAGGGGTACAGGGTACTACTTACCTTTAGCAAAGAGTTTGGCACAGTCGTGACATAGGGAGAAGTCATGTGACCACTGGGCATCCCAGGCCTTCCCTGGTTTAGTGGCTCCACAACTCTTACAGCGAACACACGCCGTGCACATCTGCACGGGACACACACATGCACACACGCACACACGCACACACGTACACCCGCACGCACACACACACACACACACACACACACACACACACACACAGGAGAGGGTTTTAAATATAATACACACACACACACACACACACACACAGGAGAGGGTTTTAAATATAATACACACACACAGCTTAAACTAATTAAAATGCATGTAGTGGCGTGGAGGAAGAGGGGAAGGACAGTGTGAATGTAATGTGTAGTCTGTCCACCACAATGCAGAGAGAGAGAAGGGATGATATGAATGCAACAATGTGGAGAGAGAGAGAGAGAGAGAGAGAGAGATGGTGTGAATGGAACTATGTGGAGAGAGAGAGAGAGAGAGAGAGAGAGAGAGAGAGAGATGGTGTGAATGGAACTATGTGGAGAGAGAGAGAGAGAGAGAGAGAGAGAGAGAGATGGTGTGAATGGAACTATGTGGAGAGAGAGAGAGAGAGAGAGAGAGAGAGAGAGATGGTGTGAATGGAACTATGTGGAGAGAGAGAGAGAGAGAGAGAGAGAGAGAGAGAGAGATGGTGTGAATGGAACTATGTGGAGAGAGAGAGAGAGAGAGAGAGAGAGAGAGAGATGGTGTGAATGGAACTATGTGGAGAGAGAGAGAGAGAGAGAGAGAGAGAGAGAGAGATGGTGTGAATGGAACTATGTGGAGAGAGAGAGAGAGAGAGAGATGGTGTGAATGGAACTATGTGGAGAGAGAGAAAGAGAGAAAGAGATGGTGTGAATGGAACTATGTGGAGAGAGAGAGAGAGAGAGAGAGAGAGAGATGGTGTGAATGGAACTATGTGGAGAGAGAGAGAGAGAGAGAGAGAGAGATGGTGTGAATGGAACTATGTGGAGAGAGAGAGAGAGAGAGAGAGAGAGAGATGGTGTGAATGGAACTATGTGGAGAGAGAGAGAGAGAGAGAGAGAGAGAGAGAGAGATGGTGTGAATGGAACTATGTGGAGAGAGAGAGAGAGAGAGAGAGAGAGAGAGAGAGAGATGGTGTGAATGGAACTATGTGGAGAGAGAGAAAGAGAGAAAGAGATGGTGTGAATGGAACTATGTGGAGAGAGAGAGAGAGAGAGAGAGAGAGAGATGGTGTGAATGGAACTATGTGGAGAGAGAGAGAGAGAGAGAGAGAGAGATGGTGTGAATGGAACTATGTGGAGAGAGAGAGAGAGAGAGAGAGAGAGAGATGGTGTGAATGGAACTATGTGGAGAGAGAGAGAGAGAGAGAGAGAGAGAGATGGTGTGAATGGAACTATGTGGAGAGAGAGAGAGAGAGAGAGAGAGAGATGGTGTGAATGGAACTATGTGGAGAGAGAGAGAGAGAGAGAGAGAGAGAGAGAGATGGTGTGAATGGAACTATGTGGAGAGTGAGAGAGAGAGAGAGAGAGAGAGAGAGATGGTGTGAATGGAACTATGTGGAGAGAGAGAGAGAGAGAGAGAGAGAGAGAGAGATGGTGTGAATGGAACTATGTGGAGAGAGAGAGAGAGAGAGAGAGAGATGGTGTGAATGGAACTATGTGGAGAGAGAGAGAGAGAGAGAGAGAGAGATGGTGTGAATGGAACTATGTGGAGAGAGAGAGAGAGAGAGAGAGAGAGAGAGAGATGGTGTGAATGGAACTATGTGGAGAGTGAGAGAGAGAGAGAGAGAGAGAGAGAGATGGTGTGAATGGAACTATGTGGAGAGAGAGAAAGAGAGAAAGAGATGGTGTGAATGGAACTATGTGGAGAGAGAGAGAGAGAGAGAGAGAGAGAGATGGTGTGAATGGAACTATGTGGAGAGAGAGAGAGAGAGAGAGAGAGAGATGGTGTGAATGGAACTATGTGGAGAGAGAGAGAGAGAGAGAGAGAGAGAGAGAGAGAGATGGTGTGAATGGAACTATGTGGAGAGAGAGAGAGAGATGTGTGAATGGAACTATGTGTGCAGGAAAAGAGAGAGTAGAGGAATGGTATGTGTGCAGGGAGAGAGTGAGAGTGTGCAGGGATGGTGTGCGTGTGCACGCGCGTGCGTGCGTGTGCAGTGCAGTGCAGGTCCGTACCCAGACTCGTTTCTTCTTGGTAGGATGGTTGGGGCCCAGGCACTCAGGGTGATAGCTGTTGCGGCACTTGTCACACTCCAGCAACTGCTGCTACAGGAAGAGACAGAAGGAGACACCAGCATTTACACTACACTGTTACACTGTTCTCAATAGACTTGGTTATGGGATTTTGCCTCAGATGACAAGGTTTGTATTCAAAACCCATGGAACTTTCCAGTGCTTGGAATCAGTTAGCCAACACTTGACAGCCAATACAAAGAGCAAAACAGTGTTCAAATCTTCCCTACCTCATGACTAGAGAGATGTGTATAGTATGTTTGGTGTTAGTTGATATTATATTTATTGTTTATATTATTTATTAATTTATTTATTGTTCTTGTTGTAAAGCACATTGAGACAATTGTCTCTGCAGAAACCAGTTATATCATTGACACTGGCTTTTACACTACACTGTTACACTGTTCTCAATAGACTTGGTTACTGGTTAAAGTACGGTTAACATTCAATTGGGATTTTGCCTCAGATGACAAGGTTTGTATTCAAAATCCATGGAACTTTCCATTGCTTGGGGAGCTGTGATTCTAGCTCTGCCTCTTGGATAGACACTGAACACAGGCCAAGTGGTTAGGAGGCTAATGATGTAACAACGCTAATCAGATGGGCTGTTTTTCCACCATGGAAACCAAAAAGCATTCCACCGTGACAGCGATCTCAATAACGATCCACCAAACACCAAGAATAGAATGACAGATGAGTCAACAGCTGAAGTCACTTGATTTATGTATTTATGTGTGTAAAAAATGTTTGTTTCACATTCTCAACATTTCTGTTCTTGGGGAGGAAAAATTCCACCAGAATCTAATAACAAAAGGAAAGACTTTCTTTCTTTCATAACATCGTTGAAAAAGAATCCATTCACTTTGACTACACAGATTTATACTGTCTGGTGTTTCTGCGAGCGTTTGAAAAATCGATCAATACCACTAATCTACATTCGCCCACAAGGAAGAAACAGTGTTTACGACTGCAGGCCAGCGAAGATGTTTACACAAGTCTTTTTCTAAATTGTTAGGAACAACTCTCGCTTTGTCCTCCGCCCGCTTCGTCCTCAAAAACCATTGGAGGAGAACATGTAAGGGGAGGAACCTGGATGATCTTCTCCTCCAATGAGTTTTCAGTAGGACGAGGACGGAGGAGAGGACGAGGCGAGGGGTTGTGTTCCTAACAATTCAGATTCACGTAGGTAGTACATTTAGCGCATGTTAACATCCTTACGGGCCTGCAGTCAGAAACACTATTGGGTTATTTCTTCCTTGGGGGGGGGGGGATCAGTGGTATTGAGGGAAGGCTATAGATGGAGAGCTTTATTACGTTAGTCTTCTGGTGCTGGCGCCCGCACGTGTGGCAGAAGCGGCAACGGCGGCAACACCAGTTCTCCAGCTGCTCCTCCAGGGGGCGCTCTGTCTCCCCCAGGCAGAAGAGATGGAAAGGCTCACAGCACACCTGGCAGAAGACAAACTGGGAGAGGAGAGGAGAGGGTGTCATTCAGAGAGGAGGTGTAGTGATTAAACATCAACAAAGTACATCATTGTACATCATCCCTTCCCTTCCCCCTACCACCCATCCATCCACCCACCCATCATCCATATATGGGTGTGGAAGCAGTGGAAGCTTGTCAATGGAGAAATAGGGAGGACAGGCTCATTGTAATGGATGAAATGGAACAAGGTATCTCTCTCTAACCCAACTGTCTAAGGGATAGGGGTTGATTCAGGGTTAAGGGAGGGGGGGGGGGGTAAAGAGAAAGATGCCAGCTCTCAGCTCTCACCTCCACGTTGCCACTGCTGGCACACAGGAAGCAGACCACCCTTGGTGTGATTGGCACGGAGGTGATGAGGCTGAGGCCGCCCGTCTCCCAGACCCTCTCCACGTCATAGTCCCTCTTGAAATCCACTCTGATACGATGCACTCCGTCGCAGGCAGCCCTCTGCTGCTGGGCGGTGGGGCCCCCAGTCGAGGGAGTGCTCAGCGAGTTTAAAGTACTGCTGTCAGGTATGATGGCCAGTGGCTTCTCCTGCTAGGGAGGGAGGGGGAGCGGGGGGGGGGGGGGAGAGAGGAGAGAGTTAACAAGAGGTAGCCACTCAGACTGAAATGTGTATTCCTACTAATACTACTGTATGCCAGTATGTAAGTGTCGTGTTGTGATGCGTGTCTGTCTACAGTGTGTGACCATCAGCATATGCCAGAGTGAATTCCTATTGTATACAATGAAGTCATCATCATCCTCTTGGAATACAGGGTTTGTACTGGGACTACAGGACTGGTACTAGGACCGCCAGGCTGGTACTGGGACTACAGGACTGGTACTGGGACCGCAGGACTGGTATTGGGACTACAGGACTGGTACTGGGACCGCCGGGCTGGTATTGGGACTACAGGACTGGTACTGGGACTGCCGGGCTGGTACTGGGACTGCAGAGTACATGGCTGGTACTGGGACAGCAGGGATGGTACTGGGACTACAGGACTGGTACTGGACTGCATAGCTAGGGTAACTTACCTTGTCTTTTGGTTTGCGTTTAGGCGGAGGAGGGGCAGAGCGGGGAGTAAGCTTCTTCAGCTGTTTGACTTCAGCTGCTGAAAGAACACAGGTTGTACGAGTAGAACAGTTAATATCATTCAGAAATGTGACAATATCCATCATAATAGTATATTCTATTACCCAGGTAAACAAAGTATGGTAGGGAGAGCTAATAGAACAACAAAGGCTACCTTGATATCCTCATACAAAACGACCCCAACTCAAGTGATCCTGTCATTTCATTATATATATACATTCACTGTGCACTTTATTAGGATCACCTGTTGGTGGAGGTGGTGTAATGGTGTGAGGAATGTATTCTTGGCACACTTTGGGCCTGTTAATACCAATCAATCATCGCTTGAATGCCACAGCCTATTTGAGTATTGTTGCTGACCATGTGCATCCCTTCATGGGCACAATTTACCCATCTTCTAATGGCTACTTCCAGCATGATAATGCACCATGTCACAAAGCAAAAGTCGTCTCAAACTAGTTTCATGAACATGACAATGAGTTCAGTGTTCTTCAGTGGCCTTCCCAGCCCTGAATACAATAGAACACCTTTGGGATGTGGTAGAACGGGAGATTCACAGCTTGAAAGTACACCTGAAAAATCAGCAGGAATTGCGTGATGCAATCAAGTCATCATGGACCAGAATCTCAAAGGAATGTTTCCAACATCTTGTGGAATCAATGCCACAAAGAATTGAGGCTGTTTTGAGAGCAAAGAGAGGCCCTACCCAGTATTAGTATAGTGTTCCTAATAAAGTGTTCAGTGAGTGTATATACATATAAAATCAAATTTCAGAAGAAGGAAGAAGAAGAAAGAGAAGAAGGAGGAAGAAGAAGAAAGGGGGAAGGAATAAGAAGAAGGAAGAGGGAAGATGGAAGGAAGGAAAGAAGGAAGAAGAAGAAAAAGAAGAAGAAAGAAAGTAGAAAAAAAAAGAATAAGAAAGAAGGAAGAAAAAGAAAAAGAAGGAAGTTGAGGAAGTAAGAAAGGAAGAAGAAGGAAGAAGAAAGAGGAGAAGAAAGAGGAAGAAGAAGTAAGGAAGGAAGAAAAAGAAGAAGGAAGAAGTAGGAAGAAAAAGAAGGAAAATAAGAATTGTGATTACCTGAACTGCTCTGACCTGTGTCTGCCGTGGGTGCGGCCAAGCTCTGCTGCTGGTGGGACTTCCTCTTGGGCTCCGTGGGCGGAGACTTGGGCGGCCCATCCTTTTTTGGCGGCGCCTGGTTCTGAGGCCTCTGCTGCTGTAGTGGGAGCTGCTGGGACTGTGAGGGTGGGGAAGGGGAGCTCTGGGGGGACGAGGAAGAGGAGGAAGATGAGGAGGAAGGAGGGGTGGGCTGCTGGAGCTTCCGCTCCTTCCTACTGGATGCACTGGCGGGGGCTGAGGGCTGTTTGGGCTCTGTCGTCGGGCCAGAGGCTGGGGCTAGTGTGGGGGGTTGGGGGGGCTCGTTTGGGGCAGGGCTGGGGGTTGGGGTGGGGGCTGGAGAGGACTGCTGCTGTGAGGGTGGCTGTGGTCTCTGCCTCTCCTCCCCTGGCTTTGGGGGAGGGGTCTCATTCTTCTTGCGAGGTGGGTCCTCCTTCAGAGAGGGCAGGGCTGGTTTGAGGCTGGGCTCAGAGCTTGGGCCCTTGACGGCATGAAGCCCCTCTTTTTTTTCGGACAATTTGTTTTTCTTCTTGTCTTTTTTACCTGAAAATGGAAAAGGTACCAGGTAAAAAGAGGGCCATGAGATACAGAAATAATGATTTCTTGTGTCTTTATGTGGTAGATACAGTACAGGCTTTATAGGGTTTAAAAGGCTTTTAACAAGACACCAACCTTTGACCTGCTTCTGGAGGAACATCTTAGAAGGCATCCACTGCAGGTTCTGGCACTTCCTAACTCTATGACAATGTGTACAGAAGACACAAAGTCAAACACACATTCAGACATATTCATTCGACATATTGTGGTTGTCTGTGAGCTAATAAAGTTTGTACTGTATTCTAATAAATTCAAAATCAATCAGTTTAGTGAAAGCGGTGAACCATTAAACAGAGACTACTACTGTAGTGTATGACACAGAGTGGTGTATTAGAAGAGTGGCGCCAGTTAAATTACTGGAGGCTTGAAATACTTTTAAAAAATCCTTCCTGATTTACCCAATACTGATTTTTTATGGGTTAAGTAGGTGGCGCTAACAAGACTTCTAACCGGGAAAAATGGTGGATGAAAAAAGGCAGTTTCTGCCCCAAAACATCATGGTTACTCAAGTAAAACAATAAAAAAAATAAAAATAAAAAAAAAATACCACACATTTTGAAAAAAACTCTCTTGAACACAACATTTAGTATAGCCAAAATGTTTCGCATTTGAAATTGCAGTATCTATTCAGTTATCAGTTAACGATGATCTAAGATAGCAGACTGGCTGGCCAGACAAACACACGGTCGCCTGGCAACTTGCTCCATAGGTTTGCGTAAAAGAACCATTTTGAGTCTCCATAAGCTTTAGCCAAAAGAAAATTGACCCCTTCATTGGCGCCACTCTTCTAAAACACCACTCTGGTATGGTAGAAGCCTTTTGCGACCCTCAAACTCACTTGCAGCACTGCTTTTTGATATTGCGGCCCCCGAACTTGGGCTTGTCCAGACAGTTGGTGCAGACGCCACAGTCTTCAGGCACCTGGCAGCCCGGGCATTGTCCGCAGCGCCGAGACCGACGCCCCTTCCTGGGCGGCCCCGCCTCCTGAATGGTCTTGTGCCTCGTCACAGGCTTGATGGGAGGGGACTGGGGTTCCGCCTCTTCAGAGCCCGCTACTGACGATTTATCTACAGGGGGGAAACCATTCACAGCACAATGTTATATAAACATTAGACACAGACATACAACTATACAGACCAACTATACAGTACATTCCAATATACATCTTAGGGTGAGGGTTATGACTAATTGACTGACTCTACAGGAGGAAATCATACAACACAGTAGGTAAAAGGAACATGTCCAATCCCACTGCGTACACTATGTCTGTGTCAGGGGAGGCTGGTGGAGGTAGAAATCGGAGGATAGGCTCATTGTAATGCATGGAACGGAATCGGGAATTGCCTCATTTCCATGCATTACTATGAGCCAGACCTCCTATTATTATATTATTATTAATATAATAATATATGCCATTTAGCTGACACTTTTATCCAAAGGGACTTACATTGCAGTGAGTGTATACATTTCAGTATGTATGGTCCCAGCAGGAATCAAACCCACAACCAGAGTTGTTAGCGCCATGCTCTACCAACTGAGCCACAGAGGACCACGTCACCATTACCCAATGAAATCATGCATAGGTAAAGTGTGTGTGCAAGAGTTTTTAAACTATGAATCTCTTCTTTTTGACTGAAGGATTTTTTTCCCCTCAATTGTTCAGAGCACGACTCCCCGCGTCCTCTACTCTGTCCTCCACTCGTGTCCTACTGAAAACGCATTGGAGGAGAAGATCTAGGTTCCTCCTCTTACATGTTCCCCTCCAATGCTTTTTTAGGACGAAGCGAGTGGAGGATGGAGGAGAGGACGCGAGGAGTCGTGTTCCTAACATTTGAGAAAAGCTTATGACACACATGGGTTGTGGTGGGGGAGGGAAGGGGGCTGGACAGATGTCCTTGGTTGGTGTTTAAACTGAACACTACACGAGACCTTCTGTCTGAATGTGCTTACTGTCACCCTCTCTCCTCTCCCAGTTTGTCTTCTGCCAGGTTTTAGCTATTAAATGTTTTTTGGGGTTTTTTTGACTACGAGTCTCACCATCGTTCCCCATGGAAGACAGGATCTTCTCCCTCTCCTCCCAGGGCAAGGCACTGAGGGTGGGCATGTCGTCAGGAAATACGGCGAGGTTACGGCCCAGGGCCACTGCAGCGCGACGACACACATGCTTGATGCGTGGACCGCGGACTGACGTCTCCGACGAGTCACTCTCCTGGCCCTGGGAACACAGGCAAACATCGATCATTACACTACAGTCACATAATAGGAGGAGGGGGGATCCCTACATCCCAGCTCACACCAGGGGAGGTTAGGGTCTGGTCTGGGTTGTGTTAGATGTGAACCAGAGGAGGAAGCTGGTGGAGGTAAAAAATCGGAGGACGGGCTCATTGTAATGCACGGAATGGAATGAGGAATGGTATCAAAGACGTGTGTTTGATACCATTCCTCATGCCGTTCCGTGCATTACAATGAGCCCGTCCTCCGATTTCCACCTTCACCAGCTTCCTCCTCTGGTTCACATCTAACACAACCCAGACCAGAGCAGATTAAACTGGCAAGCTTTAGAATGTTCTGGTAAAAATGCAACCAGACAGTTTAAGATCACAACACTATAAGCTCAAATAAAACTGAATTCTGAAAAACTCCAGTTTCATCTCTTCATGTCTAATAGATCTGAACTGGGCTTAAAACACTTTTATCACTTACCCGAGTGGTCCAATGTTCTGACTCAAAGCATTTTGAGTGTTCTCAAAGGAAAAGGAAAGTACTTTTCAAAAGCGTTTCTGCACTGCTGTCTGCATTATGTATGAAGTCGGCAGAGTTCCCCCTGAATAAAACCCTAACAGGGACTTTCCTATTATCAAGTTTCAGTCCGAGTTCAAACGCTCACCTTCCTATTTATAGCAAATATTTACAGAATCACGTCAAAGCTTTTTCCTATGGTCTTGATGAGGCCTACTGTCAAATGTTTTTTAGTAGCCCGGGCCTTTATTTGCCCCGACCACTGAGTGTACCCAGCAGCATATTGGAGGCCGGCGGTTATTCTGTTTAACGCCACGCCGCTGCTGACAGAGCTCAATATATCACACTGAGGAGAAATATCGCCAACAT
The DNA here is from genome assembly GCF_951799395.1 of Argentina silus. Classification (NCBI taxonomy): domain Eukaryota; kingdom Metazoa; phylum Chordata; class Actinopteri; order Argentiniformes; family Argentinidae; genus Argentina; species Argentina silus. The sequence goes on along the minus strand of NC_139653.1, from coordinate 44,661,123 downwards.
TATATCAACTTTATCAGCCTACAATCAAGTCAAAACCAGATTCATCTTTCATGGAGACGGTGATTTATTGTCGTTTCCATACAAGACTGCTGTAAACGGTCTGTCAGAGTGTTGAATAAATACCAGTAACGGTTGCTCAGAATCATATAGCTTTAATCATCTGCTAATATCAACAGAGAATACACACCGGTAAACAATGTATTTTGAGCCGGCGTTTATTAGGGACAGGCACTTATTTACTTTAATGTCATTAGTGGCCCGGCTGTTACTGGAGACAGGCGTTTAATGGAGACATGGTGCTTATTCGTTTACCGTATAAAACTAGTCATGAGAGAGGGGAGGAGAGGAGAGGGGAGGATGGGGGAAAGGAGAGGAGAGCAGGAGAGGATGGGGGAGAGGAGAGGAGAGGAGAGGGAAGGAGTGCATGGGGAGAGGAGAGGAGAGGATGGGGGAGAGGAGAGGATGGGGGAGAGGAGAGGAGAGCATGGGGAGAGGAGAGGGGAGGAGAGGAGAGGGGAGAGGAGAGGATGGAGGAGAGGAGAGGAGAGGAGAGGAGAGGAGAGGAGAGGAGAGGAGACGAGACTGACCTGGACTTTAGGCTGGTCCGGAGACTTCAGAGACTTGCTCTTCTCAATCTTAAACAGCTGATCTTTGGCCTTCTTCAGCAGCCCGACCACCCGCTTGTCTGTGACCTGCTGCTTCTCAGCTTGGGCAAGCATGGAGCCCAGGGAGGGGGCTGGGGGTTGCTTGCCCGTCTGTCCTGGGGGGCCTGGCAGCTGGGTGGGGGCACTTGGTTTCTCCCTCTCCTTCTCCTTCTCCCCCGGCTCAGCTTCTGCTCCCCTCTCTACAGGCCGGCCCTTCTTAGACAGGCGTCCCTTGGCTAGGGAGGGAGGCGGAGCAGGGTGGACTGTTCCTAGGTCTGCGGGAGCACCAGTAGCAGCAGCAGCTTCAGTACCAGAGTCTACACACGACTTCTTCCTCCCGGGGGTCTTCTTGGGAGCCAGAGAGGACAGCGACTCGTCCATCTCCCTGCCGCCCTCCACTGTAAACAGGCTGGACGCCGCATTCGAAGAGGCCTCTGTTGTGGAGGCCTTCCCCCTCTTCTCCCAATCCTTCTTCCCCTCCCTTTTATTCTCCTTCTCGCGTTCTTGGCTCCTCTCGGTTTCCCTGTCCTTCTCCCTGGGAGGCTGTTCTCTGGAAGCAGAGGCGTTCCGCTCTCTGCCTCCCTTCCCAGCTCCTCGGCCCTTCTCCTGGGGGCTTGGAGCGAAGACAGGGAAGAGTTGGGAGGATGAAGGGGTGGTGGAGGAGGATGATGAGGTGGAGGCTGGGTTCCCGGCTGCTCTCTTGCTGGGGCTGGAGGGGAAGGTACTGAAGGGGGTAGAGGGTAAGGCACTACTGGCTGAGACGGCTGCCACCCCGGGCAGAGAGCTGGGGTTACCGCAGGAGATGGAGCCTGGTGGCAACATCTCAGACGAGCCTCTTTCCATCATCTGGCTGCCTGGTTGGCTGCTGCGTCTGGTCATAGAGTGGGATGGAGAGTGTGGTTGGCCACGCAGAGTCCCCAGAGCCCGCCTCATCCTGCGCCTCCGGCCCGACGAGGACTGGAGAGGGGACAGCGAGCCGGGGCTGCTCACGGACGACGACTGCAGGGTGACTGACTCGAAGATGCGGGAGTGAGCCTCGCTAGGGGTGAAGCGTGGCGCGCGTAGCAGTGGGCTGCGTTTCTGGTGTGGTGTCTCGTAGCGGGACGAAGGGTGCTGGTGGTGGTGCAGGGGGGAGAACAGGCGTGTTCCAGCCCCAGAGCCGCTTCCACCTGGTGTGGGGAAGCCGGCCGGTCCCACCCCCCCTGCACTGGCGCCTGAGGGCATCAGACCCACATCTTCAGCTGTGAGAGGGGGAGGGCGAAAATTGTCGAAGATGGGCTTGCGGATAAGGCCCTCCTTGGCATATTTAGCAGAGGAGAAATACTGCAGCTCGGAGCGAGACAGGGAGGTCCAGCGAAAAGTCGGCTCTCTCAGGATGGACCTGGGGAGTGGACAAAATAAAGAAAAAATGTTTAAAAATGTTTAACATTCAAAACAAAACAAACAAACCAACATTATTACATTTATTTTAGACTTGGCTGGCACACAGGAAAAACTTTCCCTCCAAAAAAACATTTTGATAGTGTCCCGTCATTGGCTTCCATCTAATCAAGTTAACCATTATGACACCTCCCGGTTTTGACACAAAACTCGGCTTAAGTCAGACTAGAGAACTGTGTTACGTTTCAACTAAATTCACAAAAGAAATCTATCAGTAAACATCATTCTATTCTTCATGGGAGGCAGAAGCTCCATGTCCAGTCAACTGACCTGCGTTTGTCCAGGAGACTAGAGTGCGCTGAGGGTCCAGAGAGGAAGTGGGGGGGCAGGATCCAGGGGGACTGGTGCTCACTGTTGGAGGAAGACTGGGGGGGCTGTAGGGGGGTGAGGAGAGGAGGAGGCGGGGGGGAGGAGGATGAGGAGGCTGTAGAGGAAGCTTGTTGAGACCCAACGAGGGACGAAGAGGACATGAGCACACCTGTGGCGGGGCTGATGATGGCCTTCTTCCCTCGAGTCGTGAGGCTGCCTCTCCCCCGTACCCCCAGACCGCCCCTGCCCACTCTTTGACCTCTGCGCCCCCGACGACCCCTCTCCACCAGCACCACACGCTCCGGCTGAGGCTCAGGTGAGGGGGGCCGTGAGGTCCTGGAGGCGTGGAGCAGGCTGGCGTCTCGCTCTCCCTGGGAGGACGGCGAGCGGTTGTGGTCGTGGTGGTGGTCGTGGTGGTGGTGGTGGTCGTGAGGTTCCTCGTCAGGCTCCGACAGGGCCTGCGTGCCCTCCGAAGCCTGGGAGTCGCAGGAGGAGTCGTCCAGGCTGGGGCTGCTGGAGCGGGACGACTCCCCCGAGGACAGCTGGGAGGAGTGCTGGGACACGGCGCTGGAGCCGCATGACGCCGCGCTGCTGCTGAAGCGACCGCCGTTACTGGCCGTGCTGTTGTTGAGGAGGCCGGTCGTCATGGCAGTGGCGCTGGATGGCGCGGTGGTGGGGGGAGGCGGGGGAGGGAGTGAGAAGGCGTCGGCTGGAACGGGGGTCCCGGCCGTAGCAGCGGTAGTGGTGACAGTAGCTGTTGACACCAGCATCGGGGAGGGGGTGGGGGTGGAGGCTGGCTGGGGGGGTGGCGCCAACACAGCAGACGGCACAGGCTCCAATCTGGCCACCTTCATGTGTGGATGGGGAGCTCCGAAGCTGCCCTCGTCCTCGATGAAGCGCTTGGGGGTTTTGATGATGCGCAGAGAGACTGTGCTGACCACGGGCATGATGAACTGTCTGATGTTCTTCAGCTGGGTTCTCCTCCTCCTCCGGATGCCCACCTCCATCGCACCCGCCCCGGGGCCTCCAACAGCCACCACCTCCTTCTCCAGCAGCTTCTTCTTCTGCGCCCCTTTCTTGGCGCGCTGCAGCAGCTGTTTGGCGATGGCGGCGTCAGTGCGTTTGGAGGGAGGGACTATCCTGACAGGCTTGATGTGGCGGGGGCTCTGCCTCAGCCCCAGCGGCCGGCCCTGCTTAGAGGGAGACGGGGAGGCTGGGGGGCTGGAGTGTTGAGAGCTGTGGAGGTCAGGGCTGGAGGCATCATCTGACAGCCTGGCCTGGGGGGTGTGGGGGTCTGTGTCTCTGTCCCTGCGGACCCTGAAGGCCCTTTGTTTCCCAGCCCCTGCCTCGGTCAGGCCAGCCTCTGATCCAGAGGAGGAGGAGGAGGCCAAGGCTGCAGCAGCGGCTGCGGCCGCTTCAGCTTTGAGGCGCTCGGCAGAGGGGGGTCGTCCTCGTCTGCGGCGGGGCACACCGGGGACGGGAACGCCCTTCTTAGCAATGCTCTTGAGCCGCGACTTGAGAGGGCTGAGCTTCACCTCCTTCAGCCTCTTCAGCTTGGTCACCTTGGAGTCCTGACAGCCCACTTTAGCAGGCGGGGCCTCAGCGTCCTGCGTCTGTACGGACCCCAGCGGAGTCCTCTTGGTGGCCTTCCTGTCCCTCTCCTCCTCTGCTGTGTCCTTGCGGCGGTGTGGAGCGGCGGAGCCGTGCTCCAGCCCTGCATGCCTGCCGTCCTCTCCTGCTGCATGGCTGCTAACCTGCCAGCCCCTCTGGCTGCCCGAGGCAGGGGGGCGGCCTCTCCTCTTCTCTCCAGATCCAGGGGGTCTGCCAGGTAACCGTTTCACCTTCTCACCCGGCCGCGGGTGTGAGCCCTCTGGTTTACCCCGGGCAGGTGAGGCGGGCGAAAGGGGAGGGGCGACACCTGCCGATGCTCTCTTTGCAGTCAGGGCCCGCGGGGGCCGGCCTCTGGGCTTCTTCTCCTGAGTGGGAGTTACTGTCAAAACACAAAACAGAGAGGGGGGGGGGGGGGTCTCAATCAGTTGGCCAACTTCAATACACAGCCGACCTGCTGTTAGTAGATAAAGTAACTAGGTCTATATGAGAGGAGGCTGGTGGAGGTTGAAATGGGAGGACAGGCCCATTGTAATGCATGGAATGAAATGAGGAAAGGTTTCAAACACCGATACCTTTCCTCATTCCAAACAATGCATTACAATGAGCCTGTCCTCCCATTTCAACCTCTACCAGCCTCCCCTGGTCTATACACTGACTAAAATAATGTAGGAGGAATTGTTATACAATATGGGATTTCAATCGTTGGTCCAACTTCAATATAGTCCCTCAATATACTGGACGGTGGATATTTATAAATAACTTGTTCACCCGCTGATGTCCTTGAGGGACTGTGTATTCTTCTGTGTTCACTGACTGTTCCAAATCCTACAAATACTTCTTCCTAGAGAGGGAGAAAAAGAAACAGATTAAATATGTTCCTAAATCAAACAACATTCTTCTTGATTCATCAACATGTTTCTAAGGCCTATTTCTTTACATGGAAATGCCAGGTGTGATGACCCTAGGTCTAGGTAGATTGTATTGTATTTACGAGACACTACATAACTGACTACACACCCCATAACCCTTATGCCAGAGGGAAGTGTTAGACATCCCCTACTGTCAGGTGTACTTCCTGCCAGAAGGATATAAAAGAGAGGGGCGTGGCCCACGCTCGCTTTCTACCATGTCTCCAACAAGTCTCTTCAACGGATTCTCTTGTTTGACCTGGAGAACACTGAAGATTGTTATGACATTGAGAGACTGGAAATGTAGGACACCAGTCCCACTAGTTTTGTTATGTATAGTTCACCACCTTTCATTTTAAATAACACCTGAACAATAATAATAATAATAATAATAATAATAATAATAGCAATAATGCTGGAGCTGGCCGTCCAAGAAAGGACCAAGGCTACAGGTCTGAGATCCACGGTTGGAGGACTCAGATGACACATGACAGACACACACTGCATTCACAAAGTCAGGTCGCAAATGCTATCCTAGTTAAACTAGCATTGACACAGGTTAACTAGGGTAGCAATTGCAACCTGGCTATGTTTTTTCACGTAGACACCAAGGGCCGGTTCGTGACAGAGGGGGCCGGTCCGTGACACAGGGCTATGAGTGAATAACAGACTGAATTCAGAAATAAATACAGTAGGTCTAGATCTACACTTGAGTCATCCTGGTACTGAAACCACAGCACAGAACTCGCAGATGAAGACCAGACGTGTCCCCTTCACGAAACAGCCCAATGGTTCTCAATCTCACTTTCACCTGCTGACTCACACCGCTCCTCCCATTCCGTTTCCGTTCCTTTCAAGACGAGCCGCCTTAAGCTAAGGAAGGCTCAGAACTGTACAAACGTTCTCAATATGAAACCACTCAAACCGGGGATGTGAGTAACGGCTCCGTCAAACCACACTCAACCCTCTTCCCGTTCTAGGTACATGCTACGCCAGTAAGTCATGCTCAGGCAAAACAATGTCTCACTGACTGACATATCTAAAAGAGAACAAGGGCAAGAACTACCAAGACCAACAATTCACTTAGGGTCTTTTAATGACTCAAACAGGAAAATTACCAAGACAAATGGATCCATGTAGACCAAGGGAGGCTGGTGGGGCCTAACATAGACATATGATAGGCTAAAAAAACAGTAAATGATAGCAGTTGGGATTTATTTACCTATATCCTTGAGTGTGTTGTGTTAACCTGTCAACTCAACCTGACCTCCGGATGGCACTCAGGTAACTGGGGCAGCGCTGGTTGCTAGGTTACCTGACATCAATGCTAACGTCACACACAGGTCATGTGTACTGTAAGTGGTTAACTCTGGATAATAGTCTTCTTAGAAAGTGTGTGTGTGTGTGTGTCTCAAACTTCTACTAATCCTATAAAAATGTCCCAATGCATTCTATTAACTTGCACAAAAAAGAAATTACAAATACTATGTCGATCAATCACAGCAAGACATGTTTAATGCTGTATCAAACAACATAAAGATCATCAACATGCATCAATCTACCTATGGTCCCATGTCCACACACACACACACACACACACACACACACACACACACAGTAACCCCGGCTGGCCCTCTCTGCTAGAAGATGATGCATATATCCAGGTTTCTTTGCCAGTCTTTTGTGTTTCTCTCCCCTCCTCGTGTGAGAGGGGGGAGTGTCATTCTATAATATTTATTTATAGCAGTGAGCAGAGCTGCAGTTGAAGTCCCTTCGGCCCAGTTGTAGAGCAGCTGCTGTCTAAAGACTAGTCCACACACAGAACTCAGCTCACTATATCTAACCACTGTTCTACCAGCCAACTGAACTGCCTGCCTGCCTGCCTGTCTCTACAGTGCATATAATCTTCTCCAGATTAAGTGTGTTACATGGGTGTTATCATCTATCAATTACTATTGTTTTGATTAGGCAAAATTAAGCATTAAGGTTTAACATATCATATAAACAGCCTCATTAAGAATGACTTGCTTTGTTTTTCTATTTTGATTAACTTCTATCCACTAAGATGCCGCCACATTGAAACTTGAATCTGGTCCTTCTACTGCAGTTCATCCAGGAAGCATATGTCAGCATCAGAGGAGGCTGGTGGAGGCAGAAATCGGAGGACAGGCTCATTGTAATGCATGGAACGGAATCAGGAATGGTATCAAATGTGTGTACCTCCACCAGCCTCCACTGGTCAGCAACCTCTCTCGGGCTGCTAGGTGCTATTGCAGAGCTAGGGGGGTGGGGGGAGTGGGGGGGGAGTTAGAATGGCCAGCTCTGAGTGGCTGTAGCTGGGACAGTGCGAGCAGCTCTCAATGACATCACGACCCTGCCTTAGGCACTTACACACACCTGCATGTACCACACCCCCTACCCCCACCCCCTGTGAGTGAACTACACGGCAAGGTGTAAAGAAAAGGCAAAACACAGAGGGAGGGTAGGAAAGGGAGGGAGCAGCATCTTGACCACATGGTGCAGCAACAGAGATTCAGCTCTGCCTCAAGGGACAACTGGGATGAAAAGGGGTTGGGTTGGTGAACATGCTCCCACAGAATCTAACTAAATCCCTATCTAAACAAGCCTCCCACACACTACAAGCCTCACGTGTGTGTGTGTGTGTGTGTGTGTGTGTGTGTGTGTGTGTGTGTGTGTGTGCAGCCATGCGCCGGAGACACACATTCACTCCCCGCCCACAGGCAGATCAGAGAGCAGCGTGTGAAACGAGGCTTATGGGCTCACTAGCCGGACAGGCAAGGCAAGGCAAGGCACCTGCTACTAAGAGTAAACAACACATTGTGCAGCAATGTAGATGAATAGGTAACATGGGTGACGGAAGGGACGAAAGAGAGTGTAACAGCCATTGTTGTTGTCGTTCTCCATTCTTGTCTTTCCAAGGGAAGGTGGTTATGAGGAAACCTCTGACTGTTGATTCACTCAGCATGTGTTCTAAGTGCCCTCTGGTTCCTTGTTTGCTTTACCATCCACAACATGCAAACTCCCACTCCTTCCTGCTGCGCTGTACAATGCATTGCTTACTATCTGTGCATGAATGACACGGTCCTGACTTCAGTCTTTCCTTTATAGATTATTGAGGAGAGACTGCTTAGTCTGACTCACTGCGGAAACGCTCATGCATCTGGTACAGTGAAGGGCCTGTCCCTCTGTGAGTACATAACCATAAAAGCAGATGTATAGATTTGAGGTCGTTCTGTACTGCTCGATAAATGAGCCGAGGTGAGAAGCGGCTGATGTGACTGACAGTTCTACCAAGATGAAGAGATCTTCTATCCAGATAACCTGAGGAAATATCAAAGAGGTGGGCTGGGAGAAGCTGAGGGAAAAATATGTTACAGGAGAAACTAGTAAAAAGTTGGTTGAGAGTGATTGAGTTGGTTGGTTAACTGGATGAGTTTTTGGAGTTACAAAAAGCTTTTTTATCAGGGTTGATGAACATTTTCTGGGCAGTTGAAAGAAAGTGAGATATTGTAGAATGGTTGGTTGGTTAATGGGATGGATGAATGGATAGATGAAAGAGAGGATGGACAGATGAGGGGGGAGGTATACAAATATAAAAAAATTAAGAGGTTAACCAGTATGGATTATACTGAGTGAAGCAGTAGTGACTAGTGAAAAGATGACGGCCAGGTAGGTGAAAGGTTAGATAGATATAAGGTTGGAAAGATAGAAGGTTAGATAGATTGTATGTTTGAAGGTCATAGATAGGATGTTAGATAGACAGATATATGGATAGGATGAGCCACTCCAATGGCTCATGGAGTGGGTAGAGAGTTGGTTGGTTGAGTGGTTGAAAGTGGTAGAGTTGGTTGGCTAACCTGGTGAGTTTCTGGAGTTACAAAAAGCTTAATATGTTTAATAGATATCAGAAAGCTTTTTATCAGGGTTGATATGTATACACATACACACAAGTACTAGGTACTTATATATATATATAGTACCTAGCATGTGTGTGTGTATGTGTGTATATACATACACACATTATTTATTATATTTTTTAACATGGTAATTTACTTCCATTACGGTATTATTCCTGTTGTGATATTCCTGTTGTGTCAAGATATTTTTAATTAAAGTACTTTGTTTGTTTTATTCATTGTAACCGTTATTGCACATGTATTTGATCTACTAATCTACCAATTAGATCAAATATATTTGTAATAACAGCTACAATTAATTAACCAAACGTACTTAGATCCTCAATAAAATATAAAAAGAATAAATAAAAATATATATATTTATTTAAAAAAATATATATATAATAATAATTTGTACGTGTATGTATGCATGTGTGTAATATACACTCACCAAACACTTTATTAGGAACACCTGTACACCTTCTCATGGTGGAGGTGGTGTAATGGTGTGGGGAATGTTTTCTTGGCACACTTTGGGCCTGTTAATACCAATTAATCATCGCTTGAATGCCACAGCCTTTTTGAGTATTGTTGCTGACCATGTGCATCCCTTCATCGCCACAATTTACCCATCTTCTAATGGCTACTTCCAGCATGATAATGGACCATGTCACAAAGCAAAAGTCGTCTCAAACTAGTTTCATGAACATGACAATGAGTTCAGTGTTCTTCAGTGGCCTTCCCAGTCACGGATCTGAATCCAATAGAACACCTTTGGGATGTGGTAGAACGGGAGATTCACAGCTTTAAAGTGCACCTGAAAAATCTGCAGGAAATGGGCAGAGAAGAGCTCTTCAGAGGGAAGCTCTACTCCACTCCTCAGCACTCCTGATGCTCCACACGTGGCTCTCTGCCATGGCTGTAACCCCACTTCACCACATCAAGTAGTGAAACTGATCATTAACTCTGCCCCTGGAACACTTGATAGAGGGAATAGTTCTCCTCAGACTTCCAGGGAATCTAAATGTCTAGGGGAACGTCCAATCCTCTGTAATTACTAGTCTCGTTACATTGTTAAGTCATACATTTTTAACTTGGGACGTTTTTCTTGGAACCCGGTACAGAAATAATACTATGCTATAATCATCTCTTAGATAAATCTGCAAGTCAGGGGTTTCAGTCAGTCCTTGTATTACAGCACTAAGAAGGCACCCACTGTGGAGACACTAGAGAGGAGAGGCTGTCAGAGAAACTCTTGTACATGGAAAGGAAAACTCCCTTTACTCAATCACATTAATTTTGCATATGGAAGGCAAAAGATATGACTGACAGTGTGACAAGGGTGGTGAATGAAGGACCACACACATCTGGTTAACAACATGCAGCGCTGAAAGGTCTACACAGTAAAACGTTAGGCACTATGACAAGACCATGACATACTTATGACATGGTAGTCTCTCCTTGTGCTGTATCTACATTTACATTTATGGCATTTAGCAGACGCCTTTATCCAAAGCGACTTACAACAAGTACATTTGTTTAAGTAAGTGAATCATCTATCCATCAGTCATCATAAGACAAAGTAATCAATGCTCGGACCAGGGACCATAGGCAGTCACAATGCTAGAAGAAGGAGTTTTTTTTTTTTTTTATTAACAGGAGAGAAAAATGTACAGCGGGGTAGTAGGGGTGAAGAGGTCTTTACACCTGCAGCTGTAAGGCTGGCTACGCCTATCAGACTAAGGATATTTTATATAATATTTTGTTTATCTTTACTGTTAAGAAGAAAATAAATCCTAAATCAATCAAAGGTTTGAGCATGGACAAATAAGTCTCCTGGTCTTGTCCTCCTCATGGTAGTAATTCAGCCCAGCCGTTCCCCCTCAGTGTAGACCCACTCTGAATCATTTCGAAGCAGTAGAATGAAGATTCTCTGGCCAGAGGCTTCACTTCACCATCTGATTTACTATGGACACTCGGCTCTCATCTCTTCCTGGAATTTCAATTGGCAATGAGATCATCCGATACGTGTCCTTCTGATGCCACGTTCCTGTTCAAAGGCCACTGTGGGAGTCCGGTTGGTTTGTCCTGACCAATGATGACTAATTTTCTGCTTACACAGAATAGGAAACCCCCCTCAAACAAGTAGCTGGATTACAAGGGGAATTCTGGCCAAGCAAAAGGTTGGTGTTTGTTTCAACCATGTGCCAGGAGATTAACTGAAGTCCTTCACATTTGCCCACACACCGACACCTTGGAGATGTAACACTGATTGATGGCTCATGTTCCCACACCTCACACCCACCGTTTCAGGGACTTAAGCAACTCTAACTGGAGCCCTAATCACAGCAAAGACCAGAGAGAGCCGCAGTAAGTCAGGGGTAGAAACTGAGGCAGTTCTAACAGAGAAGCTCTAATCAAAACAAAGACAAGACGCGCCTACCAAAGGGGCAATAAAGGACAGTCTGGAGACCCAACCCCCCCCCCCCACCCCCCCACCCCCAATTGCCGCCTTTCTCCAAGCTGAGGTGAAACCCCTTTGCCCGCCTGCTGTAGCAGAATAAAGCCATGGATGGGAGGGCCTGTGACTAATTCCCCTACCAGCGTCGTCCCTGGGGGATGGGGGTCTCTCTCTGCACCCTTTGATATTTGTGCCTGTGCTCTTTCAGCCGCCTGCTACTTCATGAAAGCTGGAATAAAAGCAGACACAAAGCTTCCTGCTTGGATCCACACGCTGTCTCGGGGGGCTGGGGGCTGGGGGGGTCTCTGCCGTGTAAATAGGCCAAACACCTGCTGGATGGGGGATCCCTTCCTTCCACCCAAACACACTTGTTATCTAAAACCAGTGGGGCAAAGCCAAAGCGCTTGGTTAGATACATCTATTCAGCTGCACTTTTGATGAGTGATTGGGTCTTAATCTGAGATCAGATGACAGAGAGGAGGGGTTTCATTCTAGCCGAGGAAAAAAAGGAGAGAAAGTCTTATTACCCCAAAATGTCAACATTGACAGTGATTTGCCTAAAAACCTAAAACACAATTTGGCTGGATCACTACAAGGAATTTGTAAAAGTGGTACAAAGCCTACAAATGCCCTCCATTTGGACAACAACAGTCTACAAGCCCCCTTTTGAGCTCTCCCAATAGGCTTCGCTAATCTATGCCAAAGTGGCAGCTGTCAGAAGAAAAGTTGTGCTCAGAGCGGACAGACCCTGTGTGACTGAAGTGGGTCTGCCTGCCTAGGAGGAGTGAAGGAGGGGCCCGGCTGGCTCAGACCGAGTGTCCGGCTGCTCAGTGAGCTCAGCAGGCTGCGATGAGCCAGAACAATCCTGCCCAGGCGCAACATCCCCTCTCAATGAAATCACAATGCTGTGTCCGCAACTTCCATGAGCTACAAGTTCCAGTGGGATTTGAGGCCGCCTGTCTCAACGCATCACAGCTAGTGCTATTAGTTTTCCCTCATTGTGTGTGAGGACGGGCAGACGGGACCGCCTTGCTTAAAAAGTGAGGGCACAGTGTCTCATACCCTCCTTTGAATGTTTGAAATACATTTCATCATGTCTTAAGAAGGCAACAACATTGCAGACTTTAGTACAAACTTTAGTACACTTTAGGCAACTTCAAATCACAACCATTACTTCACAATGCTCTGTAAACACGATAGAATCAGTAAGCATATTCCCAATGATTACTGAAGAAATCAACTGCACTGATGAACACTTAAGGGACACCAGAAGGGTAAATGCCCAGTGGTGCTATTCTGTAAAAACATGCAAGCTAATGTTGAGAAGATCAAAACATTATTCCACAATTTGATCGAAGGCGGTTTTTATTTAGTTTACTTTGCAATAAACAGCAGAAATAGCTGATAGATTAATAAATGATGTTTCTCATCTGATACCACCCGCTGTCCTATTCGACTACAATGATAGTGATAAACACTGCCATGGTCTACTCCCACTGCAATGAACGCGTGCTCATCGTGAAAAAAGGAAGATGGTAGTTCGCTAAACCGAACACACCCCCACATCACAAGGTCCGTTAAACGACTCGTTGTTATTGTAGCTTGTTGGCAAGCACTTTGACAGTGGCTACTCCAACGATCTAATTTGTAGCAACATCAAACATACAAGACTGACGAAAGCTGCTCTCGAGTCTAGATACCTAGCTAAATTCCTCGTTTTAGGAATTGTAGCCTGCTAGCACACGTCATCTGCTATGACCACAATTCCGACATTATTTTGGTACTACGCACTGTGTGAAGAGGGGGGAAAAACATGTCCACCACCCATTTTCCTATGCATCAGCAAGAGCAAGCGTGGCGTAGTGCGTAGCATGGTAGAGGCTCAGCTAAACCCAAATATGCGAGTTGAACAACAGAGCTAAATCCATCACAACCTGGACTACCCAGCATCTTTATAGATTATAAATGTTTTGCTCAATGCAGGAAAAAAATACATAAATAGCTAATTTAGCTAAACAAACCTCGCCTTAAGGTTGGACAACATAATGATAAACCTTAAGCACCTTTCATACATTAAAAATGTACCTCAACTCAATGCGTTACAATAAGCACTAAAGGAAATCAAGATGGGATACACATTTCACAACATTAGCATACGCACTGACACCTCGCAGCAAGCTAACAGCTACTGCAACACCTGAATGCTTATTTCTTTACTCGCTAGCTTGAATGCTTATAAAAAAGTGGATGTTGCTAACACGATAGAACAAGGACCAAAGGAAGATTTGTAGGGTATTCTTAAAGTAAGCTGGCTCAATGATCGAGTCACAAACGTGAAGTCATGTTTCTTACGCTCCCTAAGTTGACATGTTTTGTTTTCAAGCAGGACCCTCGCTCGCTAACTGGGAGGTCCCATGCCATGCTAGTTAATACTCACTGCGAAATAACGTTTACACTAGTTACACATGTCAAAAGCTACATTACTAGCTAGCGTGTAATGTTAGCAAGTCAGTAGTGCTGGTAATACATCAATAATATATCTAAAGACAACATGCTCAGCTCGGAAGATGTGTGAGTTTACGGTTCATCTGAGCTTGAGTCAGGCAGAGGTAGCTACATCAGCTAGCTGGTCCTTCAGTCACCCGAGGTACTGTCTACAGCCGCTTTAGAAAACTAGCGCTGCATTTCTGTTTTATATCCGCAATTCTTTACGATTATTTTAGTATTTGAAGCATTGGATTTCCAGCTAATTCCCTAGTTAAACAAGTAATGTATCTATGGGCTCACTGTGTGAAGCTAGCTAGTCATCAGGCTTCTTCACTTATATCACAGCAAGATGCTGTTATGAAATGGACTTTCTTGCTATCCCTGGGCATGAATCTCGAAAAGTGAGAAAACAACAAATGCATGGCTTGAACTATGATGATGAGCTTGATGCCCACCACTAGTGTACTAGGGAATCAAGGCCAAGCAACTAAAAAGTTAGCTTGTGACTTGACGATGACAAGTTCGGTCACTCTTCACGAGGACTAGGGGTAGCTAAGGCCACACCAAACTACTCCTCCGTATTCCAACCGTGGGTCAGGGAAGGGTTAGGGTTAGTACTCATTTCAGTCCTCTCTGTGGCTATCGGTGCCTAGTATTAGCTATAAACCACTATCAGCTGGTCCTCCACTTACCTCCCCGCTGCTTGAACCACTCGACTCCCCCAAAACATCTTCAAATTTCTGCAGGTTGCTACCGATCGCAGAGGAGACCTGTATTGCAGCATCAAACCCAGGTCCAACCCCGGTCGTGTTCAGGTGAGTCTCCGGGGCACTCCGGAGGGAGGCATTGACCCGGACTCGGCCCGCTCTCCTCCCGGTGCCCGAGTTGCTGCTCCCTCCGGGCCGAGCGGGGAACCGCCACCGACAGCTGTGCGCCATTTTACACTCTGCCTGCTTGCCCAGAGATCAGAGAGCTGAGTGGGTGTAGCCCTAAACCTGCATTTACCATCGGGCTTCCCTTTTTATACATGAAATACATATCCATCCATGTTCCAGGGCTGATGGAAAGTGGGAACATGTATATCTTCAATATGAACTATTCAAGCTTTCCATAGCCAGTTATAAAACAGGTCACAGGGCTATTTACCCGGGAAAGGGGCTTCAGTTAACCAAAAGTCGTTGTACTGATGCCTGAAGAATCCACCTTGCACGTCGTGAACGGCGCTAGCAACCAACTTTGCTTGTGCTAGCGTTAGCTAGCTTAGCATACAAGCTGCTGATGTCATTCCTTGCAACGTTACTGCCACAACACTCCTGGTCTTCACGACCATTGACAAATACCAAATTACCTTGCTACATTTAAACGAATCCCCAAAAGACAAACCCTAAATAGCTAAAATAGCTAGCTAACTCGCCAACAGCAAACTTGTTTCAGCACCTTGTCGCTGTCCAGTCAACAACGAGCCAAGTTCGCGAGCAATTAGCTAACTCGATACAGTTCGCAGCAATCAGCTTTCGAATAAAACATTCCTTCTCATTTGAAAGACAACGGAACTAAAGAAAACAAAACAAAAAAAACAACTAAATATGCTTTTCTATTAAGAAAGTACATTTTGGAGTCCGCGGCGGTAAACTGTCCGGTAAAACTTTCGAGCAGTGAGCGCACGAGGGATCAGCAGCAAGAGTTTCCCGGATGAACGTGGAGTCCTTGTGTGACATTTCACAAGCTCATTTGTCAGGATTTTAGACGTTTTACTACTTTATCTTGATATTTTCCTCTATTTTATTGTTGAAATTATTAATTCAGTCGTTCGGCTAAAGACCTCGTAGTGCTAATTCGCGTTTGAATTTCAGTTGATCATCGAGAAGAACACCAGGTTGCTCTGATGTTTAAGGCAGGTGTGCGCCTTCCTTTGCAACTGCGAATGTGCTCCCACTTTTGTGTTCTCAGTCTACTTACCTGGTAAAATAAGGGATACATAAAATAAATATAATAATAATTTTGTCAAGTTCGATATTATAACTAATAATTTTATAATGCGAAAATGTATAGAATAATATATGAATTATGTCAAATGTTTGAAGTTAGGAATTGTCGTTGGCACAGTTGACCATGTCTAGCTGCAGACTATTGAAGAGATGTCTAAATCGGTCTCACATGTATTGATTAAGGCTGTTTAAGTGCGACGTAAAAACTATGTTTTTCTGTATAGAAAATAATTTGGCGCAAAATTCTACAAAAGACACGTAAATGCGAACTTTGATGAATTTGAATAAATTGACATTTTTGGAATCAATCCCATTTGGCAAGCTTTGACTCATCTATCAATAATTATTATAAGAACGTCTTTAAACAGGCTTTCTTTATTGATAGAGCATCTTTACATCATGTAGGCATATTTCACTGCAATGGCATCAACTGTATCACATCATTTGATTTCATTGGTATGCAACATTTCCTATATCCCAGATGGCAAAAATATGTGCAATTGAGTAATAAATACTTTTGAAATCAATCCAATTTGAAATCAATTTCTTTACAATAAAAACTAAAGTTGATGATAATGAAGATTCCGGCCAAATAATGAAATGCCGTTAACTTAAAATGACGCGTCACGTTGATATTTGAAGGACCTAGCCAAGTAGATACCAATGTAATAGTATGTGGAGACACCTCTTTCAACCAGTAAAAACGTTACCCAAGTTAGCCTACTCATTGGCTGTTCTTATCTCAATGAATTGTGTGAATCAGAAAACACTTCCTGTATACAATTCCGAATACCATGAAATAATCTATTACAGTAATTATTAGTACTTCAATGATCATTACTCCAATATTGGAGTATTGGTACTTAAACGGTAACAGAGGTAAAGCATATGTCATTTGTTAGTGTAAAAACAGCTACCAATTGACCATACTCTGTTATTTCTTGGGAGAAGCATTGAAACCGTTTGTAGCCAGCTTGCTAGCACACTAATACTTTTTTTAAATGTATTTTCGTAATCATACTGTACATTCAAAAGAACCATGACAGATAAAACATAGACATATTGCATTATAATTTAACCTAGGTTATCATCAAGTTGGTAGATATGCCACATACAAATGCATGCTATCAAATCGGTAATCTTTCCCACATATTCTATCCTTTTATACAAAATCACACTTCACTTCCTCACATTTAAAAGTTTCAAATTCCAAAGAGCAATTCACACAAGTGACTAGCTGGCGCTGTTCTGTGAGCAGCCAAGGCAAGCAACACCCCAACTATTCCAACGACTGTACTACCTCTCCTTGTTTCGGATACAAGTAGACAAGTTATATCCCATGATACGGCTTGTAACATTGTAAATGCAACCGTGACACAGAGTGATGACTTCTTATTAAATAGGCCTCTTCTCCTCCAATGAAATTACAGGAAGGCTTGTGGTTTTAGGCACCGATTCCTTCAATAAAGTTAGGTTTTCCCACATTTGAATATATTGGCATTATGCTTGCATAATGCGTACATTCAGTTCTAAATCCTATCTTAAAGTAGATTTGTAACTGAGTGATACACATTGGTTCAAGGATCATACATGGCCCAAGTCAGTATGCATGTCTCAAGTGTCAAGTTCTGAAGCTTTCGGATCGTTTCTCTTTATACAAACTTGCTTTGGCAGAGCGGATGGCCATTCAGGAGTTTTGCTACATTTGCTGAAGTCTAGTCTGGTAGATCAGAGATGCTGGAGGCAGATCCCCTTCAATATCACCATACGGTAAATGAATGTAACAGCACCACAGTTCTTTTACTGAGCAGTATAGATCACTCAATGGGCTTTCTTCACCATATTCACCACCAAGACTCTTCTGTTGACGCATGAGGATTGTGGTTGAGTAAAATGTGAGCGGCATGAAAGGGAGATGGGAGTGGTAGTCTGGATTACAGTCTGGAGGTAAGCACACATGGGGAGAGCCAGGTATAGCATAGGTGAGGAAAGGAAGGAAGGAGGGAAGGGTGCAGACAGTCATTGTTCATACGAGAGATCTCTAAAGGCTAGCCACTAGGCCCTGTTAGCAGCCTCTCCTGCTTGTGTTTGTCCAGCCACTGTGAGATCTGCTGCTTCAGTTCCAAATTGGGCCTGATCTGATCCATAGTGAGGGGGCTGCGGTTGAATGGGTCTGTCTGATCACTGTGGAGGGGAAAAAACATCAATAGCAATATCCTGCAAAACATCTTGTTGAGGAATACACAAACAGCAACATAGACCTACATCAGTGGAGGTAGAAATCAGAGGACAGGCTTGTTGTGATGCATGGAATGGAATGAGGAATCAAACACGTGTGGTATGTGAATGGAATGGTAGACTCTGTCCTGACGCAGTAGCTGACCTGAGTAGGTGGCGTGCAATGGTGGAGCGGTCCACTGTGACGTTAGAGGAGGGGAGCAACACGGGGTCGAGCATCAAGGTCGACATGATGGGGTCCAGGAACTCATCTGGGGCGTCCGAGTAGGATTCCTCCTCCTGCTGATGTCTGTCTGCATGAGACTGAGATAGACAGACAGGCAGTCAGGCTGGAAGTCAGACAGACAGATAGACAGACAAGTGTGTGTATTTCATTGTTTTTCAATGCAAGGGACCGGGGGGGAAAATGTAATGTCTCCGGTATCCAACCTTTATTTTGTCAGCGATCAGACTGAAGGACATGATCATGTCTCCAGGCTTGTTGATCTTTTTCAGGACGCGCACAGTCTGAGAGAAGAGGGTGGGAGAGTAGGACCGTCCGTCTTTAGGAACCGTGGCGCAGAAATTCTCCTCATCACTGTAACAAAGCAAACAAGACCATGTAATAATGGCTAGGACACAAATTGATGGCTTATATGGGTTTCTATGCCCGTTTGTCTCCACAGGGAATGAACCATGTGGAAGAGCGAGATAAGGATCAGACCTAGAAGCGGAGTATAACTGTTGACAGTCACTTGTATATGCTCTTGGCTTTGCATTTCCCTTCTGAAAATAGACTACTGTCTAGACTACGTACCCCAGGTTCAGGTAGATGGTGCAGATGTCAGAGACGAGCTGTTGAGGTTTGAAGTCAAACTCACTGAAGTCCTTCACCTTCAGAGCACCCATCTTGGGTCCCACCAGGTGCTGTAGGAAGTAGTTGAGCATGGAGATGATCCTCTCAGCCAGGAATGGGTGCACAAAGATACCCTTGATCTCTGGAGGGTGGGAGGGAGGGAGAGAAAGAGAGAGAGAGGGAGAGAGAGAGAGAGAGCAAGAGCAAGAGAGATGAGAAGAATATTGCTGGGCAATCATTTAAAGGCTGTTTATACACACCTTGGATGATCAAACAAAAGCCTGATGGAAAACAAAGTTTACCCTCCCTTCTCTCACCTGATGTGAGGAAAGCCAGTGTGCCAATGGTCTCGTTGGACATGATGTTGTGGAAACGACCGAGCTGGCCTAACATCTGCAGACTGGACTCCTTCTCTCTGCGGGCGTCAGGGGCTAACCCCTCCCACTCCCCCCGGTCCCTCTCCAGCTGCAGCAGCTTGATCTTACTCAGATACTGACAGGAAAAAGGACCAATCAGAGAGAGGTGTGACGACGTTACAAGCTGTGTGTGTATGTGTGTGTGTGTTAGGGTTGGGTGGTATAACGGTAATACGGTATCCCGCGGGATTTGAAAATGCCCCAATTTTTTTTTTTCAATACCATCATAAATGTTAGACACGTTGTCAATTCACAACGTGTAACAGCGCCACTGCCAACGTGGTCAGAGAAAGAATTACAAGCGTAACTTTTAGGGTGTTGTACATGACCTCTTCCACCTAAGGTTAGAGGAAAAAAAGTGACTAGTGCTAATGACTTGGTCTCTAAAAAACGCCACTGCTGCCCTATGGCAGTATTACTTTATTTATTCCGACCCGACGATAAAGGAGAGCCTGCAGATTTGGACAAGGTTATTTGCAAGATTTGCATGAAAAAGATGACGGCCAGAGATGGGAACACTAATGGAAACTAATGTACACTCGCACCTCAAACGACTGAAACACCCATTAACAGCTGCACCGATGGGATATCTGTATGTATGAAGTGCTGCTGTCGGGTTCAGCTATTCACTGACACAGATATGTGGTTAACCGTCCACTTTGTCACACCCGACTGGAAACTACAGTCAAAATCCCTACAGACGGGGCGCTCAAGTGGCGTAGCACACTAAGGCGCATACCATATCATCGCAAGGTCCCTGGTTTGATTCCGGCCATCGACATATCCTGCATGTCATCCCTCCTCTCTCACCCATCCTTCCTGTCAATATCTACTATCTCTATCCCAATAAAGCAGAAATGCCCTAAAAACATATTTTAAAAAATCCCTACAGACTAGCTCTTTTTCCAGAAAACATGGCGGACACCATTGTTGGTGCACTCCGCACAGCACTTGGATGCGAATAAACTCTCGGCCATGAGGACTGACAATGCTGCTAACACTGCAGCCGCCATCAAGGCCCTGAATTGGCCACAACCTCAATCTGGCGGTGACAAA
Organism: Argentina silus; assembly: GCF_951799395.1. Taxonomy (NCBI): domain Eukaryota; kingdom Metazoa; phylum Chordata; class Actinopteri; order Argentiniformes; family Argentinidae; genus Argentina; species Argentina silus. The sequence goes on along the minus strand of NC_139653.1, from coordinate 44,640,813 downwards.
GTGCAGGACCAGAGGACTCCCAGAGCATAGTCTCATAACGGTAATGAAATCAACATTTTATGGACAAATGATAGCCTATAGGCTATATGACACATGAGACAAGTAATATTATTACGAATGCAGCGCGTGACGCTTCTTATTAAGCTATCATATTATGCTATCCAACTGTTTAGTTTAGTTTGTCAAGCTGTGCTCGGGATGTAGTTTAAATGATTGTTTAGGCTATATGTCATACGGTATAGCAGTCACAACATAAATAATTACATTTTTCAATGTAGATTGGAGCAAAGACGGCTCCCACCAGCCCCCCGCGACATTATTTAAAAAATGTTTGACGTATACTCCGGCCGGTAAAATTTGAGGACGGTATAAAAGGTGTGAAAAAATGTATACCCCCCAACCCTAGTGTGTGTGTGTGTCATTATTGTAAGATGAATCTTATTGAAATATTAACTATTAAATATTGAAATATTAACTATATTAACTTAACTTCATGTAAAGGATAAGAACAACCAAACAATAGGCCAAAGATCAATAGTTCATTATGGTAAAACACATATACTGTACAGTCAGTTGGAGATCACTAAATTCCAGTGAACTGAAGAGGAGTCTCACCTGTATGGCTTCGTCCAATAGGAAGACGGCATCGTTCATCAAAAGGTTGAGGTACCGCAAGAAAAGTGGTGGGTTCATTGCCTCCAGGTTCTTAGACGCGTAGTCCGCCAGACACTGGGACACGCATTTTTCAACATAAGCACTTTGGCACGTAATCAAAATGAGGTTTCAGAAAGTGTTGTGTGCTGCAGTACCTTCCAGGTGACTAAAGAGGGCAATGTGAGTACATCAATTTTTGGATGATGATAAATAGCCGTTGATTCTTGAAGAATATAACCCATTCATGATCTAAGTTCAACTGCCTTACCCCATCAGAACCCAAAACATAAGCTCGTTATACCCCACTGTTTGAAAACAATGGAATTGTAAATATAGCTTCAAAACATAATTTAACCTCATGGATGGTCGGTCTTTGCACCCATAGCTCCGTCGTTGAATTTGAGGGTGTTCTCCAGCCCCATCCCTCTAGCTGTTTACCCAAACAAGTGACGTGGTGACTGCTTTGTTGTTGTTTGAATCCCAGATTGCTCCCTTAAGGACATTCTTAGAAAATGAAGTGAAAAGAAAGGCCGTACCTTGATGTTCTCTCTGTAGCTTTCTTTCCCCCACATGTACTTGAGGATAGGGTACATGGGTCTCCTGTAGTTGAACTTCTGTTCAAACTGGTGCGGGTCGCCTGAGAAGAGAGCGAGAGGAAAATCAGGAAGTCATTAATTTGAGCTTCATCATAACAATCCAGACTCTACAGGCTGGAGTTTAATCTCTTTCGAGTTGGTTTGCCCTTTCTCCCTCCCTTCCACTCACACTCACTCTCAGTAACTCACCCGTGAACTCGATATCCACAAACACAGTGATGAGCGCCTCGGCGAGGTGGGGGGCGTGTCGGTAAGAGCAGAAGACCCTCTGGCGTTGGAACATGATTGGCTGAGCAGTGCTAGGTGATGACTGTTCCATGTGGGGCATCACAGCCTCTAGTACCTCTGCCATCTTGGCCCGCAGATGAGGGTTTTTCATCCTATGGGAGTACAGGTTCACATAACCAGGGCTGTGGCGATCATGGAATTTTGGGTTTAATCTAGGTCAGAGGGAAAAACAGTCACGGTGCATACCTCTCCACGTTCCCCATGAAAACAGTGATGAAGTTGAGGACCTGCTCCAAGCTTTCAGCGGAAGACTCCAGAACTTCGTCTGCGAATCGACGCAGGAAGATGAAGAAATCCCCCAAGTTCTCTGCAAAGAACTCTGACACACACACACACACACACACACACACACACACACACACACACACACACACACACACACACACACACACACACACACACACTCAATGACTCCAGAGTCATCCTAGCTTGTGTTAGCATAGTCACATACACTAGGGTCATCATCTGTTTCTGATGTGTAGGGGTTGTGATACTTCCATTATGAATGAATGAATGAACGTATATAAAAGGTTAACTTGAAGCCACACATTGACACTGAAAATTATCAAAGGGAAACATGAACTAATGTAAACTATGAATTAAAAGGCCAACAGAGATGCATACTTTGTGGGAATGCAGGAGTCACAGGAATTTGTTAATTGTTCACTAGATCGCTAGTTCTGCCATGAGTACCTGGTACGTAGCAGAGCAGGCTGTTGTGTAGAGGGGGCAGGGGGAAGGAGAGCTGTGTGTGTTCAGGTCCCTGGTTACTGAGACCGAGCTGGACCAGCAGTGCAGCGCTGGAGGCCTGCAGGTTGAGGCAGCACTGCAGCATGGCCGGCTGCGTGGCTGCAGCTTTAGTGGACAGGTAGACGGTCATCAGACGCTCAAACTGCTCACGGAGCTGCTCCGCCGCCGGGCTGCCAGCGTTCTGCGCCTCCCGCCACGTCCCCTGCAGTCTGTGGAGAGACTGGTTCATCTTCACCATCTGTTCGTGGAGTCTGGGAGGAGCAAACACACAGACACAGACACAGACACAGACACCGCTGAAAGGGCTATACAGTAAAACATCAAGCACTATGACAAGACCATGACATACTTGTGACACGGTAGTCTCTCCTCCATTGCTGTAGCTACACACCTGCAGCTGTTAGGCTGGCTATGCCAATCAGACGAAGGATACTTTATATTATTTATTATTTATATTTTTTATTATTTCACCCTTTTTTTTTTTTTAACCAGGCAAGTTGACGTCACTTCAAACTGAACATTTTCATTATGCCCGGCGCCCAGCTAAGAACCTTTTTATCTTCTCATTCTATTCTAAATGTGCAACAGTCTGGCTTTAGACCTGGTCATAGCACCGTCTCAGCTGCTACGCTTGTCTTAGATGATGTGTTAAATTGCCTAGATCAGAAAAAACATTGTGCTGCCTTATTTATAGATCTCTCCAAGGCATTCGATACGGTCAACCATTACCTACTCATTCAGAGGTTGTCTGAAATAGGCCTGAAAATGGTTTAAAAATGATTTAGTGGACAGAACACAGTAGTGCGTCTTAACTGATGGTTAAAGTTAAGATCAGGTTTTCTTGACATAACCCACAAGGATCAATTCTTGGTCCAGTTCTTTTTACTATTTACATCAACAATATTGGATTATGTGTAAATAATTGTAAACTGCATGTACATGCCGATGACACTGTTGTATATGCTATTGGTCCCACGACTGACCAGGCCCTTTTCTGAGCTACAGTCTGCATTTACTCTCCTGCAGGGAGCATTTGTTGGGCTGAGGTTGGTGCTGGACAGACAAAATATGTTATTTACCAAATCACAGAAAAATGTATCTGATTGTACTTTCGGTGGTGCCCCCATTGAGCGTGTCCCCGCTTATAAATACCTTGGTATTTGGTTTGACAAAGACTTGACGATCAGAAAACATAGGTTGTTAAAAAGCTAAAATTTAAGGTGGGCTTCTTTTAAAGGAATATGTCTTGCCTTTCCCTGAACAGCAGAAAGCGGATTGTTCAACTTTCATGCCAGTACTTGATTATGGTGATACCATCTACCAAAATGCAGCAGGCACTACTCTTAAACCTTTGGATGCCATCTACCATAATGCCCTTCGCTTTATCAGAGGTGATAGTTTTAATACCCATTGCATTCTTTATCAAAAGTTTGGCTGGACCTCGTTAAAATCCCAAAGATCTCTTCATTACTCCCTTTTCATGTATAAAGCCTTACTGCATACACTCCTGGCTTACCTAACCTTCATTACTGAAATAAATCAAATGAAATTTATAAATTACCTAACCTGTTTACAGAATTGGTAAACTCTCGAGGTTACTCAGGTCTCCACCACTCTTGTATTTATTTTACCCCGCAAGAACATTTGAGAACATATTCTCATTTGCAGAAACCAGCTGGGGAAGTGGAGAAGGGAGGATATGAAAGCAGATGAATGAGCCAGTTGAAAGCAGGGAATGATTAGGTAGCCATGGAAAGTGCGCGGCCCAGTGCGAATGACAAATTGGTAGACGTAGAAAAGTAAAAAGCTTGGATATTACCCTTTAAGTACTGCATTTCAAATAAAGGGAGATGCCTCTTCAGATTTTCCACAATATATATCTATGTACCCATTTATTTACTTACTTCATTTTGTATTTGATTCATTCTTATTTGACCAGGAATGGACACTGAGAACATTTTCTCATTTGCAGCAACCACTTGGGGAAGCGTAGCGGGGGTGAGGAGAGGAGATGGATCAAATACCAATTCTTAATTAAAGGAAAAAGCTTGGATGTTGCCCTTTAAGTACTGCATTTCAAATAAAGGGAGATGCATCTTCAGATTTCACATAATATATATCCATCCAACAGTCTTATTTCAAGGTTTGTAGAGATTGATAACAAATTTGTGATGAACCTGATACCACTGTATGAACATGGTGGAATATATAGTTCTAAATCTAAGACCTGTTTTAAAGGTTTTTTTTAATTATTTTTTTTAACTTATTTCTTTTGTTTAATTGGGTCACTCATATGTATTCAAAACAAAAAAGTGTGTCAAATGTATAAAACCTGCCTCGTCTGCAGGGCAGGCCCCATTCACTGCCCTAGGGGCATTGGTGTCCCTTAGACCAGAGGGAGGGGAGTGCCACCTACTGTGCCTCCAACACCACTTCCAGCAGCCTGTTTTTGCTCCCCCATCCAAGGATCGACCGAGGCATACCTTGCTTGGCCTACCAATCAAGCCAGCAAAGAGGGTTGCAAGGTGATGTGGCTGTTGGCTTTATATGGCAACAGCAGCAACACTATAAATGACTGCTAGGATGTGACAGTGGAGCAGGGCAGAGGGACAGTGGCTACCTGTGGAAGCCCAGGTGCAGGGTGAGCTGGGTCAGGATGAGGTTCTCAGTCAGGAGGCTGTAGGACTGGGTGTAGTCCACTGACTGCTGCTGCTGGGGGGGCACAGGTATCAGACATGTCTCCTTGTCCAGACCTGTGAGGACAGGAACTAGTTATAATAAATATAAACTGGGAGAATACTAGACTTGCCATCAAGAGATGGGTTGGAGATCAATAATTATGAATAATTTATATTAGTTTATCACTGGAGACAGTTAGTAGCCAGCTGGACTTTTCCCAGATCCGTACATGCTTCTCTAACCAACTGCTCTGCCGTTGTCATGCATGTATACATGACAAGAACGTTGTGTCATAGAAGTTGGATAACACACATGCAAACCTGGAACCAGGCCAGATAGAGGATGCTCTGAGGACAGCTGATGACACACACGCACAGGCGCGCGCACACACACACACACACACACACACACACACACACACACCTCTGGCGTGTACGTTGCGGTTGCGCCTATCCTCCTCACTCAGCTCTTTGAGGGAGCAGTAGGTGGGGTTAAAGGTGAGCAGCTTGGGCGAGCGAGGGCGGCAGAACGGTTGGCACAGCTTCAGTAACGCTGCGCCCAGATTGAGGAAGAAGGCATCCGAGGCGTACATCTGGAAGAAGATCTCTGGCATCTGATTGGCCCAGATCTTGCCACGTCCAGCGTTGGCCTGTAGGCAGCCACCCAGCCAGGTGAGGAGCAGGTGTCGTGTCTCACTGGACTGCTGCAGAAGGTTCCTCAGGATCTGGTGCAGCTTATCGTGGAACTGACCCATGAACTGACCAATCACAAGGGCAAAGAGGACATCATTGTCATTGCCAAAGCAGGCAGCACTAACCTTCTCTGTTTTACCAAATACCTATTTATTGGCAGTTCTATTTATTGACATGATGACTTCGTACTAGTTAGACAGTTAAATCACATCCAAAGGCTGTATTGCTTTCTCAGACCTGTATCAATGCGTTTAACCGACTCTAGACAGTAAGATAGCTTGAAGCGTTGGGGAGATGGGAGAATAGAAGTGGGGATTGGGGAGAGATAACAGGGTTTGAGAGAGAGAGTGAGAGACAGACCTGGTGTATGTTGGACTCCTGGACCTTAATCTCCTGCGGGCTGGTGCGTGAGGGGTTGAGGAAGAAGCAGTGACCCTCCACCACCCCGGGGGTCTTCAGCAGGCAGGAGATACTCAACACCGACCCCAGGAGAGTCTTCTGATACTGGAGCCCGTTGGTGGGGTCTTTGGGCTGGATATGCTCCACCAATACCTTTGAAATGCATTGAATGCTGTTGTAAAGTATGCTTTGAAACATTTAGTATGCACTTTAAAACCAAATAAACACAAAACAGCTTGGTTTCCCTGAAATAGTTTAAGCCTTGAATGAAGACCATACATACAGTATCTGAAAACTGTGTTTTTCTACGTTCTACACTATTGCCCACAAACCCTCTATCTCGGCAAATATCACAATGTGCTTTCTCCCTATTCACCCTGCTCACAGCAAACCTTCTTCCTTGGGGGGGGCAGGTAGCCTAGAGCAGTGTTTTTCAACCTTTTTTGAGCCACGGCACATTTTTTACATCGGAAGAATCTTGCGGCACACCACCAACCAAAAATGTTACAAAATGACACTCTGTAGCCTGATACAGTATATATAATTACAATATTAGTCTCTAATGGCATCTCCATCCACAAAACGCACATTGTCCAAGAGCTGAGAATGTCCACTAATATCCGTAGACTCATCAAGTTGCAACGCAAATTTCCTACTGATGCGTATCTTTCCCAAAACATGACTTTCGATGTCTGTAGACATGTCATCAATACGCCTGGCAATTGTGTTATCTGAGAGCGGGACTTTAGCTATGTTTTTAACCGCGTCAGGGCCGAGCATCTCGTTGACAATGGCTTTGCAGGCAGGTAGTATTAATGTCTCTGCCACAGAGTGGGACTTTTTTGATTTAGCTACGAGTTCAGCAACTAGGTAACTAGCGTTGAGGGCTTTCTCATTTACCTTTGTGGTTTTTCTCATAAACGTTGCCTGTTTCTCTGTGTTTTCACGCAGGCGAACAAAATAGTCCATCGGCTTGTTTTGAAGCGACGGGTGTTTCGTTTGGAGATGGCGTTTAAGCTTGCTTGGCACCATGGCGCTGTTGGACAGCTTCTCGCCACACAACAAGCATAATGGAGTCGGTGTCGTCTCATCCCCGGTGAAAGTAAATCCGAACGAAAGATAGCTTTCGCTGTATTGCCTCGAGCTCACCGTCTTTGCTTTCTTTTTACCACCACTCATACTAGGGCCTTCACCTGGGTCAGAATCTTGTCCAGGGCCCAGTTCGGAGTTTGCATTTTTCCTTTTTAAAAACTTCTCCATCACTGTCACCACGACCTGTCGCATGCCTCACTAATTCTCTTGTCTCTAAGAAGGAACGAGGCAATTAGCTACCTGCTGCCACCCGGACGAATATTACATTACTCTGCCAGTCACTATATTACAGCACAGACACTCGACAATGGCATATTATTTGCAGATAATAATTAATAAATGTTAATTAAAAAAAAGTGAAATTGGATCATTTCTCACGGCACACCCAACGATCTCTCACGGCACACTAGTGTGCCGCGGCACAGCGGTTGGGAAACGCTGGCCTAGAGGTTAGAGAGGCCGGCCAGCAATCGGTAGGTCGCTGGTTTGATCCCAGACATCATATCTAAGGTGCCTACCACTACCGTCGTGCCCTTGAGCAATGCTCCAGCGGCGGCGAATATGGTGTTCTCAGAGCTCTGTTCTCCCTTGGGGGTGTGCACGTGTGTTGTCTCGGAGGGGGTTGTGCAAAAATTACCACATTCCAACAATTGATGAGAATTGTTCACATGGCAAATAAACAGTCTTTCATTCCTGTTATTTCATCCCTCAGGAGGAAGCTAACACCTTCCCTCGCAACCCATCTAATCTACCCACCATGCTCAACACGACCTCACTATCACAGGAGGGCTTTGGAACTGGAAAGCAGAGGCTCTCTCAGCTTACGCCTGCTTCATGTCCCTCCACTTCCTTGCTTTCACAGAGACATGGATTACACCAGAAAACACAGTTACTCCGGCAGCTCTCTCCGATGCCTATACTTTTTCTCATTCCCCTACTCTCTGGTCGAGGAGGAGGCAGAGGAGTGGTCACATAATGTCCTTCCCCTGTCACACCTGTCCATATCCAACTTCGAATTCCATGCTGTTCCTGTCACCTCCCCCGTCAAACTTCACATTGTTGTTATCTATCGTCCACCAGGTCAGCTTGGCGACTTCTTAGAAGAGATGGATCTCCTCTTCAGCTTCTTTCCTGAGGACAGCACACCGCTCTCACTACTGGGTGACTTCAACATCCAGTCAGAGATGCTTCACTCATTTGGAGTACTTGACCTTCTCTCCTCCTTCAACCTTACCCTGTCCCACTCTCCTCCAACTCATGAGGCGGGCAATCAGCTCAAAATTGTCTTCACCAGATACTCATACCTCCAACCTTACTGTTACCCCTCTTCCAGTTTCTGATGATCATTTTGTATCCTTCTCCCTTCCCCTCAAATCCAACTCCTCCCAGTCAGACTCTACCCACACGGTATCCTCTCATCGCAACCTGTGTATCCTCTCCCTCACCGCTCTCTTCCTCTGTCTTATCCTCCCTACCCCCTGTTGAATCCTTCTCCCTTCTATCCACCGATGCAGCCTCCTCCACCCTCAACTGTCCATTGACCTCAAGGCCAGCATGATTCTCTCCACACACTCCGTGGCTGTTTGAAACCCTGCAAGCTTGTAGAATAGGGCTCCGGGCAGCTGAGAGGAAATAGAGAAAAACCGGCCACCCTGAAGACCTAAAACCTCCTCTGCATCAGCTGCTAAAGCTTCTTACTACTATTCCAAAATTCAATCCTCTGCCTCTGACCCAAGGAAACTATTCTCCACATTTTCCTCAGTCCTCAACCCACCTCCTCCCCCTCCTCCCTGTCTGCAGATGACTTTGTCACCTACTTTGAAAAGAAGGTTGATGACATTAGCAGCTCTTTCTCTCTACCTCTCGCCAACACTGCTACCACTCCTCCCAAACCCTCTGTGCTACACTCAGTCTCTGGTTTATCAGGTCTTTCCCCTCTCTCCTGATGATATTCTAAAACTGGTCACATCCAAGCGGACAAATACCTGCCCTCTCGATCATATCATATCCCCTTCTCCAATCCATTTCCAAAGACCTCCTTCCTTTCCTTTACACCATAATCAATTCCTCTCTATCCACAGGATCTGTCCCAGCTGCCTTTAAGACAGCCAGAGTCAAGCTCCTTCTCAAGAAACCAACTCTTGACCCGTCTGCTGTCCACAACTACAGACTGGTATCCCAATTCTCTTTCTTATCTAAAACCCTTGAACGTGGCTCAGTAATTTCCTCACATGGTGTCTCCTACCACTGCTACGCAGATGACATTCAACTTTTTCTCTCTTTTCCCCCCTCTGACTCACAGGTGGTGACACGTGTATCTGCGTGTCTTGCAGACATTTCTGCTTGGATGTCAGCCCACCACCTCAAGCTCAACCTGAACAAGACTGAGCTGCTCTTCCTCCTTGGGAAAGCCTGTCCTCTCCAAGACTTCTCCATCACAGTAGAGAACTCTATGGTGACCTCCTCCCAGACAGCCAAGAATCTTGGGGTGATCTTTGACAACCACTTATCCTGTGCAGCGAACATCACAGCGACAGCACGGTCCTGTAGATTCTTACTGTACAACATCAGAAGGATACGTTCATTCCTCATGAGAGAAGCAGCACAACTCTTGGTCCAGACACTTGTGATCTCCCGCCTTGACTACTGCAACGCACTCTTGGCCGGGCTCCCCGCCTCCGCCATCAGACATGTGCTGCTCATCCAGAATGCTGCTGCCCGTCTGGTGTTCAATCTCCCCAAGTTCTCCCATGTCACCACCCTCCTTCGCACCCTTCACTGGCTCCCGATAGCAGCTCGCTTCAGATTAAAGACCCTGGTGCTCGCCCACCGGGCAGCAATGGAACAGCCCGTCCCTACTTGCAAGCAATGGTCAGCCCCCATACCCCTGCCCGATCACTCCACTCTTCCACCTTGGCTGGCCGCCTAGCACCGCCATCTCTACGTGGATGCAGCAGTCGCGCTACTCGGTCACGGCTTTTCACTGTCCTGGCGCCCCGCTGGTGGAACGAGCTTCCCACTGCTGTCAGGACTGCAGAGTCACTACCTGTCTTCCGCCGTAGATTGAAGACCCATCTCTTCAGGCTACATCTTGACTGATCCCTCCTAAAGACCTCTTCATCCCAACTACCCCCCTGTACAGTTTCTCTACTGTAAATAAAAATAAATAAATAATAATAATAAAAAAAATCTGGCATTGTGACTGCCAATGGCCCCTGGTCTTAGCATAGATTTGTTTTTCTTATGACTGATGGATAGATGATCACTTACTTAGACAAATGTATTTGTTGTAAGTCGCTGTGGATAAAGGCGTCTGCTAAATGTCAAAAATGTAAATGTCAATGTACAGTCCAAAAGATGAGAGAGAGTCTTCAGGAAATTAGCCCCTATGATGTCATGGGGGGTAATTTCCTTAGGACCCTGTCTATTTTTTCTCGACCTCCTTTGACTACAGAACCGCCGTTTTCACTCATATATATAGACACTGGTTGAATGTAATGAATGAATGGTGAGTTTAAATAATTCTCCAGAGAAGTGATGCGTCTCCTGACCTTGGCAATGTCTTTCTGCCTGCTGAAATAGAGGAGTATATCCAGGTAGTTGAATAGCAGTAGCTGACAGAGGTCCAGGTCCTTCACACGACCCTGGAAGATATCCAGCACGGGAACTATCACCTCCCCGAAGGTTCGCACCTCCTGATCCACTAACAGGCCAGCGATCACCTCTTCCACAAACTCAACCACCTCCTCCAGCTCTGCAACACACACAACATCACATGACAGCAGACAGAATAGACTAGACGATGATAGAACATTATAAAATGCAATACAATACACTAGAATATTAAAGAATACAATACAATAGACTAGAATATTAAAGAATACAATACAATAGACTCAAATATTATAGAATACAATACAATAGACTAGAATATTAAAGAATACAATACAATAGACTAGAATATTATAGAATATAATACAATAGACTAGAATATTAAAGAATACAATAGACTAGAATATTAAAGAATACAATACAATAGACTAGAAAATTAAAGAATACAATAGACTAGAATATTAAAGAATACAATACAATACACTAGAATATTAAAGAATACAATAGACTAGAATATTAAAGAATACAATACAATAGACTAGAATATTATAGAATACAATACAATAGACTTGAATATTATAGAATACAATACAATAGACTAGAATATTATAGAATACTATACACTAGAATATTAAAGAATACCATACAATAGACTAGAATATTAAAGAATACAATACAATAGGACATTATAAAATATAACACAATACACTAGAATATTATAGAAAAGAATCATATAGAATAGACTTACGTGCTCCTCTGACTGCCTCCAGCAGCAGGTCCAGAAGCTGCTCGTATACGTTCTGGCTGATGTAGATCTCCGGAGTGAGTAGAACTGTCCGCGTGTTGGAGACCGTCAGATTCTTACAGCGCACAGCAAACGACAACAGTTTCTCTGGTACCTTGGTCACCTGGTGCGCAGATACATTATCAATGATATCATTGTAAGCACATTAACATAACAGGATGGCTGGCTTTAACAGGTAAGGATGACTGACTTCTTGAGTTCTCGAAAACAATAGAAAACAAACTAAGCTAGATTTACTCAAACAGTATGTAGATTTATTTGTGTGTGTGTGTGTGTGTGTGTGTGTGTGTTTGTATGCGTGAGTGTGTAGGCGTGAGCCCCACCTCTTCCTTAGCTCTCTGGTAGCAGCCATACAGGTATGGTATGGCAGACTTCTCCCCTGCATCTCTGTCTGCAGACAGGTTGACCAGGCTACAGGAGGTCATATAGATTAGCTTGTTGCCTGGCTCCAGAAGAAGCAGCCTGTTGAACAGAGCCTGGGAGGGACACGGACACGGACACGGACACGGACACGGACACGGACACGGACACGGACACGGACACGGACACGGACACGGACACGGACACGGACACGGACACGGACACGGACACAGACACAGACACAGACACAGACACAGACACAGACACAGACACAAACACCTCTTTAACCAACGGTTTGGGCTGTGACCTACGATGTGTTAACCATGTGGACAATGCACTGTTGTGCCAAAGAGAAGTGAGCAAAAATCAAGGGAAGAGGAAATACAGCACATGGATTTCATAGTAAAGAGGTGTCTTATGAGTGAAGGCATCCGGAAAATAGAGTCTAAAGGAGGATGGAGGATGCTGGTGGTCTTTAAGACCAGTTTGCCATCCATCTCTACTGTTCAGTGCTATACTTAATGTGTTGTATGGGATCTTTTAGTAGAAAGTTCAACTGAACTGACTGTGACAACCGAACTGACTGACCTGCAACAGTACCTCATCACTAATACAATCACTTGTACTGCTGCGGTACCTGCTCAATGTTATTTACTTTTGCGGAAGTAACTTTACCATCACTCCTGAGTTTTAAACTAGCCTGAAAATGCAGACCAAACCCGGGCCTGTTGAGATGAGGCCCTCGCCCAGCTCCAAAACATTTTCATGAGCCCTCACCCGAAAAAAAAAACAGAAGTCTAGAAAACGTCCGTTCTTTTATCCATTGCGCACAACAGCAAAATTGCCACACTGTGGAGTATGGAGAGGAGAGAGCCACTCGCTGAGAAGAGTGGACAGAGAGACTGCTTGAAAACACACTTTAGTTATGCTACTATTAACAACTGTTTTAACTGTGCCTGCATTTTTTTTGGAATACCGTATTTCCAAAAATGAGCCCGATCTTGCTGTCGTCGCCTGTGTCGTGTGTTTGTATGTGTTGATGCCAATAGTGATCCATAAGGGAAGGCTTCACGCAGCAAAGTATGTTATGCTTTCAATTACTCTGACACTCTTGGTCAGGTGCAGGCAAAGAGAGCATAACAGAGCAGAGGCACGTCAGCGAACTGGCCATGCTTATTTATTTATTTTTGCTGCCTTTAACAACAATTCAGTAATTAGGACTCACAGAAACAGCGAGAGAACATAACATGTAATTGAACAGGTGCTGCTGCTGTGCATCTATGGCAAGAGCAGAGGGAGAGAGAGAGAGAGAGGGAAGAGAGAGAGGGGGAAGAGAGAGAGAGGAGAGGAAAGAGTGGAGGGAGGCAGAGAGGAGAGAGAGAGAGAGGGAAGAGAGAGAGGGGGAAGAGAGAGAGAGGAGAGGGAAGAGTGGAGGGAGGGAGAGAGGAGAGAGAGAGAGGGAAGAGAGAGAGAGGGAAGAGAGAAGGGAGGGAGAGAGAGAGAGGGAAGAGAGGAGGGAGGGAGAGAGAGGGAGAGAGAGCAGAGGGAGAGAGGGAGAGAGAGGGAGAGAGAGCAGTAGGCGGCTATCACACAGCCATGCAAGATTATATATTAAAAAAAGGGGTTCGGGTTACACAGCTGTTGTGGCAAACCCAAGCCTGGCCTAGCCTGAATCAATTGTCAGAAAATTAGGCCCGGCCTGGCCCATGCCCGTTGGGTTCGGGCTGAAATTTAAAACTCTACTCCTGACCCATGCTACACACACAGTACCTGCTCAATGTTGTCCATGTCCAGCCAGTCCTGGCCATCCAGGTCTGATGCCATCTCCTCCAGGTAGACACAGCGAGGAGGGATCCCATTACCTCCTCTCTGGCTGGGATCGCCTGAGTGGTCAAACACAGAGGTGGTCAACACTTGACACTAGAAAGGGGGAATGAGGTGTTCAACTCATTTAAAAATGTATTTAGTTATATTATGGGTATTATTGTGAAGCCCCTGTGGAACGCAGCATGACCTAATTTATAAACAGGAGGGACTGTGTATTGTTTTCTAAACACTGAAGAAGGTGGAGGCCGAAACCCGTGACAATATGCAATAAACTAACCATAGTAATTTGACACTAGACAAGAGAAGTACCGCGTCTCCATCTCTGTATGTGCTTGGGCTTACTCCTCAGCCGTTGCCATGCCAACAAAAACTGATACAGTATAGTTATGAGAGTTGCACAGTATATGAAGAACTGAACACTACTCAAAAATAGTATTTTCAGTCTTCTGTCATTTCCAGTATTGTAGATATCATGATGACTCGTGTCAACAATATTCCCTGATTAAGAGGGTGAGTCACTGCTGACTGGAAGCTTGATATTACTGGAAGCCAAACATCAAATGCTGCAATCCAACACCGAAGACTATGAGTCTTGTGGAGGTAGAAATCTGAGGATGAGTTTATGTAATGCATGGGTTAGGGTTAGCTTAATGAGGAATGTTATTAAACAGATGTGTTGTATAACAATGTTGTCTGTAAAAAAAAAAGAAAAATGGTATTGCCTTTTTAAATTGTGTCCTTTTAAAATGTCGATCTTGATCTTAAATAATAGTTATGTGTATATATTTTGTAATCAGGGCAACCTTGAAAAAGAGACCTTGGTCTCAAGTGGACTCCGCTGAATTAATAAAGGATAAAAATTATATATACAGTGCAATCAGAAAGTACCCCTTCACTTTTTCCACATTTTGTTGTTACAGCCTTATTCTCCTCATCAATCTACACACAATACCCCATAATGACAAAGCGAAAACAGGTTTTTAGAAATGTTTGCTAATTTATAAAAAAAATAAAAAACTGAAATATCACATTTACATAAGTATTCAGACCCTTTGATATGACACTCGAAATTGAGCTTAGGCGCATCTTGTTTTCATTGATCATCCTTGAGATGTTTCTACGACTTGATTGGAGTACACCTGTGGTAAATTCAATTGATTGGACATGATTTGGAACGGCACACACGTGTCTATACAAGGTCCCACAGTTGACAGTGCATGTCAGAGCAAAAACCAGGCCATGAGGTTGAAGGAATTGTCTGTAGGCCTCCGAGACAGGATTGTGTCGAGGCACAGATCTGGGGAAGGGTACAACTAATTTCTGCAGTATTGAAGGTCCCCAAGAACATAGTAGCTTCCATCACTCTTAAATGGAAGAAGTTTGGAACCACCAAGATTCTTCCTAGAGCTGGCCGTCCGGCCAAACTGAGCAATAGAGGGAGAAGGGCCATGTTGTCATGTTGTAGGGATGTTTTTCAGCGGCAGGGACTGGGAGACTAGTCAGGATTGCAGGAAAGGTGAACGGAGCAAAGTACAGAGAGATCCTTGATGAAGTCCTGAGCGCTCTGGAGCAGGTTCTCAGACTGGGGTGAAGGTTCACCTTCCAACAGGACAACGACCCTAAGCACACAGCCAAGACAACGCAGGAGTGGCTTCGGGACAAGTCTCTGAATGTCCTTGAGTGGCCCAGCCAGAGCCCGGACTTGAACCCGATCGAACATCTCTGGAGAGACCTGAAAATAGCTGTGCACCGACGCTCCCCATCCAACCTGATAGAGCTTGAGAGGATCTGCAGAGAAGAATGGGAGAAACTCCCCAAATACAGGTGTGGCAAGCTTGTAGCGTCATACCCAAGAAGACTTGAGGCTGTAATTGCTGCCAAAGGTGCTTCAACAAAGTACTGAGTAAAGGGTCTGAATACTTATGTAAATGTGATATCAGTTTTTTATATTTAATAAATTAGCAAACAAACTCTAAAAACCTGTTTTGGCTTTGTCATTATGGGGTATTGTGTGTAGATTGATGAGGGAAAACATTTTTTTTTAATCCATTTTAGAATAAGGCTGTAACATAACAAAATGTAGATAAAAGTGACGGGGTCTGAATACTTTCCGAATGCACTATATATATATACAGTACCAGTCAAAAGTTTGGACACACTTTCTCATTCAATGGTTTTTCTTTATTTGTATTATTTTCTACATTGTAGATTAACCTCACTCACTCACTCTCACTCACTCAGTGGAGGCTGGTGGAGGTAGAAAGGAGGACAGGCTCTTTGCAATGCATAGAATGGAATGAGGAATATATATATATATATATTCCTCATTCCATTCTATGCATTGCAAAGAGCCTGTCCTCCTTTCTACCTGGAATGGAATGAGGAATATATATATATATATTCCTCATTCCATTCTATGCATTGCAAAGAGCCTGTCCTCCTTTCTACCTCCACCAGCCTCCACTGAGTGAGTGAGAGTGAGTGAGTGAGGATGAAGAGCGGGAAGAAGAGGACAGTAATCCGGGGGCGGCGGACTCCGGATGCTAGACAGTCTTACTCAGAGAGCTGATGTCACAGATCTTTCTCTAGCTACACAGAGTGATTTCATGAATGAGACCGCCAGGAAGTAGGGTTGTACAGCAGTCCCCTGAGCTCAGCCGGAAGCTTAGGCACACTTGACCCACTCTATCAGTCCATCTAGTACATCTATATCTACACATTAATCAATGGGAGACAGGAACGCGAATGAGGGGTGACGAGAATAGGGCCTTTTCACATGTAAACGGGGGAGAAATTGATGGGAAATTAATCACACAATCGCTAGCCTCGTCCCCAGGCTATTGCGAACAGTGCATACAGTATAAGCCTGGAATAACAACGACGCAAACCTGGCCTTAGTGCAAGTGAATTTACTGAGTAAAGTATTTGTTATTATTGTTTTTCAGTGAATCACACAACTGTAAGGCGTAGCTCTGAATCAGAAACATGTGGTGTGCAAGCAGAGGATGGGAGGTAAAGTCAAAGGCTATGCGCCATCCGTTTTCAACGCTCTTTCTATTGATTTAACGAAGGCCAAGTTTGACGTAGAAGTGTCTGGGAACGAGACTACACAATGGCTTGTGCATGGGCAACAGGTAAAGTTGTGACATTAATACTAGAACCAAGATTGGGACTGACACTCACTGTTGTCCAGGGTGATGAGGAAGATCCTCTGGATCATGTGGTTGACGTTGAGCTGCTCACACAGTTCCTGTCTGGAGCGGAAGGAGCGGCTGATCTCCGCCACAGAGTCGTCATTGTCCTCGATGCTGTCAGACACAGAGTTCTCAGACTCTGACTGGCTCTCCGCTGAGTCCTCCGCTGCAACACAGAGTGACGTTAGCCAACCAGTGACGTTAGCCAACCAGTGATGTTAGCCAACCAAATTAAGCTTAACGCTAGCTGGAAAACCTTCCTTGGATAGGTGCACCTGTATGTTTATTCTCATCAGTAAAAAGATAAAATTACATTTGCCCCCCCCACCCACAATGTAACTGTATATCTAAATTACACAATAGACGCTTTTCGCCAGTGGTGCCAGTACGTGTCAAGGATTACTAGTGGCCAGTTAGGAAGCCCAGTGCTTCGAGCCTAGTGAATAAGCCATTTCCACAGTTGGGCTTTCTAGTCCCACCTTGTACGATCTCCAATTTGTTCACCTTCTGCAGTTTGTAAGGTGGGGAACTACGGAGACACGAGCAATTTGTATTTGTGAAAAGCGCTATTCAAATCCATTTGATTATGTAGTTACAGCAAGCGAACTTGGATTATGCTTGCCAGCCACCAAATTCGCTAGCCGACTAAAGCACTTTAGAGAATATCCCACCCTTGCGCTAAACCGAGCCCCTAGCCCTGTTTGGCCTCATAAGGACAAGGGAGTAGAGGAGGCTAAAAGAGTTTTAAGCACCGAACAGGCCTGGGGTAAACCCTGTTGAAGCCCGGGAGTGACTGGACAAAGCAATTGGCCTTGGCACACACAGGCACACACAGACTAAGCCCCGCTTACTGGAAAGCCGTTTTTTTGGAAAAGGTTGCAATTTGTTTTGTTCAGTCCCAGCACAAGCACACCTAATTCAACTACTCAACTAGATCATCAATCCCTGATTAGCTAGTTCAATCAGATGTGTAAGTACTGTGCTGAAATAAAAATGAGCAACCTCCAGGACCAGAGTTGAGTAAAGATTAGAATGGTAGGCCTAGTCCCGTGCTCCAGATTAGAATGGTAGGCCTAGTTCCGTTCTCCAGATTAGAATGGTAGGCTTAGTTCCGTTCTTCAGACTTCCTGTAGCCTGGTCAACCTGTCTGCACACAGAGACGCAGGGGAGAAGTCTGCCATACCATACCTGTACGGCTGCTACCAGAGAGCTAAGGAAGAGGTAGGGGGCGTGCCCACACACCCATGCACACACCCCCACGCACGCACACGCATGCACACTTTGACTAGCTGGGATCTGGCAGCGTGGGACTAAGGTAAACCAGACTATACTCACAGGGTGGTTCACATTGCTGCGGCTGTTTTTGACCCGACGCAAACTGCTTGGCATCGGCTACGGAGCTGAAGAGGGCAGCGAAGGGGTTGCGGGAGATGTTCTGGTTGTTATTGCCCTGGTCAGTCATCTCACTGGAGCACCAACTCCATCCACTGGTGATACTGACCACAAACCTTGACAGAGAGATTGTAGCATCATTAGTATCACTGACCACCAGCCTGGATGGAGACGTACACAAAAGTATCTAGCTAATGTTACAAATGTGTGAGACAGAGCATGGACAGACAGTGGATAATTTCATGAAGCTGACAGTCATCGTCACCATCGTCATCATCTTCATCACCACCACCACCATCATCATCACACCAACCATCTGACATCATCATCATCATCATCATCATCACCCCAACCACCCACGACAATCATGATCTGATCATAACACAGAAGTCATCTCGCAACATTAACTAGCAAGCGAGTTGTAAGCACTGCTGCTGCTAGCTAGCTAGCTATAGTGCTAACCTGATGACACCTGTCAAACATGCCACCGTTAGCTGGCTTACGATTTACACATCGGCTAGCCAGCTAGCTAGCGAACTGTACCTGACAAACGAAATGTCAGACCACACAACCACAGCGACAAATGCTGTAAGGTATTAGCTAAACGAATTGTAACTATCGTTCTCAGTATAAACATTGCATTACCTAACTAAATACTCAACAGAGAAGTTGACAACCATGTACAGTAAGCAAGCAGGCTACTTCTTGGCTAGCTAGCTAGCTAGCTAGCAGCTGTCATTAGCCAGGTAAGCTGTCAAGACCGCGCGGCGCTCAGCCTGCACATAAAGTCAGTCATTTAAGTCACAACCCGTAATTACTTTTATTTACTTTAAACTATATGTCAAAGTACAAGAATGTTGTCATACCTGGATTAACAGCAAATCGGTGTATTTAAAATAGTTGCTTTTCTCTGCGAAATATGCTCTCAGTTCCTCAGTAAACACAGATGAGGAAACGTCATCAAAGGAAGACGGTGGGAGAGACAATTCTTCAAAGTAAGAGTTTTATTTTATCTGCAGTTTATCGATCCATTGGGGGAAATAATTATTTGATCCCCTGCTGATTTTGTTAGTTTGCCCGATTACAAAGAAATGAGCGGTCTATAATTTTTATGGTACTTTTATTTTAACAAATAGAGACAGAATATCAACAAAGAAGTCCAGAAAAAACACATTATATAAAGTTATAAATTAATTTGCATTTGATCGAAGGAAATAAGTATTTGATCCCCTACAAACCAGCAAGAATTCTGGCTGGTTATATGCCCATAAGGCACACAGATTAGTCCTGTCACTTTAGGAAAAGTACTAATTTCTGCTTGTTATGGGTATAAAAGACACCTGTCAATAGAATCAATCTCTTCCATTCCAACCTCTCCACCACCATGGGCAAGACCAAAGAACATTCAAAGGACATCAGGGTAAGAGTTGTAGACCTGCACAAGGCTGGAATGGGCTACAAGACCATCAGCAAGAAGCTTGGTGAGAAGGAGACAACTGTTGGTGCAATTATTAGAAAATGGAAGAAATACAAAATAACCATCAATCACCCTCGTCCTGGAGCTCCATGCAAGATCTCGCCTCGTGGGGTAAGGATGATCATGAGAAGGGTGAGGGATCAGCCCAGAACTACACGGGAGGAGCTTGGTAATGATCTCAAGGCAGCTGGGACCACAGTCACCAAGAAAACCATTGGTAACACACTACACCGTAACGGATTGAAATCCTGCAGTGCCCGCAAGGTCCCCCTGCTCAAGAAGGCACATGTACAGGCCCATTTGAAGTTTGCCAATGAACACCTAAATGATTCAGAGAAGGCTTGGGAGAAGGTGATGTGGTCAGATGAGACCAAAATTGAACTCTTTGGCATAAATTCGACTCTTCGTGTTTGGAGGGAGAGAAATGCTGAATGCTACAATCCCAAGAACACCATCCCCACCATCAAACACGGAGGTGGAAGCATTATGCTTTGGGGTTGTTTCTCTGCTAAGGGTACAGGACGACTTCACTGCATTGAGGGGCCAATGGACGGGGCCATGTACCATAAGATCTTGGACGAGAACCTCCTTCCCTCAGCCAGAGCACTGAGGATGGGTCGTGGATGGGTCTTCCAGCATGACAATGACCCAAAACATTCAGCCAAGGCAACAAAGGAGTGGCTCAAGAAGAAGCACACTAAGGTCATGGAGTGGCCTAGCTAGTCTCCAGACCTTAATCCTATCGAAAATTTGTGGAGGGAGCTGAAGCTTCGAGTTGCCAAGCAAAAGCCTTGAAACCTTCAGGATTTGGAGAGGATCTGTAAAGAGGAGTGGACCAAAATCCCTCCTGAGATGTGTGCAAACCTGGTGACCAACTATAAGAAACGTCTGACTTCTGTGCTTGCCAGCAAGGGTTTCTCCACCAAGTACTAAGTCATGTTTTGCTTGGGGATCAAATACTTATTTCCTTCGATCAAATGCAAATGAATTTATAACTTTATATAATGTGTTTTTTCTGGACTTCTTTGTTGATATTCTGTCTCTATTTGTTCAAATAAAAGTACCATAAAAATTATAGACCGCTCATTTCTTTGTAATCGGGCAAACTAACAAAATCAGCAGGGGATCAAATAATTATTTCCCCCACTGTAATTTGAAACAATTGTCCCTAAGAGTATTATCGTTCTATTGAACAATATACCTATAGTTTTTAGATGACAAAATGGCAAAATACATTATAGATGTTGTTCATAATATTGTCATGAAAAATCTGTTAAACATTTTCAATATATTTATATCTACTCTACTTTTATGTTTAAACAATACATGTTGTCTCAGAGTCAAATGTAGTTAAAATGTCTACACAACAAATGTGAAGTATTTGATATCAATATAAAATGAAGTAGGTTTTTACCTCCTCTTTTCTCTATGACAGAACTTGGTGGGAGAGGGAAAAGCCTAAAAACATGGCCTCTGAAATGGCATTTCCTGGTTACCACTCTCTCCAGCAGTATTCCTAGTTGCCTGCTTTTATTTATACACATCTACATGAGAATTTGACAGATGAAAGAAGAATGGCTCACCCTGCAGCCTCCATGTAAACCCATATTTATGCCCACAATAATTCTACTTCAATGCAGGTTTTTTCATATCTGGTTTAATTTCATGATACAAACAACACTACATACTGTAAATAGGCTTATTATACAATCATGAAAGTATTAAAAATGAACATATCTGTACATAATTCCTCAGATTCTGACACAGTACATGACTAAACTTGAAGTGATAGGCAATTGTATGGCTTGTCATTTCTGCTGTTAAATGTGTATACCTTTAAATGACCCAACCGAATCACTGCATCCTCAAAATCTTTAAAGCCTCACTCAAGTTTCACTCATCTTAATTTAACCATAAGATAAACCTGAACATCCCATGTCTCCTTCTCAAACACTAACTAAGAAATGAGAGAATTGAAGTGTACATTAACCCCTTACAGGGTCAAGACCGGTCATACATAGCTCTGACCAGGAGAAGATGTGAGAGTAGAAGACAAAAGGGATGAAATCCTTTGATACATCTCAGACTCATTGAGGAGTGGCTTCCGTCAGGCCACTCTACCATAAAGGACTGATTGGTGGAGTGCAGCAGAGATGGTTGTCCTTCTGGAAGGTTCTCCCATCTCCACAGAGGAACACTGGATCTCTGTCAGAGTGACCATTGGGTTCTTGGTCGCCTCCCTGACGATGGCCCTTCTCCCCTGATTGCTCAGTTTGGCCGGGCGGCCAGCTCTAGGAAGTCTTGGTAGTTCCAAACTCCTTCCGTTTTAGAATGATGGAGGCTACTGTGTTCTTGGGAACATTCAATACTACAGAATGATGGAGGCTACTGTGTTCTTGGGAACATTCAATACTACAGAATGATGGAGGCTACTGTGTTCTTGGGAACATTCAATACTACAGAATGATGGAGGCTACTGTGTTCTTGGGAACATTCAATACTACAGAATGATGGAGGCTACTGTGTTCTTGGGAACATTCAATACTACAGAATGATGGAGGCTACTGTGTTCTTGGGAACATTCAATACTACAGAATGATGGAGGCTACTGTGTTCTTGGGAACATTCAATACTACAGAATGATGGAGGCTACTGTGTTCTTGGGAACATTCAATACTACAGAATGATGGAGGCTACTGTGTTCTTGGGAACATTCAATACTACAGAATGATGGAGGCTACTGTGTTCTTGGGGACCTTCAATACTACAGAATGATGGAGGCTCCTGTGTTCTTGGGAACATTCAATACTACAGAATGATGGAGGCTCCTGTGTTCTTGGGAACATTCAATACTGCAGAATTTTTTTCGTACCCTTCCCCAGATCTGTGCCTCGACACAATCCTGTCTCGGAGGTCTACAGACAATTCCTTCGACCTCATGGCCTGGTTTTTGCTCTGACATGCACTGTCAACTGTGGGACCTTATAAAGACAGGTGAGTGTCATAGCAAAGAGTCTGAATACTTATGTAAATGTGATATTTCAGTTTTTTATTTTGAATAAATTAGCAAACATTTCTAAAAACCTGTTTTCACTTTGTCATTATGGGGTATTGTGTGTAGATTGATGAGGGGAAAAAATAATTTAATCCATTTTAGAATAAGGCTGTAATAAGTGAAGGGGTCTGAATACTTTCCAAATGCACAGTATATCTACTGTATATATTGAGTGCAATCATCCACTTTGAATAAAAGTCTAATTTTAAGACAATATATATATTCTGCTTCTGTCACTGTGAACAATTTTCATTGCCTATCAAGATTTTTATTTTTTATGTTATTTTGTGAAAATCTTGAACATTGTTCTGTGTTGACATCTTACACTATGTACTCTATGTGTGTATGAAATATTGTTGAGTTTAGTTATATATAGTTAGACATTATAGTGTTTGAACATGTCTCAACTGCCACATACTGTATATTAAAAACTATTGATACTTCTTATATCACACAGAGATACACGACTGTACTTCCTTATTGAACAAAGTATTGTGGACATCCAAGTTTTGCCTAGTCTTTTTATCCATTCTATTTTCCCTGTGCAAATGTGGTCAATAGATCAGACTCAATAGATTATAGAGGCTCCTTAGTAAATCAACTAAATGTGGGTGTCTGTACTGTGTCTGTACTGTGTACTACTGTGAGTTGACTCACGACATTCCGAAACATTTCCGCACAGAAAAATGTTTGTGCTGTCAGGACACCGTAGTCTCACTTATGTTACGTAGGCGTTCCACAACTAAAGTATATGGTGTCAACTCGATTGAGCTGTTTTGATTATTGTGTAGTTCTAGTTCACCTGTTAGCAACGATGTAGCCAGGTGCTTCAACACCCACTATCGATGATTAATCGGATAGGCTAGCAACAATGTATAAAATGTATCCGTTGGCGTGCCCATCGAAATTCGAGTAATGGTTGCTGTTGCAGTCTACATTGCACTTTTACATTTGCTGAGATTTAAAGGTAAAATGCATGGTTCTTATCTTATGGAAAGACAAGAGAGGAAACTTCAATTCATACTTTAATTAATTTAATGAATAAATGGAATACGAATAGAATTTACTGGAATTTGAAATATTGGAATACAATGGGGAGTTGCGTCTGTGCATTGCAAGAGCAACGATTGGTCTGTGCATTGCAACTATATTAAAGTATTGATCAATTGATTTTGGCCCATATACTGTCTTCTAGCTTGGCGAATATGTTACCTAATCAAAATGTATTGTGAGGCAGCTGTCAGTCAGTGCAGTGCCAGACTGCCGCCTCATCTGTCTGTTCTAAATATTCACCCTCTACGGAAAGAGGCCAACATTCTCTGCATTGAGAGAAGAGCGACCAGGGACCGCGGGATAGGTAGATACAGGGAGCAGGAGGAGGGCCATGGGGAATATAAATTCGCTTTACCGAAAAGGGATTGCACATGGGAACTCGTATGGTTTGGGAGAGCAATGTCATTGGTCTCTCTTTCTCCCTCTCTCTCTCTGTTTTGTGTGTCTCTTCCTGACTCAGCCTGTCTGTAGAGCAAACAGTTTGACAGCGGAGCAACACAAAGGGTTAACACTCACCACATACTCGTCACACCCCTGTGAATAGAAAACAGATTTGTTCTACTTGTCCATGCGGTTGGAGATATACTTCCTTCTCTTTATGTAAATCTGCTTGGAACCTATTCGATAGTTTTACTTACTGTCTTACTTCTAACAGTTACTGCTTTTGGAGGTCATTGATACAGCTCTAAGTTCAGTATCATGTTACTTTACATGTTAACGTTACTTCACATGTTACTTTGCAGGTTAACGTGAACAGGTATGATACTAGTAATCAGAGAGCTACTTTAGCTCGCGGTGGAGGACCTGCCCAGGGAGTGTGTGTAAACTCTGTTGTCAAGTTCTGTTGACATGTGAAATAGTGAATAAGGTAAGTCATCTACTGTTGTATGTATGTTTTCTTCCTAATCAAATGTGTGAATTTGTTTTTTAATGCACAACCAAAAGAGAGTAAATAGTACGGTTTTTAACTGGTATTAACAATAACTGTTAAAACTTCCATTTCAGAGTGAGAACCCCCGCTAGGAGGATGTGGCTATGCTGGAGGGGTACAGGTTTGCTGAGGAGGAGATGGAGAGGCACGCTCACACACGCCCCTCGCAAATCGAATATCTCTATTTGGCAGAGGAGTAAGTAAAGTAACACTTTATATACAGTAGGAAATGTAATATGCAGAAATATCTATTGTAACAATACCTCTACCATACTACTGTACAGTGCCTTCAGAAAGTATTCAGACCCCTTCACTTTTACCACATTTTGTTGTGTTATAGACTAAATTTAAAATGGATTAAATTAATAGAATTTGCCATCAATCCACACACAATATCCCAGAATAACAAAGCGAAAACATGTTTTTAAAAAGTAAATTTATTAAAATTGTAATACAGAAATACCTCATGTACATAAGTATTCAAACCCTTTGCTATGTCATCAACAAATCACTCAATAAGTTGAATTGAGGCCATCTTAATGCAAGGATAAATAGTTCATGTAATTTTGGAATGAATATGTTTGTTTTTATAGGGTCACTGTTTTGCATAAGAATCAATTACACACTGTGTGGACCAGGTTGGGTTAGGGTTAGGGTTGGCATTACAAACAAAGCAAATGGAGAGAAACAAAACGGCTCAGGAATGTGACCCTGAGGCCTGGGGAGACTTACAACAATCTACAAAGTTGAATGGTAGAGAGCAAAAAGCACAGTCGATGGGACAACATCATCTCAGTCACTCTACAAAATTGGTGTGTAAACAAGTGGCCAAAAATAATCCCTTAATGGAAATTAATCTTTCTCACATCCATAATTGTGTTTGCAACAATTAATTCAAGTGATACAGCAAAGAAAGTGGCTGGAAATGTGTTTATTTGGTTTTACTAAGCATTCAGTTTGGTGCAAATCCAGCACATGCAATGCAGTTTCTGCACCATCTCTCGTGTGAAGAATAGCGGGAGCTGCATGAAGTTATGGGTATGTTTGTCACTGGCAGGGACTGTGGAGTTTGTCAGGATCAAGAGAAAATCTTGAAATTTGCTGAGTTGGTAATGACATCCTTATCTACAGTGTGTAATTGATTCCTATGCAAATCAGAGACCCTATAAAAACAAAGATATAAATTCCAAAATTAAATGAACTATTATCATTGCATTGCACTCAATTCAACTTACTGAGTGATTTGTTGATGACATTTTTGCATTTTTGCTAATTTTAAGAGTGTCATAGCAAAGGGTCTGAATACCTATGTACATGAGGTATTTCAATTTGAATAAATTTACTGAAATTTCTAAAAAA
Source organism: Argentina silus (assembly GCF_951799395.1). Classification (NCBI taxonomy): domain Eukaryota; kingdom Metazoa; phylum Chordata; class Actinopteri; order Argentiniformes; family Argentinidae; genus Argentina; species Argentina silus. Next base: position 44,614,598 of record NC_139653.1, on the reverse strand, counting down.
CCTGTTTTCTTTGTCATTCTAGGGTATTGTGTATGGATTGATGGCAAATTCTTTTAATTTAATCTATTTGAAAAAGTGAAGGGGTCTGAATACTTTCCTACGGCACTGTATATGTTTGTATTAACGCTATACCAGCAACACCATTTTGTGTTTATTTCTATCTGTAGACGTGGCCCCCAGACCCCCGAACGACAGAGTCGCCAGCCACATTAGGATGAACTCATTACACAGGTCTGGCAACATTCATCTCATAGTCTTACACCTTGGATATGAACAGAGCCATATAGAGAGGTTGACTGTTGAAGTTGTAACACCTTGGATATGAACAGAGCCATACAGAGAGGTTGACTGTTGAAGTTGTAACACCTTGGATATGAACAGAGCCATATAGAGAGGTTGACTGTTGAAGTTGTAACACCTTGGATATGAACAGAGCCATATAGAGAGGTTGACTGTTGAAGTTGTAACACCTTGGATATGAACAGAGCCATATAGAGAGGTTGACTGTTGAAGTTGTAACACCTTGGATATGAACAGAGCCATATAGAGAGGTTGACTGTTGAAGTTGTAACACCTTGGATATGAACAGAGCCATATAGAGAGGTTGACTGTTGAAGTTGTAACACCTTGGATATGAACAGAGCCATATAGAGAGGTTGACTGTTGAAGTTGTAACACCTTGGATATGAACAGAGCCATATAGAGAGGTTGACTGTTGAAGTTGTAACACCTTGGATATGAACAGAGCCATATAGAGAGGTTGACTGTTGAAGTTGTAACACCTTGGATATGAACAGAGCCATATAGAGAGGTTGACTGTTGAAGTTGTAACACCTTGGATATGAACAGAGCCATATAGAGAGGTTGACTGTTGAAGTTGTAACACCTTGGATATGAACAGAGCCATATAGAGAGGTTGACTGTTGAAGTTGTAACACCTTGGATATGAACAGAGCCATACAGAGAGTTTGACTGTTGAAGTTGTAACACCTTGGATATGAACAGAGCCATACAGAGAGTTTGACTGTTGGAAGTTGTAACACCTTGGATATGAACAGAGCCATATAGAGAGGTTGACTGTTGAAGTTGTAACACCTTGGATATGAACAGAGCCATACAGAGAGTTTGACTGTTGGAAGTTGTAACCAAACGTGTTATTATGGGTTTTTACTTCAGCCTTCACCACACAATTGTATTAGAGTGGAATCCTAGCTCGAGAGCTGTGTGCGGATCACAGGATTCCACTCTTAATGAATGTCCACACAGCGTTATGTCAACACAGATTAACTGTGTTTTAGACCAGCGCGTGTCGGTACAGGCCCAGTTTTCTTTGTTCGGAAAACCTGGGGAACTCCTTTGCAGAAAGTGACTTCTAGCAACACGTTAAACCAATTAAATAGTCCTACCCAGTCACAAAAGATGACACAACAAACAACAAATTGTACAGGCATGCAGGGGAGGGTTCCTGACATTTACATAACGTTTAAATTTTTTACATTTAGCAGACGCTTTTATCCAAAGCGACTTACAACAAGTACATTTGTCTAAAGTAAGTGAATCATCGATACATTAGCCATCATTAGAAATAAAATCTATGCTAGGACCAGGTGCCAATGGCAGTCACAATGCCAAAAAAAAAAAGTTTTATTAACAGTAGAGGAACTGTAGTGGGGGGTGAAGAGGTCTTTAGGAGGGACAGTCAAGATGTAGTGTGAAATGTAACATCCAATGAAATTGCGAGCACATTCTCCCATTGCCAATCCAAGCCAGATCTGCTAATTTAAAATTCTCCAGACCTCCAAAAGAGGCGTGAGAAACAATGAGATTTGGAGGTATGGCTACATGATACTACAGGCCCAGTAATCTGTGTAGCTTGGAGTCATGCTGTCTGCTGTGTTTTCTTGTGCCGTGGCATGCAAATGAGCTTGCACCTGTGTCTGCGTCTGCGTCTGCGTCTGCGTCTGCGTCTGCGTCTGCGTCTGCGTCTGCGTCTGTGTCTGCGTCTGTGTGTCCCTCTCCACAGGCAGCTCTGCCTGCAAAGAGGGGTGTGGAGGAGGGTGAAACTGTCCTCCCTCTACCCAGCCAATGGAGTTCCGCCCAGGTACTTCTGCTCCACTGGATCTGAGACAGGTAAGCACACCATGTACTGTATGTCCCTTCACATAGCTGAAGGGTGAGAGCATATTCCATACCATCTGTTGTGTTGCTCCATGTGTATGAATATATATAGGCTTGAAACGTTGACACATTACATTTGCAGAGGTAAAGCATGTTTGCTGGAGTATTCCTTTTGAATGGAAGTGGATTATATGAGGCCCCTAACTCAAATCCCATTCTATCTCTTAAACCAACTCAGGATTCAGGCCTCTTGCCTTTCTTTGCCCTTTTCTTTGTTTATTAAGTGTTGCCAACATCTCACTTGTGTATTGTATTCTAGTCATTTCTGTGCTCATGATAAACAGAAGAGAATGTTTATAGTTCATGTTCTGTTTCTGGTTCCACCACAGACGCCATAGAGATCCATAAGAAGAAGCTGGTCCTGTGGTTTAGCCACCTCCCCCAGGAAGAGAAGCAGTTTGGGGGCTACTTCACTCCAGAGACCATGCACGTAGACCCGCTGATCCAGGAGAGGAACCCCGAGGAGAGGAAAGGCCCCCTGAGCACCCCCCTCCAGAGCCAGACTCCCCAGAGCACCTCTATCACGGTGGAGGACCTGTTTCAGACCTCCCAGGGCGGCGGCCAGGACAGGGGGCTCAACGTGCTGTTGTACGGGGCTGTTGGGACAGGCAAGGGCACCGTGGTGAGGAAGCTGGTTCTAGACTGGTGTGCTGGCTCCACCCTGACCCAGTTTAAGCTACTGGTCCCGTTCTCCTGTGAGGACCTGTCCCAGTTGTCCCGCTCCACCTCTCTGAGAGACCTAGTGAGCAGGAAGTACCTGCACCTGAAGAACATCCCTCTGCTGAGCGGATCGGGTGACCAGGCCAGAGACGTGCTGTTTCTCTTCAACGGGATGGAGAAGATGAAACTGGACTTCCGTATCGGCTCCACAGAGCTGTGTAGCGACCCCAACGAGGCGCTGCCCTCTGGGGCCGTCGTGGTCAACCTGCTGAGGAAATACCTCCTGCCTGAGGTAAGGAGTGAACTACACTGCTTCTTTATTTACATGAGACTTGATGTGTTATATTCTGAGTAGGTGCTGTCTCTGCCCAGTTCTGCTGTGTACTATTCTATTCTGAAATGTGACTGAGTTGCTGTTTTACAGAGTATGTTGTTCTATATTATCAACTCTATTAAAGGGACAATCTGGGATTGATACAGACATTTTTGGGCATTTTTCTGGGATTGATGCAGATATTTTTTTAAATGAATGGTATATAGCCATTTATTCTTGAAAGATATGAGCTTGTCTTATTCCATTGTTTGTAAACAATGTCATTGTAAACAAACACGGTATAGCTTCAAAACATGGCTAAAATTATCATTTTGGATGGATGGTCAATAGCACAAATGGTCATAGCTCTGTCTATGAATCTGAGAGAGGTTACATTTCTCCTGCCCCATCCCTCAGCTAATTACCCAAAAAAGTGGCAGCAAGACCGCTTTGTTGTGGTTTGAATCCCAGCTTACCCCTTTAAATTGTTCTATATTGTTAACTTCACTCTTTCAGGCCAGTGTCTTGGTGACCACAAGGCTGTCTGCCATTGACCGCATGCCTAAGAAGTATGTGAACCGCTACGCCCAGATATGTGGCTTCAGCGATCCAGACCGTCAGCGGGCCTACTTCACCAGCAGACTGATGAAGCAGTGTGGAGAGAGTCCCAGTAGAGAGGCCCAGTCTCTCATCGAGCTGCTCTACCTCAACCTCCAGAGGGAGAGCCAGCTGGCTGCTGCCTGCTTCCTACCCTCCTACTGCTGGCTGACCTGTGCTACCCTACACTTCCTACACTTCACTGATGCCCAGGTACAACAACTACTACTACATAGTTATAGTATGAGAATGATAATACAAGGTATTCCTTCTACATAGCTTACATCTGCTTTCTGCTGTGACTAAATGACTTACTGACATTTCCAAATAAAATCCCTGTTGTGCATTATGGCAGTTAGGGGAACAACATTACCCTGCTATGTTCATTCAACCCTCACTGTTCTGCAACTCTGCTACACAGGCGCCGATCCGCACCCTTACTGGTATCTACACCAGCTTCCTGAGGCTCAACTTCGGAGGGGAGGTTCTGGAAATGGGCGGTAGGGGTGTGTCTTCCCAGGACTCTCTGATGCTCTATGTCGTCCGTACACTGGGTAAACTGGCCTTCGACGGCGTCACCAACAAACGCTCCTCATTTTCAGAGGAGGAGCTAGAGCAGTGGGTGGGCGGGGAGATCAAGACAGACGAGGAACTCCGTCAGCTCGCTGTGTTCCGTACCGACGTTCTAGACTTCTTCCTGGTTCCGTGTGTGGAGAGTAAAGGTTCTGTGTGTGGTGTGGGGGATGAGATGGAAAGGAGGCGCTACGTCTTTGCGGTTCCTGCCATGCAGGAGTATCTAGCTGCTCTCTACGTAGTCCTGGGGGAGAATAAGACGGCTTTGGAGAAGCTGAGTAAGCAGGTGTCTGTAGCCATCGGCCAGGCCGGGGAGGATGTCAACGTCATCATCACCATCCTCTCCAAGTTCATCCCCCTCCGACTCTTCGCTGTCTTCAACCTGCTCAAGCTCTTCCCCAGCATGTACGAACGCATCAGCAGCCGCAATAAAGGACGCATTGCCAGAACGATGGCATCGGAGATGTTCCGCTCGGAGGACAGTTTCAACGAAGACATCCTGGACCAGGTGGAGCAAAGCCTGCTGGGAGTTTATGGCCCCCAGCCTCAGCAGCAGGTGGATCAGCTATTTGCTTTGTCTCTCTGGCATAACTATTAAATATTGTTTCTTGGTTTTACATGTCTACTGTTTAGTATCACTGCTTCTTAGCCAGGCTGTTTTTGTGAGAGTGAGAGAGTGAGGTTAGATAAAGGTAATAGATAAATAGAAAAGCCAATGCATAACTATCAACATGTTTACAGGTTTCCTGCCAGGCCTTCGAGCTCTACCCCATCTTCATGGGCGGCCTGTTGCATTACGGAAACCGGGTGCTGCTGGAGCAGCTGGGCTGCAGCATCAAGAGCACCGCGGTGTCCCAGATCACCCGTATGCTGCAGAAACACCTGCTCAAGGAGATCGGCAAGCCACAGCCGCCGGAGGAGCTCATGGACCTGCTAGTGCTGCTGTACGAGTTCCAGAACCCTCGACTCACCACCGAGGTCCTACTCAACCTCAGAACCATCAACCTCTCCAATGTCCGCATGACACCACTCAAGTGCTTCGTCCTCAGCTCTGTGCTTGCCTGCGCCCCCTCCAGGTGTTTTTTTTGTTGTTATTATGCTGTGTCGAAAAGGTGCAATCTGTAATTCATACAACAACAAGCGGACCCCCCCCCACACACTTTTTTGGTAAACAGCTGAGGGATGGGGCTGGAGAAATGTAAACACTCTAAATTTCATAGACAGAGCTATGGAGCTATGGATGCAAGCTGACCATCCATGAGATCAAAGTTATAGTTGTAACCATGTTTTGTTTGCTGTTTACAATTGCATTGTTTACAAACAATGGAGTAAAACAAGGTTATATTTTGGGTTCTGATGGGGTAAGAAAGCTGAACTAAGCTTGTGAGGCATTTATATTATTCAAGAATCAAAAGCTATATATAATTAATTAATTATATAAATTAATTAAGTAAAACAATAATATACGAATGATTTCAAGGGACAATCTGGGTTTGGATTTCTCCACCCCCTTCTCTGAGTTGTTTACTAAAAACAGTGCCGGGGTGACTGCGATTGCCCCTTTAATCTGGGATTGGTACATCCATTTTTTAATGAATGATATTGCCCCTTTAATCCCCTTGTTTATCCTGAACTTGAATCTATCTATGAATTTGAGATGGGGTGGATTTCTCCATACCCATCCTTCTGCTGGTTGGCTGCGATTGCTCCTTTAATTACCTTGTTTATCCCTTTCCTTTCTCTGACGCACTGTGTTCCCTCTGGCTCTAATACACTGTTGAACGTCTAGATTTCACCTGGACGAGCTGAACCTGTCTTCCTGCCACCTGACCCAGAGCCTGCTGCAGATGCTGTGGCCTGCCTTTCGACACACACACCATCTCAAGTGAGAATCACACCTGTAGTGCTGTCTAAAAGCTCTCAGGTGCTGTGAAGATGACAGAGGTCTTTATGACAGCCTCACCAACTCACTAGATTGATCACTTGTGGTTTCCCATGAGTACCGTCACCACTCGAGTCTGAACCTGTCTAAACCTAGTCTAATCTAAACACAGATTAAGCCTACTCTTTGACTAGAAAGCCTTTTCCATAGAGATTCTCCATTGAACACGGTCTTTACTTCCAGACTAGGCTTAATCTGGGTTTGGGAAAACTAGATCATTTTGTTACTATATCGTCTTTAAAAGGTGGCTAATCTGATGTGACCAACAGCTTTATTGAACTCTATAGATCCTCCATGTACTGTGAGGAGTACAAACATGCAGCAATATCAGCCATCAAGGTTTGTATTGGTGGTGAATGTTTGGGAGCAGCAAGTGTTAAAATTATCAACAGCACAGTGACATATGAGGTCCTAACTTGATCCATCTGGTAACATTGCAGGTAGGTTTTGGGTTTGCCATAAATGTGTTCTGACTTGTTGACTAAGATAGTGGAACTCTTAGTATTTTAAGAGCCTTGGGAGTAAAGGGGCATTAGGCTGTTATGCAATCTCCTACATTACATACTGTATCTCTACCAGGGGAGGCTGGTGGAGGTAGAAATTGGAGGACAGGTTCAGTGTAATGCATGGAATGGAATGAGGAAATTAGTTTAACACTCTGATGCAAAACTCTTCAGGAGGAGTGTAAATGTTTTTTGTAGGCCAGATCATGTTGTTGGGCTGATTGGATTGTCTGCTTTAAATTTTGTAATGTTGTATTGCTGCTGCTTTCTTGGCCAGGTCTCCCTTGCAAAATAGACTTTGTGTCTCAATGGGCTTTTAAGGGCCGGTTAAATAAAGGTTAAATAAAAAATAAATAAAGGAATGGTATCAAACGTATGTGTTTGATATCGTTCCTAATTCCGTTCCGTACATTACAATGAGCCTGTCCTGACTTCTGCCTCCAGCAGGCTGCACTGTATCTCATATCTAGTGTTATCAGATGATTAAAAAACCTGGCCTGTTCTTGTTGTTGTAACACAAGCATGCAACATGGTTTTAATCAATGTTGTTAATGTGTTTTTTGATTGTATCAGATGCTGCTTGGCCCGCTAACGTGTGTGTGCGTGTGCGTGTGCGTGTGCGTGTGCGTGCGCGCGTGCGTGTGTGCGTGTGTGTGTGTGTGGTGTGTTTGTGTGATGGCTTTGTTTGCCTCTCTCTGTTGTCTTCAGTCTCCAATTTAACAGCCTGGGTCCTGAGTCGTGCATCCTTTTGAGAGATCTTCTACTAGACCCCAACAGTGGTGTTAGATCTCTACAGTAAGACCCTCACTCTGTCTCTATGCCAGGCTCCCTGACCTAGGGGCCTTAACCCAGACCCCAACAAGTAGGTCATGATGAGGACGTGTTTACCATGTAACTACAGTAGGTATGGGAAGGGTTAAAGTAACAAATGCATTGTTATTGAAGCCTAAATTTGTCACCTTATTTATGGCTTTTGTCAACCAAGGAAAAAATACACATTGACAATCAGAATACTCTGACAGATAGATATTGTGTCTAATTTGAAGTGCATCATGTGGGGCATAGGTTGCCATTTTGAGACACAGACTACTGTATAATGCAGTACTACTACTACTACTACTACTAATGGAGGTTAGTGCTACTGTACGTCACTCTGGCCCACAGTGGAGCACCGGTGCTGCCTCACCCCATCTCCTCCAGTGTGATGCCTCTGGTGATTTGAGTGTCCTGTCCATCTGTAGGCTGTGTGACAACCCTCTGTTGGAGGCTGGGGCTCTGTCTCTGCTGGAGGCCCTGCCAGGGAATCAGTCTCTCAGAACGCTGTCTCTGATGCACACGGGCCTGGGGGACCGGGGGGCCTGCCAACTGGCCCAGGGGCTGCACCAGCACACCGGCCTGCAGGAGCTCAACGTGGCCTACAACAACATAGGAGACAATGCTGCTCTCACACTGGTGGACGCCTGCAGAGAACACCCCAGCATACACACTGTGCAGTAAGTAGAACTGTAACATGGACTAACTAGTGGGTGGGTTGGGTGGGTTGGGTGGGTTGGGTGGGTGGCAGGTTTGGTGGGGTGGGTGGGTGGGTGGGTGGGTGTGCATGTGTGGAGTATGTTGTGCAGATTGGATGAAGAAAATTGCCATTAAATGTGTCACAATTGCAGTCACTGTGTGTGCAACTTACTGTGTGTAACATATTCCATTGTTACCTCATGACCTAGCTTGTACCTGAACCCTCTGAGTGATGGAGGGAAGCAGACCCTCTACGTGCGTGGTGTCCCTGTGGACCAGAGGGGTACGGGGAGGCGTGTGAAGGTCCTGGCCTCGGTCACAGAGGGCTCTGACATCTCAGAGAACTGGCACCCCATCCTGAGCGTCATCCGTGAGAACGCCACGTCCTGGGAGCGACAGCGTGTCCGTCAGCAGCTGCAAGTCTTCCTCAGGGACCTGGAGTGGGGCAGAAAGCAGCAGCCCAGCTTCTGGAAGAGGCTCCACTTCCGCAGGGTGGAGAGTGACGTCAGAAAGACCATGCGCATGCTAGAGAAGGACAACCCACCTGGGGCTGGGGGCAGCATCAAAGGCTGATGTCACAGAGGTGGCTAAATGACGAGTATTCCTGTCTGTGAGCAAAAGCCTTGTGTTAGCTCCATGAGCTAATGTCTGGCCTTTAGCTCAGCAGACTAACTCAGTCTAGTGGTCCACAGAACCCTCAGAGTCAAACCCAGTTGGTCATAGTGACAGGCTGTTTCAATGATATCATGTAGGTTTAGCGAATGGATTGTTTGGTCCAGTATTTACAAATTCCAGTCTTCCAGTTCTTCAACCTTAGCGTGAGCCGTATGATGTTCTAATATGTGAATATGGAAATAGCCATGTGTATCAAAAATAACAAATACATATTGGGTGAAACTGAAATTGACCTTGTCAGGCCTATGAGGAAAGTACATTATCCTATTGTGGCCTAGTATACCCTACCTACAGTATATTCACTTTAGGCTGATAGCACGAGTATCTCTTGTGTGTTGATTTGGTTTAAATGTGTGATACATTGCATGCATTTTTCCATATACTGTCATAGGAAGTGCCTTTTGTAGGAGCCTGTTTTAGCTTAGAATGGATTTCCTTGATATCCTTCTGGTTGCTGTGGTGGTTGTTGTTACTATGTTCATTTGTTACTTTTCATTTTGATCATTTAGCCATTGTTTGTAGGAGCAACACATTGATATGATGGTGTTTGTCAATGTGGATTGATACTTGAAAATGGAGCAAACATTGCACAGAAGGGACAACTGAGTGGCTGCAACAGCTACTTAAATACATAGCATTTACAGTAATGACATTAAACGCATTATGATTGTGGATAATTTAGCTGGTGGTCTTTTAGGAAGTATTAAGAAACAATACTTACTGTATCAAATCAATTTCATTTCAAGCCATGGGTCATTGGGGTGGTCAGGATCATGTGGTTAGAGTCATGTGGTTCACACGGTGCTGCCTCATTAAAATTAGTTCATCTCCTGTAAGTCTGTTGACCAATAGGAGTGAACACTGTATGTTTTGAGAGGACTACTGAATGCTATGCTTGTGTTAATATTGTAAGTGTAGCCTAGCTCTATGTAATATTGACAATGCATTCATTTCAGACATTGTTTGACTCTTGGACAATGCAGCTACAGTAGATAAATGTCAATGTTTGTGTGTTTCTCTGAAGAATTAAAGATATGTCTGTCAAAGTCATAATGCCCCCCCGATTATTAGCATACTGCAGTGTATAAATAGTGTGCTTGAGAAGCAACCCACTCATGTTATTCGATATACTTCATTTACTTATTATTATTATTATTATTATTACAATTATTATGATCATTATTCTCACAGCTTTTAAGTTAGGAACACCAAATTACTTTCAAAACGTGCACTATAGATTAAGTTGGTTGAACAATTTTTTTATCTACCTATTACACATTTAAAAGTAAAATCCCTTAAAAGTGCTAAAATTAACATAGAGGTCAATAGGCACCAAATGTTGCAATCTTTAGAACCCTACTGCTCTTATGCTGTTGAAGTTAGAAACACCAATGGGACACCAACTTCACAATGTTCAGAACTCTAAATGAATAACCCTGGACAAAGCTTTTTGGTACTTGTTATACTTTTTAAACAACAGTATAATCAAAATGTGCATACATTAACATGGGTTTCAATGGTCACCATGATGATACTCACAACACTACTTCTTTTTCATATGTTAAGATAGACACCCCATTCCAACTTTAATGTGCAAACTGACATGCCCCACAATAACAACATACAGCTTTTTGATACCTTTTGTACTTTTTAATTTATAAGTGTCACGGTTAAGCTGTGCTCCTATAGTAAGACTCATTGCTTACGCTGGGTACTGTATATTCCACCAAGTCCATCCAAACATATATCAAAAGGAAAAATGCATTAGTGTATCAGGTTCATCCAAGCTTTTTCCTTTTCTACATCTACCAATTGAGATTTTGTATTTGGTACTGTTTTGTATTTGGTACTTGGACTACATTTCCAATCTGGGCTTCGTCCTTATCATGGCTACCTAATAATTCCCTGCTTTCAGTTGACTGATTCATCTCCTCTCCTCTCCGCTTCCCCAGCTGGTTGCTGCAAATGACAATATGCTCTCAGTCCTCTTTCCAATTAAAATGCAGTACTTACGGGGTAACATCCAAGCTTTTTGCCATTCTTCATCTAATAATTGAGAATTATTATCAAAATAAAGTAAATAAATGGTGCATTCCAATTGGGCATAGGGTATTTTAATGTTCTTTTGGGCTGTTTTAATGTTCTTTCCATTCCATGGGGAATTAAAATGTTCAGGTTGAAGTGACCTGCAAATCCAATAACAATAAATACTTTACTCAGTAAATTCATTCCCACTAAGACCATGTTTGAGTTGTTGTTGTTGTTGTTGTTGTGTGCACTGTGTGCATATAAGCCTGATGTTGAGCTCCTCTGATGTAGAGCTCCTCTGGGAAGATCATGGGAGGGAACATTTGAGCTGAGAGCAGTGGGCCCAAGGCAAAGGGCCCAAGGCAAATGACCAAGCCTGTTTTTGAAGTCTTGTCAGTTTTGTTTGTTTTATTTCTGTTTAGTTTGCACTGTAAATATTCTCATCTGGGACTCAATAAGCATTTAAAGTTGCATGAGTTAACATGGGTTTCATTGGAGACCATACAATTGCTATGGTCATACTCAAAACACTACTCCCATTTGCATAGATTAATATGGGTTTAAATGGTCACTGTAAGATTACTTTTCCTTGTTCTTACTTGAAGATATCTCAAAGGTATCTCACTATTGTAAACTATTATAGCCAGCTGAGCAAGCACACAATGTTTCTACTGATATTCTCTATTGATATCTGTGATCTATTTGATGCCTTCACACCAACACATTCAAACTGTTGATCCATGTGGTATTTCGCAAACAGGCTCATTGTCTCATTAACCAGCCAAGGTCTGGTCTTAATTAAATGTTAATGTTTAACTTCAGCCAAGTTTGTAAACAATCTTTCACTTGAAGTTTAACACCCATAACTAACCTGTATAGGGTTACAAGATATGTTGACAGTGCATCCACACTGTCTGTTTCAGTCAGTCATTAAGGCCTGCCAAATAAATCTGCATAAGATAACACAAATACAGTACATAAGATACCTGAGGGGTGTGAGCTACAACCGGTCTCCGCAACTGGTTACAGAGCAGATTAAACATTAAACCAAGATTGAATCTTTTGTTGTTGCAAGACGGAGTCAACCCCCTCGAGTGCTGACGACAGATCATTGATGTCCTACTCTGCTGTGTACCTTGCACCTACACACAGCACACCCAGCACGCCCATCCCCAGCCAGCACCTTTGCACAGCTCAACCATCCTCACCAAGCACTTTCTCACAACACAACCCTCCCCAGCCAGCCAGGACGGGGATACGCTGCACCATGAAGTACAATACAGGTATGGTACTCTATGGCTCTCTTCGTCTCTTTCTCTGTGTCTAACAACAGCTTCTGGAATGGGTAATGAATTGTAAGGTTGTAAGGTTGTAGGTTGGAACAGCATTAGTGATTCGTAAGAAAGTAATGACATAAGTACGGTTTATTAGGATGTTGGTTCTATTAACACACTTAATTAATACCCCTCCCCCCAAAAAAATAATACAAAAAATTCCTTTAATAGCATTCCTTTAATAAAGGGTCTCGGACACAACCTGTCTGGTTCCTCACAGTGCTAGAACAGTGGAAGTCAGCCGATAACTGGAACATGACACTGCGGAGATAGCTACATTTACAACCTGCAGACCTGTCTCTGCCCAGAGGCTGTGTGCTCTGTGTGTGTGTGCTTTGTGTGTGTGTGCTTTGTGTGCTTTGTGTGTGTGTGTGTGTGTGTGTGTGTGTGTGTGTGTGTGCGCGCGCGCGCGTGCGTGGTGCATGTGAGTATGTGTACATGCATATCTGTGTGTGTATGTGTGCGTGTGGATCTGTGTGTGTGTGTGTGTGTGTGTGTGTGCATGCGTGCATGCAATAGTGTGTGTGTGCGTACTGTGTGTGTGAGACAGTTGAGCTAGGAAGGAGGGTATGAATTCTGTATACAAATGAGAAATGCTTGGATCAGGCCTGGTGTGCCAGGACATGTGAGTATACTGAATATCCTTCATACAGCCTATTGGTCAGTTTAGCACATTCAACACGACAGCCGCCTTGATTTACTTGAAAAGCTTGACATACTGTGTTGTGTCCTGTGCCTCTGCCTCCTTCCGTGTCCTCCTCCATTTCTGTCTCAATTCATCGATCCTCTCATCCCTGTAGACTACCCTTACGAAAATAGAAGGGCGGGACTCTGGAGAAAGATGAGTTTTGTGAGGTAATGATCAGCTCTGAGTGCGTCCAGTAACGTCCGTACGGACGTCTGGGAAAGAGTTGAGTAAGAGATGAGTAACACAGCTGGCTAGGTGGTCTGCATCAAGGTTAGCCGGGGCAAGGTCACTCCAGAGTCACTGCTGCAATGAATGGAACTCGAGATGACTGAGTCATTGTTCCATTTCTCTCATTGCAGGTCTTGAGAGTGCCATGGAATTCCCAAGGTAAGTACCTTCGTTATCCTCATCATTGAAGGCTGGTGGAGGTAGAAATCAGAGGACAGGCTCATTGTGATGCATGGAACGGAATAAAGAATGGTATCAAACATTTTGTGTTTGATACCATCCCTCATTCCGTTCCATGCATTACAACCGTCGTCTGATTTCTACCTCCACCAGCCTCCACTGACCTCATAGTCCCCTTTCGATGCATACAAATATCTCTAAACAGTTTGTTTGCTAATACATAGACATCTTATAATCTTCCCATCTGTCACAAACATACATGAATGGCATTCTTGAAACAAAGTTCACATTTTAAATAAATCTGTCTTTTCATCTTTCCATGGTACTGTAGGTTCACCTTTAATCCTAAAGAGGGGATTGACAATCCAGCCCTGGTCATATCAGATGACCCAGGTAAGGTGTTGGCAGCTGTGGACAGAACTCCCACAATCCTTCCTTCAACAGCATGTTGTATTAGTCCATGATATGAGTTGTTCAGTCACAATAGTCGATAAGTCGATAACACCCATAATTAACCCGTATAGCGTCATTAAGGCCTGTATAATAAATCTGTAATATACATTATTATTATTATTCTAGAAATCTATATCAAACACGTACATGACAGTGTTTTGCCTTGTCCTCTAGAGCCGGACCAGAGTCCTGTGCCACGGCTGTGCCAGGTGAGGCGTAAGGAAGGCCAGAGTTTTGGCTTCCATCTGTGGTGGGAGAAAGGTTGCCATGGTTACGTGATCCGTCGGGTGGCGGCGTGGGGTCCTGCTGAGCTGAGTGGTCTCAAGGACGGGGACAGGGTACTGGAAGTCAACGAGGAGTTTGTTGGCAATATGGAGTTCCCCAGGGTGAGAGAACATTTCTCAATGTTTTTCTTGTTTAATTTATTGGGTAAATAAATAACCATTTAAAATCCACAATCATCCCTGCAGAGGACATACAATACTGTAACAAACAAACACTACTTAAAATACAATACAATACAATACAATAAAATACAATACAATACAAAATAACACAACACAACACAACACAACACAACACAACACAACACAACACAACACAACACCATACCATACAATTCAATACAATACAATACAAGCAATATCACAACACTACACAGAAGGGAAAATAATTAGAATTGGAAATCAGCCTTAGTTTCTCTCCTCTCAGTATCCTCTCCTCTGATTGGCAGGTGGTAGAGAGGATCCAGGGGTGCGGTCCACAGCTGGTTCTCCTGGTCCTGAGTGGGAATGAGTATGAACAGGCAGTGGCCCAGGGACAGGACCTCCAGGCTATAGCCAGAGCCCAGAGAGGAGAGGCCTGCTCCAGACCCAGACTCTGTCACATCACCAGACACCCGGCCATGGGCCTGGGCATCAGCATCAAGCCCATAGATGGTAGCAGTAGCAGTTGTAGAAAAGCATTGAATAGACACACAGTACATTTTAGAAATCGTGTGTGGTGCTACCTTTCTATGGTATGTTCACTGCATTGTCTTACGTCAGGTATCCTCATTGTAGCGCAACGCCGCTTCGACCCAGTCAGTGTGGACAGTGTCTACCTGTCGTAAGAGAATGATGTTCTCTGAGGTGACGTTGTGTGTGTTCCTGCAGGTCAGAAGGGTAGTTATGTTCTGAGCACGGTCCCTGAAGGTCCAGCAGAGAAGGCAGGGGTCTGCAGCGGTGACATGCTGATCTGGATCAACGGAGCCGTGGTGTCGACGCTCACATACTCCGCTCTCAGTAAAATGGTAAACAACCCGCACAGTATTTTCTCATTTGAAGTGTTCTGGGTCCCACTCCCACTGTGGTTAGATCAGCAGATCTGTCTGGGATTGGACTGGAAAGAGTGATGGGAGAAGGTGCTCGCAATTTCATTGGATGTTACATTCCAGGAAACCTCCCCCCACATGCCACTGGAATGGGTTGCTTATTTGTTATGTGTGCCGTCTTTTCCGACTGGGTAGGACTATTTTGCAGAGAGTTGTTGCTCAATTTAAAAACTTAATTCTGTTTTTTTGGAGCTCTGCCCGAGCAAGGTATTTGATTAGTTTAACATATTGCGTGGCGTCACTCATTTCAACCTGGTTTCCACCACTTTGTAGCTACTTTCTCCAAAGGATTTCCCCAGGCTTTCCGAACTAGGAAAAACCTGGTCTCAACAAGATTAGTCCCACTATAATTAAACAAAGTATAGCTTTTAAGGCTTAGTTGAGCCTTCATAAACCATTTGTGAGGTCTACTACATATTGTAGATGCAATTCATTCCGAAGCAAATGTCATGCTATAGTTAGGGTGCCACATTCTTCAAAGCATAAGAGCAGCTGACTGTATCCACACTAGCATACCACTAAGAATGCATGGCCAATACATTGCTACATTCTACTGTATAATAATAATAATAATAATAATAATAATAATAATAATAATAATAATAATTTATTGCATCTATAAAGAGCTTTTCATATACAAGAAAAGAATAAAATCCTTTTTTTTAATAATTATAAAAAAAAAAAAAAAAAAAAAAGATATGATGAGTATATGGGTGGAATGGTGGTGTGGATGGACATTGGAACATAACCAACACAAATATTACGATTCGATACCATTCCTCATTCCATTCCCTGCATCATAATGAGCCCGTCCCCCGATTTCTACCTCCACCAAGCTTGCCTCTACATGATTTACTATGTGTTCCTCACACCACACTCCGGCTGATGTCAGCTTGCCCTCCTCAGGTGAAGAAAGGTGGCGACCATGTGACGTTCCTGGTCATAGACAGTGAGAGTGAGCGCAGTTACATCCGACGGAAGCTGCCCATCTTGCCCTTCATGGCAGGCTCTCACAACCTGCCCCACCGGCCCAGGACCATGCACCTCGTCCAGGGTTCAAACGGATACGGCTTCCTGCTAAGACAGGAGAAGCTGGTGTACTCGGGGCGTATCGGTGAGAAACACACTCAACACACAGAAAACATACAGTGTTTATTAGGCTTTGGGTCGATTCAGTTTCAATGTTGTGTTGTAAATCTTGTATCAAAATTGTATTCAGAAATTGAAATAGCCTTTTTTTTTTTTTTTTTTTAATATACATTTCAAATCATCCCCTGAATTTCTGAATTGAAACAGAGGTGACTCCAACACAGTGTGCATGAAGTATACATGAAGTATACATGAAGTATACAGAATGACATTAATTTATTGAATATAAAACGGTTATACAATTAGGCTTGGCATATTTGGATGGCTCCGCTCTTTTGAGAGCTCCCTGCCTGGGAGTTATAAACGACTACAACGCATAACTTACAAATTACATGGCAGGGAGCCCACACACCTATCAACCCCCCTGATAGATGCAGACAGAGCAGAACCAAAGCAGGAGGAGGCTGGGGGTGGTGGTGGGAACAAAACAATAGCAACTCTCATAGCACACCAACAGTACCAGCAACAACACTGTAGACTACAGAGAGGGGTATAGACTACAGTGAGGGGTGTAGACTACAGAGAGGGGTGTAGACTACAGAGAGGGGTGTAGACTACAGAGAGGGGTGTAGACTGACCGTTTAAATAGGCCGCCATGTCAATGTGTAACAAGCGATGTGTGGCGGATGGAAACAGCTGATCTGTCACCTGACAGACAGCTAGCACTGACATAGCATGAACTAAACTCGCTCCATAAAACGGCTGTATGTCCCCCTCCCCCCCCCCCCCCCCAGCTCACCTTCTGAGGGAAGTGGACGCAGGGAGTCCAGCCGAGGATGTTGGGATGCAGGATGGCGATCTCCTGCTGGCCGTCAATGGAGAACCTTCAGAGCCGATGGAGCATGAGGACATCGTCAGGAAAGTCAGGAAGAGTGGTCAGCGTGTTAGCCTCACCAGCATATCGCAACAAGGAAGAGACTTTTACACACAGGTGGGTTAGTATAGTAGGCCTAGACAAGACTGTGTATTCACTCTTGCTTGAGAAATAGAACCCTGCTGCCCAAGTCTATGATACTTATAATGTATTCTACAGTTATATAGTCAACTGTTTTACAGTTGTATTGCATCCACTATGTTTCCTGTTTGCTTAAAGCAAACATCATTATTGGCTATATTATGCTGAAATCTCCATTTCAATTACACTATAACTGTTTTTTTAAAAATAGAAATAACTATAATGTTGTAGTGTTGTATTGACTGCTGCTGCTTTCTTGGCCAGGTCTCCCTTGCAAATTAGACTTTGTGTCTCACTGGGCTTCCTGGTTAAATAAAGGTTATTTAAAAACTAAAACTAAAAATTCTCTGTTTCTTGCTACAGTTGGATATACCTCCTCTGTTGTTCGCTGATGACCATCTCCCAGACAGGGAGGAGGGGAGGACAGAGCCCCCCAACACAGAGAACTGTCGTAATCAAGAGGAGCATGGGTCACTTCCATGTCCCAGACTGTGTGTTCTGGGCAGAGAAGAGGCAGGCTTCGGGTTTCACCTGGGCTGTGTGCAGCATGAGCCAGGGACCTTCATAGGCCAGGTACTGCATTCAAACACCATGTAATAATAATAATAGCAATAATAATAATGTATTACATTTATAAAGGTCTTTTCATTATCCAAGACTAATCTCAAAATGCATAAGATAAAAGATGAAATAGAAAAAGCAAGCAAATCAAATATATATAACCATAATAAAAGCAGCAATCAAAGTTTAGGAGGAAGAGTAGGCCAGCCGATAAAGATGCATCTTCAGGTCTTAATGTACATGTTGTCTGACCTTGAGGTAGAAATCGGAGGACGGGCTCAATTGTAATGCATGGAATGGATCGAGGAATGGTATCAAATATGTGTGTTCGATACAATTCCTCATTCCATTCCACGCATTACAATGAGCCTGTCCTCCAATTTCTGTCTCCACCAGCCTCCCCTGTGGACATCACCATATTTCCAGAAGTAGATAGACTATTTGTAATGTCAGCTGAAGTAGTTATTCTATTAGTGAAAGCTACCTTCAGTCAAACTGTCCTTATATTGATTGCATTGGAGGCAGAAATTTAAGGGGAAAAAAAGTGGGTTGATACCATCCAACTCAGTTAATCCCTGTCCCCAGGTCCGCCTGATCCTGTAACAATAACAAGTGGTGGAGATGCTACCAGCCAGACAGCAGCTGTAGTGTTCTCCAGGGTTCTCTGGAAAGAGGATTTTGCTTGTCACCAGTGATTGATTGCCTGATGCTTACTAAAACTAAGTGTAAAAGGATAGGTGTGGACAGATCCAAGTCATTAGTGCAGTTCCTTGTTTGTTCCTGTAGGTGGTGGTAGGTGGTGCAGGACAGAGGGTTGGACTGTGGGAGGGAGATGTGGTTGTGGAGGTGAATGGACAGAACGTGGAGACGGAGTACTTTGAAGACGTTGTGATGCTGATCAAGAAGAGCGGGTCATACCTGAAACTGCTGGTCGTAGAGAGGTCAGGATATGAAAGGCTGAAGCAGTGTGACCTTCCAATCGTTCCAGGAGTCACACTCCACAGCACTCAGGTGAGAAACACGCACGCGTGCATGCACGCACGCACACACGCAAACACACACTTCATAGTGAATTGTGACACTAACTATTTGATCTAATGTGTTTCAGGTTTCAGAAAAAATTGACAATGCTTTCTTGTGATGGAATTTGAGGAGTGACCAAAGTCATCTTGAGTAACACAGATAGGTGTTATGTTGGACCTGAAAGAGGAAGATCTGCCACAGCTACAGCCAATGATGATACTGCAAAGCAATTTAAAAATTAGATCAACAAATCCACATGCAACCAGAGAGTGGTTGTAAGACTGTAGATTCTTAGAGGCTGGACTGTGTCCACTCTCTCATCTACTCCTGGTCAGAGCGATGCTGACAGGACATGACCTGCCTTGACCCTGATAAGGGTTTAATTTACACTTCAAATTATTTAATTATTTCTTAATAAGTGTGTGAGAAGGGGACAGTGAGATTCGGGTTTAAATTAAAAATAACAAAATCTAAGTGGGGCTTTAGGCTTTGAGGATGCAGTGATTCAGTTTGGTCATTTAAAGTTACACATATTTAACAGTAGACTTGATAAGCAGTAGACTTAAAATTGCCTAATGTATACCACTTCAACTTCAGTGATGTACCCTGTCAGGATCTGAGGAATTATGTACAGTATGTTCATTTTGAGTACTTTAATTTTTGTATAGTTTGCCTATTTATATGGTGTTGTATGTGTCATGAAATTAAACCAGATATGACAAAACCTGCATTAAAGATGAATTCTTGTGGGCATAAATATGGGTTGACATGGAGACTCCAGGATGAGCCATTTTTCTTTCATCTGTCAAATTGCCATGTAGGCGTGAATAAACAAAAGCAGGCAATTAGGAGAGAGTGGTAACCGGGTGCGGAGTGACTATGGGGCCTCAGACACCTTGAATCCTAACCCTAACCCGGACCCAAACCCTAACGCGGACTCTAAGATGAACCCAAACCCTAACCCGGCCCCTAACCCTAACCCGGACCCAAACCCTAACAAGGACTCTAAGATGAACCCAAACCCTAACCCGGCCCCTAACCCTAACCCTAACCCGGACCCAAACCCTAACGCGGACTCTAAGATGAACCCAAACCCTAACCCGGCCCCTAACCCTAACCCGGACCCAAACCCTAACGCGGACTCTAAGATGAACCCAAACCCTAACCCGGCCCCTAACCCTAACCTGGACCGGAACCGTAACCAAAAATGTGATTCATCCTGTATTTATACGGGGAGATCTTACTGAGACCTGAGTCTCTTTTACAGAAGAGCCCTGTAAGAACAAGATACATGGCAAACTGGAATAAGATAAAAGAAACATCCAGACAAAATCACACAAGGTGACCAATGACTCTAGCTTCAGTTCTTCCTGAAGGCCATTCCAAGAAGATGGAGCATGAACGCTAAAAGCCGTTCTCCAAGTAACTGTGGAAGGATAGGGAACCTCCAAAACTAGTCTTGAGATCTTGTGTGATCATTTGTGACCCTCCAATTCAAAAGTAGGGTACAGTATGATGGTAGTTTCGGGAGAAGGGTGCTTCATAAACAAAAGTAACCCAACCCACATTCTGGTATAGAGTACAATGATAAGTGGTGTATCTGTTGCCGGTTATAAACCAGAGCACATTGTGATATATAGCATCCAATTTTAATGTGTTAGTGGGAGCATGCATATATAAAATATCGCCAGAGTCAATCACAAAAAAAAAAATGTGTCGCTTGGACTATTTATTTCCTACTTTCATAGTCTAAGTCTGATTCTAACTTCCTTAATTAGATTTTATATATGGAATTTAAAAGAAAGATCATCATCAATGTAGACGCCCAGGTATTTATAATGAGAAACTCGCTCAATTGAAGCACCACCCAAAGTACATACGCATAAATCATCAGATGCATTTTTCTATGATCCGGGAAATAACATATACTTAATTTTTCGTGCATTTCGTGCAATTTCAATTTAACAAGGGCTTTCTGAAGAGCAGTAAATGCAGCCTGATACTCAGAAAAAGCCTGTTCAACTGTAGGGGCAACAGAATATATGACAGTATAATCGGCATACAAATTAAGGTTACAGTGTTTTTTACAAATAGTAAAAAGGGCCGGACCAAGAATCGAGCCTTATTTGTTACACCCTTTGTTATATCCAGAAAACCAGATTTGACACCATCAGAAGATACATACGTTTGTTCTATCTGTTAAATAGTTTTCAAACCATCTACATGACGCCTGGTTAAGACCTGTTTCAGATAACCTCTGGATAAGTAGGTAATGGTCAACCGTATCGAATGCCTTGCTGATATTGTGCCATGTCCAGGTCTAAAGCCAGACTGGTGCACATTTAAAATACAATGGGAAGTTAAAAATGTTCTTAACTGCGAGTTGACCAAGGACTCTAGTACTTTGGAGATGCAGGATAGCTTCAATATTGGACAATAGTTATCTAGGTCAGAGGGGTCACCACTGTGGCGGAGAGGGAGCATATGGGCTGCCTTCCAAACATTGGGAATAACGCCTGAGATAATTGTCAGAGTTAATGACTTCGCAATCCAGGGAGTCGAAAGCGGTAACATGAAAGAATCAAGCATATCAGCCCCAGTGGATTTCTTAACATCAATCTTAAGCAAGGCATCAAGCACATCACAAATAGAAAATGGTTGAAACGAAAACAGTTCAGTTAACTGAACTTTCAACAAGGCAGCAGAGGTCTGGGATGCACCGGTCAACCGACCGAACATCGTCAGCTAAACAATAGTTTTTCTCAAAATGTTATTAATTACCAATTAATAAATTCATCATCAGTTTGCAGGCTCAGTGAGGTCCCTTAGTCTCTCCCAACCAGGTGCACCCATCGGGTGAAATGCTGTGTCAGAGGCCATGTTTTTTAGGCTAGACCAGAACTTGGTAGCTGGTTAAGCGAGTATTTTACCTGAAAATGAGTCCACCATACTGTACATGAGAAGTGAACCAATGGTGAGCTAGTAAAGCACCTATCTTACACATTTAGATGATTTACGGGTCATATATAATCCCTATATCCCTTGAATCTGATCTATTGACCACATTTGCACAGAAAAAAGGAAGAGATAGGAAGGATACAGTAGGCCATCAGCACACACCCACATGAAGACATACAGTAATGTACCCTACATTGCAATAGTCTTTAGTAAGGTCAAGTCTTTATTGGATTGAATATGACAGTTGCATTTCTTCTGTACAGAAGTGTTTGACTGAGAGAAATGGTCAAGTTTGTTATAATACATTTCAACAGGACTTTGGAATAAATGGTCAAAATAGCAAAAATCGAATCAATTTTAGGTCTGGGTTTATCTCTGCACCGTACACTCCAAATTACATTTTAAAATCTTGCCTGTCACTGTTAGATCTTTGGTTGTTTCCAGAAGCTGGGTATTCCTTAAAGGGACTTCTTTAACAAAACTGTCTGGGCTAATCAACTACAGCCAAGGTCAGGGGCAAACCAGCTATTTAAAAAAAGGTGGAATATCACTTTAATCATAAAGATGTAACCCAGGCATTTGTGTTGTAAGAAACATATAATATTCTAATTATGAAGACTTAAGACATCCACAGTACTGTGTTCAATAAGTCAGTAGTGTCTGAATTGTATCTCTGTGTGATATTAGAAATATCAACAGTTGTTAATATACAGTATGTGGCAGTGGAGATATGTTTAAACATTAATTTCTAAAGATAATATATTTGCCTTGTATTTTAAGTACAAACTAAACTCAACAATATTGCATACACACATACAGTACATAGTGTAGAAACAATAGTAAACATAGTATAAAAATGTTTATACATTATTTCAACTAATTAAAATCTTGATAGGCTTTGAAAATTGATCACAGTGAGAGAAACAGAATATACCCTGTCAGCAGAAAAATTACATCCCAGATCTGGCCCATCCCAGATCTGGCCCATCCCAGATCTGGCCCACATCCTTTCTATAAAAAGGCCAGACCTTGGCCAGCATGTAGATGTGGCCCAGATACAACTTTGTTCCGTTGTACTGATCAACCACACTCAGACCAAAGATGGCCTAGTTACTACAGGAACGTATCAGAACCACATTCCTCATACTGTACCAGAGCTGGCCCATAGCAAATTGCCAACTCACCCAGTGCTGGGCCGCCACATTCGGACCAGGTCTGGTCCTTATAACCCTTGCGGTATTCGGCACTGAGCCATATGTGCCACCGGAAGACCAGATCTGGCGTAATCATCCACTTCAAGTAAAAACCTACTTTTAAGACAATATAAACAAGTTAATAATAATCTACAAGGATTTGATTTTAATGATTAGAAAACAAACTCAAAACTCTTGAATGAATTGACAAAAGAAAGTTTGAAGAAAGGCATTGTAATGATCATATGAATACAGTTATATAGTCAGTCACTCTCTGTCTTTAAAACAGACACACACACTCTCCAGTGCAACAGTAGAATGTCCTCCTCTGACTTGGCAACGGCATGTAAACATTCTCTGTTTTTGGTTCTCTTTGCAGGTCCAACCAGTGTCTCTCTCTGTGGCCCCTCCCCCCCCCCCCCCCCCCCCCCCCCCCCCGTCAGTGTCACTCTACACAGTGTCTCTGTGCTCTCCTCCGTGCCGTCCGACATACACAGGAGCTTGGAGTCCTGTTAGCTGAGGTAAAAAAGTATGTGTTTCAGGAGATGCTTCTTCTTCTCTGTTCGCAGCGTGATCCTCAACATCCCACCACACCACAGTTCCATGTAGGAGAACAGTTCCATGTAGGGGAACAGTTCCATGTAGGAGAACAGTTCCAGTTAAAGTCCAGTTTGTTTTTTCTGAGCAGCAGTTTTATGGTACAGTACTGAGATATAGAAAACAGGAAATGGAAACCATGTGATGGGGTAGAGTAATAGAGCCAGGGGGAGGAGCCGTAGAGGGGGTGGGACCTATCTATCGTTCTGACTTGACCTTGTAGCGTAGCACCAGGTAGGTGGCCAGTCTGAGGATGAGGAAGAAGATGCCCAGGACGATGAAGTCCATGTAGAGCTTAGCGTCTTCCACATCCAGCAGCTGGAGAACCTCCTCAGGCTTCTGGAACTTACAGACCTTCCCTGGACAATGTAACTCAGAACGGTTCATCCCATATATGGACAGGATCACCCCTTCAAAGCCATATCTGGGAGAAAAACACAAATACCTGGGGATTATTCCTAAAACAGAGGTCTGATCTGTGTACAGCATGTTTTTGGTCCAGACCAGCACTAACACAAGTCGTCAAGAGTCTTGATTGAGTACCGTAATAAGCTGATTGGTCGGTTTGATCAGGTGTGTGTGTTAGTGCTGCACTGGAACAAAACCAACCCCCCTCCCCCCCCCTAATGCACCTTCCCTGGTGCATTAGTACTGTAGGTCATACCTAACGTATGACACATAGGAGCTCCACTGCAGGTAGTTGGGAATGGTGTCGAAGTTGACAAAGAAGCCAGAGAACAGAAGGACCGGGATGGCTGTGACGGGGCCCACAAACGTGGCTACCTGTGGAGACGAGACAGGTAGAGGGTCAATGATGACACACATACAGTTCATACTTATGATATAGACCAGGGGGAGGCTGGTGGAGGTAGACGTCGGAGGATGGGCTCATTGTAATGTATGGAATAGAATATTATCCTTTCACAGTGTCATTTTCAGCACCATTTAAGCGGCTATGGTACTATGGCCAGCCCAGAACAGCTCAGCTGGCTCAACTTGGTTTAGCTCTGTAGTGTGAATTAGGGTTAAGAAAGCACTGCAGGGAGGCAGATGGTGATGGAGGGTGTTTGGTACCATTCCTAATTCCATTCCGTGCATTACAATGATTGCTACCTGCACCAGCCTCCCCTGAAGGACAGGTACCTGTAAGGATGATGAGGCAGCACCGACCAGCAGTCCTAGTGACTGGGCTACGAGGGCCGTACAGGTGGACAGGGCCATGAAGAGCAGGTACCTGTAAGGATGATGAGGCAGCACCGACCAGCAGTCCTAGTGACTGGGCTACGAGGGCCGTACAGGTGGACAGGGCCATGAAGAGCAGGTACCTGTAAGGATGATGAGGCAGCACCGACCAGCAGTCCTAGTGACTGGGCTACGAGGGCCGTACAGGTGGACAGGGCCATGAAGAGCAGGTATCGAGTCGCCTCCGGGGGCTGCTCAGTCATCCAGTACACTATACTGCAGTACATGATGGGACAGATGACCTGGAGATGGAGAAAGACAGGGCAGTACCTGTGAGACTGTTCTGCACTTCTGTTTGTTTTATGGCATTGGGTTGTCAGACATTCAGTGCAGACACTTACGATCCCCACCCCCACCCCCGCCCCCCCACACACACACACACACACTCTGCAACAACACCGACGGCTCACCTGGAATGGAATGTCAGCCATAGTCTTGGCCAGGTAGTAAGCCTTCAGGCTGTACCAGTAGTTGAGATGTTCCCTCAGAAACACTGACATCTCCAAAGGAACTACAGGGGCATACAAGGTACAACTAATAGGTAAGTGCAAATAAATTTCATGCAATCAAAATCTGCAACTTGGTCCTCTGTGTGGTCCTCTGTGGCTCAGTTGGTAGAGCATGGTGCTAACAATGCTTAGGTTGTGGGTTTGATTCCTACTGGGACCATATATACTGAAATGTATGCACTCACTGCAATGCAAGTCGCTTTGGATAAAAGCATCAGCTAAATGGCATATATGTAACTTTTATTTCATCAAGTTTCATCATGTAACCCTGATTAACAGTACCCCCACCCCATCCCCCCCCCCCCCCCCCCCCCCCCCCCCGCCACACACCATCCTCTTTCTCTACTCACACGTGAGCACGGTGGGCATCAGAGCTCCGAACATGACAAAGAGCATGGAGAAAAAGAGGAAGCCTGTGTTGTTGAACACCTTGCTGGCGTCATTGCCGATGTTGAGGTAAAGCAGGCCTATCAACAGTCCTATAGAGATGTGGGACATCAATCTGAGGTGGGTCAACACCTGTAAACAGAGAAGGACGGCACACACACACACGTCAATGACTGGCACGTCCCTCTCTTGAAGAATTATTGCACTTTCAAGGTAATGTTTATCATTTATTATTATTTGAGTGATCCCATCCTTCGGTGATCCTCCAGTATCCTATACCACTGGTTAAAACTCCATGTTGCATGCTTGTGTTACAACAACAATCAGAAGCGCAACAGAAGCACAACAGAAGTGGAACAGAATCTCACAGATGTGGATTCCATTCCATGCATCACCTCCACCATTCACCCTCCACCAGCCTCCCATGTGTACGCTACTGTACCTGGTCTCGACATATCGTTATGAACGTCCTCTTGAAAAGGATGCAGAACTGTGTCATGGTGTTCGTGGCAAAGGAATGGCTCTCTATGTGTCCTGAGTCCTGGGGAGAAAAGATGAGCTAAGCTGAGATGAGCTAAACTGAGATGAGCTAAGCTGAGAGATACAGCAGAATAATAGATATAATGAGATTAACGATGCTTTTATTGCACAATTTCAACTGTGTATCCGAAAAGGGTACGAGAGAGGGCATTATATAATGTTAATATATAAGAGGGCACTATGTGATGTTATTATATGAGAGGGCACTATATAATGTGTGTGTGTGTGTTATTATATGAGAGGGCACTATATCATCTTATTGATTGTGTGTGTGTGTTATTATATGAGAGGGCACTATATAATGTGTGTTTGTGTGTGTGTGTGTGTGTGTGTGTGTGTGTGTGTTATTATATGAGAGGGCACTATATAATGTGTGTTTGTGTGTGTGTGTGTGTGTGTGTGTGTGTTATTATATGAGAGGGCACTATATCATCTTATTGATTGTGTGTGTGTGTATGTGAGAAAGAGAGAGGCTCTGGCACTCACATTGGCGCACTTTGAAGGACAGACAGAGTTTGCATCTTTTTGGTCACACAGCTTCTTCTTATCCTCTAAGGCACACATTCCTCCTTGGACAGCCTCAAACAGGACAGGATTCAAGTCCCCGTACTCCCCCGATGCCACCTCGATGACTGAGCCAAGAACATAGAGGGTGCTAGGTTAAAGGTTTTAGCTTTAGGGTCAATGTTGTGGTATTGTACTAGGGTTAAGGTAAGGTTGAGGGGTTAGGGATAAGGGTTAACTCACTGAAATCTGCAGGGTTGTGGTACCTGGGGCAGTGGAGGCCCAGGGTCTTCAGATAGGGGATGAGGTAGGGGACAGGGCCTTTGTAGATACACTGGCCTTGGCTCAGGATGTAGAGCTATGGACAAGACAGTGGCTTGATTGATCACTCTGATTGATCACTCTATCATTATCTAACAGGGTGGCGTGCCAGCAGCCTCACCCACCGTGCATCCCACTGGTGGCTTGTCTGGGAAGCTAAGCAGGGTATGCCTCAGTCGATCCTTGGATGGGGTCTTTCGGATGTAAACCCAGGTTTAAAAACTCTTGAGGCATTTGGCATTTGGATCCCATGGCACTTATTGCAAAAATACGTGTGTTAAATGCTGATGTCCTAGCAAAATTCCCAATCCAGGGCACCAGGGGAGGCTGGAGAAGGTAGAAATCGGAGGACGGGCTCATTGTAATGCATGGAATGGACATTCCTCATTCCATACCATGCATTACAATGAGCCCATCCTCCGATTTCTACCTCCACCAGCCTCCCCTGGTGGTGCACACCCTGGGAATGGACTGGGACACTGCCCCGTGGAGTCCACTGAACTGCACAAGATTCGATCTATCCAAGTCCTTGTGTTACTCAGTGTTACAGTAATGTACACTCACCGGCCACTTTATTAGGTACACCTTGCTAGTACCGGGTTGGACCCCCTATTGCCTTCGGAACTGCCTTAATTCTTTGTGGCATAGATTCAACAAGGTGCTGGAAACATTCCTCAGAGATTTTGGTCCATATTGACATGACAGCATCACGCAGTTGCTGCAGATTTGTCGGCTGCACATCCATGATGCGAATCTCCCGTTCCACCACATCCCAAAGGTGCTCTTTTGGATTGAGATCTGGTGACTGTGGAGGCCATTGGAGTACAGTGAACTCATTGTCACGTTCAAGAAACCAGTTTGAGATGATGTGAGCTTTGTGACATGGCGCGTTATCCTGCTGGAAGTAGCCATCAGAAGATGGGTAAACTGTGGTCATAAAGGGATGGACATGGTCAGCAACAACACTCAGATAGGCTGTGGCATTTAAACGATGCTCAGTTGGTACTAAGGGGCCCAAAGTGTGCCAATAAAATATCCCCCACACCATTACACCACCACCACCAACCTTTGAGTTACTGTTGCCTTTCTATCATCTCGAACCAGTCTGGCCATTCTCCTCTGACCTCTGGCATCAACAAGGCATTTTCGCCCAGAGAACTGCCGCTCACTGGATATTTTCTCTTTTTTGGACCATTCTCTGTAAACCCTAGAGATGATTATGCGTGAAAATCCCAGTAGATCAGCAGTTTCTGAAATATTCAGACCAGCCCGTCTGGCACCAACAACCATGCCACGTTCAAAGTCACTTAAATCACCTTTCTTCCCAATTCTGATGCTCGTTTTGAACTTCAGCAGGTCGTCTTGACCATGTCTACATGCATTGAGTCGCTGCCATGTGATTGGCTGATTAGATGTTTGTGTTAACAAGCAGTTTAACAGGTGTACCTAATAAAGTGGCCGGTGAGTGTATAGTTCAGTGACGTGTTGTATTGAAGTGTGGAGCAGAGTGAGAGCGAGGTATGTACTGTACCTTATCGAACATCTCAAAGAGCTTGGCGCTGGGCTGATGGATGGTACAAATGATGGTGCGCCCCCCTAGGGCCAGAGACCGCATCAGAGAAACCACCTGGTAGCAGGAGGCACTGTCCAGACCACTGCACCCCAGAATACAGAGAGAGAGACAGAGAGAACTTGAGTGTAACAGGTGTGCTGCTTCGACATTTGCCTTGGCTGGGTGCTCTGACATATATACAGTAATATTGACTTCAAATGAAATCTGAAGTTCATGGAACAACGACAAAAGGCGACACAGGACAGCAAGCACATCACCTCATTTCACCTGTTACAGAGAGAGGACTATCTGTAATGTACTGTATCAAGTTCTATTTGTTACTAAGCTACATGGGATTAACATGGTTGTGGTTTCAGGGTTAAAGGTCAACACTGTTTTGATGTAAAACTCAAAGACGACTCTGTATGTTCCGCAGTTTTATCACTAACTTCCCTAAATGTTCATTACGTCTCTGACATTCAATCTCTAAGAGATGTAATACTATCAAAACAAACCATTCTGCTTTGGCAATATTGACGTATACCCTAAGTCTCTAACGTCAACCTGGGGCTGGCTGGTGGAGGCAAACAAGGGTCCTGTTTCCTGCTCCAATAAACAGCCACTACAGCTGTCATCTGGCTGATAGCATCACCATAACTGTCTCATTACAGGGTAAGGCAGGGGATTGGGGATCAACTGATATCAACTGTTCCAAAACATATTTACCAGGGGACACTGGTGGAGGGAGAAATTGTAGGATGATCTGGACACTAGGGGGTAGCAGACAATGCCACATGAACTAACTGGCACAACAGGTG
This sequence comes from Argentina silus, assembly GCF_951799395.1. Classification (NCBI taxonomy): domain Eukaryota; kingdom Metazoa; phylum Chordata; class Actinopteri; order Argentiniformes; family Argentinidae; genus Argentina; species Argentina silus. The sequence continues at coordinate 44,585,053 of NC_139653.1, read as the reverse complement.
GTCCTTATTATTCAATTAGGATCTTCCTATTTAAGTTGGAGGTTTTTGTAATTCCTGTGTTTAGTATCTTGACTCTCGCCAGTGGTGCATTTCTCTCATGGTCCTCTAGGACGTGTCTTAGTTGTTCTAGTTATATGTTATTATTTGTTATTCGAGGGTTGTTCCTGTTTAACCTATGGAATACCTGAAGTAAAGTGGCTTTGCCTTTGAATTGCATTCCCTTGTCTGGTCTCCTCTCTGCGCCAGGGTCCTACCCCACACAACCTCACAGCAAGCTACCACCCAGCGGAGTTCGACCAGATGGACCCATCGGAGTTCGACCAGATCTGTAACGTGGTTTCCCACCAGGCAGGACTACTGGGGCGACAACAGGAGCAACTTACCCAAATGGCAGAAGTACTTCGGGCACTTACCCTCTTCGCCCAGTAACCTCACATTCCCAATCCCGGAGTGGCAGCTGCCCAAGCCTCAACTCCCAGTGGGTTGATCACCGAGAGAGACCCCCCAGTTAATCAGTTCCACCAACCCAGGATCCCAGCTCCCGAATGGTATGATGGCCACCCGGGAAGACGCAAGGGGTTCCTTACCCAGTGTTTCCTAGCATTTGAGCCACACCCCTCCTTTTCCAGACCGAATGGGCCAAGGTTGCTTACATCATCTCCCTGCTCTCAGGGAAGGCCTTAGTGTTGGCTACAGCAGTGTGAGAACAACCTCCTGTCTAACCTATGGAATACCTGAAGTAAGGTGACTTTGCCTTTGAACTGCATTCCCTCGTCTGGTCTCCTCTCTGCGCCAGGGTCCTACCCCACACAACCTCACAGATACCATTCCTCATTCCATTCCTTGCATTACAATGATCCCATCCTCCGATTTCTACCGAGCTCCATGTTCTTCACTCCCCACAGTTGATGGATCTAGTGGGACTACTTTTGTTTATTTTCTTGTATATTGTCCCACAGTATAATGTGCTGTTGCTAACACTGAATTGACCCTCTGAGATGAATACAGTATTTCTGCCTCTCACCTGGTGGGCTCATCAAAGAACATGACTGGGGGGTTGTTTACAAGCTCCAGGGCGATGGCCAGACGTTTACACTGCCCTCCAGACAAAGAGCTGGTCCGGGTGTGAGCACACTCCTGCAGCCCCAGGGCAGTAAGGATCTCATTCACCTAGAACAGGAACACACGCACGGACAGACGCACGCACACACGCATGCATGCATGCACACACGCGCACACACAGAGAAATTATCATTTATTTTCTTTCATAACGGTGTAAACATAAACCATGTAGCTACGCCCAGTTACTGTAACATGTTCCCTCTCCAACTCACCAGCTCCTTCTTCACATCCATATGTTCATTGAGCTTCAAGTTAGCTGAAACCTTCAATCAAATTCATTCAACACTGTAATTTGGCAACATATAGCAGTAGAGTATACGTTCAAACAGCAGTCGGCAGTATCTCAGTCGTCTTGGACACCTCAGAAGTCTATTTATTATAGTTATACAGAATATCGTAAATGTTGTTTATGTGTATGTGAATTGGTTTGTACTAATAAAACTACTACTACTGAAGTCAATCTCTGCAGCACAATCACACATCAAAAAACTTGACCAATCAGCACGTGTCTGTTCCCTCACCATCATAGCTTCCCTGACGGTCAGGTGTGGCAGCAGCATGTCATCCTGCATAATGTAGCAGGACATTTTCCGGAAGGTCCGCAGGTCCCTGGGTTTCCCGTTCACCAGGATCTGTCCCTTCATCCCTGTTTCCCTGAAGAGAAAAAACACACACAGAGGAGAAGCACACAATATCTCTCCTGTGTGTGTGTGTGTGTTCATGTGTGTGTGCATGCGTGTGTGCGCGCATGTTCCTGCAGACTCTGTACACGTGTAGTAACAGATGATGTTGTTCCCAACAACATTTTTTCTCATTGTATATTAGGGGTATAGAGTGACAACATGAAACCTTGGCTCCTGTATCCCTCTGACTTCCCAGCAGTTATAACTACCAGTGGAGGAAGAATTTGGAGGACAGGCTCATTGTAATGCAGGGAAAGGACTGAGGAATGGTATCACCTCAGTCCATTCCATGCATTACAATGAGCCCGTCCTCCAATTTCTACCTCCACCAGCCTACCCTGCTGGGCTGTCTCACCTGTAGCCTGCCAGGATGTTCATCAGGGTGGACTTGCCCGCCCCTGATGGCCCCATGATGCCAATCAGCTCTCTGCTGCAGAACCTCCCTGACAGGCACTTCAGTAAGGCTTTAAAACCTGTTAGAACAAAAAGAAAGAGAGAGAGAGAGAGAGAGAGAGAGAGAGAGAGAGAGAGAGAGAGAGAGAGAGAGAGAGACTATAGTTCAGCCCATAGATACTGCAGACTACTTCTACTTCACAGAGAACATCAGTAAAACTGTTCATCACAACAGCGTGCTGTGCCACTCATAGCTGGCCTTTTGAAAACATTATCCTCATTGCCGCACCATTATCAGAGGTTCATTGATATTCAGGTCAGATGGGGCCAGGGTTTTCAGATGCTGACCTGTTTCAAGGTGCTAATGTTCTCTCACTAGAAGCCTGTTAGCCCATCAGCTCCTGGCTATGGCCACAGAAATAGAATTTTAATTCCATAGTTACAGCAGATAAATTACTGAGACATCACTGCTCCAATGAGTTTCCCCAGAAGCTTTGCAGTGCAAATATCATTTTTTTGTCCCAAGGCTCAGGACTGAATATAGACTGAACAATGAGCCAGGCTTATATGCTGGCACTAAAACAAGGCATAGGTGTAGCCAATTACCTAAACAAGGTGAACACAGGAAAACAATGAGGATTATCTGGCGGCCACTGGTGGCCAGTGGAGGAAGCAGCAGGAGTGAGGAGGATTCCTCACAAAAAAGGAGGAATGTTGGAAAGTTTGTGTTTCTTCGTTAAAGAGATGCTGTGAACACATGCTTTGGAAAGAAGAGACTCAGATAACAGTTGATCCCAGTTGATCCCCGATCCCGTAATGAGACAGTGGTGGGCATGCTATCAGCCAGAGAACAGCTGTAGTGTTCTGTAGTGGAGCGGGAAACAGGATGCTTGTTTGATCCCAGTGTCAATCAGCTCTTTATCTCCGCAGAGCCTCTTCGCTTGTTTGGTCTTAAACTAAGCAGTGTGGATAAAAAAAAAAATCAATCCAATGAGATAAGAAATGAATCTACGTTATATAATGAACCATACAATCAACACTAGCCAAAAATTTGATGTGAAGAATTAGTGACAAACATCCTGTAGCATCTCTTTAAACATGTAGCTATGATAAGGCTACTGAATATGGCTCGTTAGGCTATAGTACATTCAGCCAGTTGTTGTTTTCAGCTGTGAAGTCTGACTGGGTCCAGAGAGGGATTCCTCATAGGGAGGTATTGACAACATCATTGACTCTGTATTAACAAGCAGGGGCTATGGTGTAGGAAACCTGCTGTATAATGGATGTATGGTCAATAATGCTCTTTAGACACAGCTGACGAAGCATCCTAATGATACACAGAGAACATAATGACTGTGTACTGGAATGTGAGCTAGTCATGCAGAGAGAAAGTGTTTCATTACTGTTCCATTCAACTCTCAAGCTGTGTTTTGCATCCAAAATATTAAAAAAAAACCCCGATATAACCCAGAAGGCCACAGGCCCCCAAGGCTCAGGGAACAACAGCACTGAGGGAGCCCGATTTCTAATAGCGCCCACTAGCGTCTCCTGGTGGACATGCTTTGTAACAGTTGATCCCCAGGTTTGCCCGATCCTGTAATGAGACAGTGGTGGGCATGCTATCAGCCAGAGAACAGCTGTAGTGTTCTGTAGTGGAGCGGGAAACAGGACGCTTGTTTGATCCCAGTGTCAATCAGCTCTGTATCTCCTCAGAGCCTCTTCTCTGGTAAAGCACGTCACTGGAGACATGAAAATGAAAAATATTTGGCTGCTAAATGTACTCCCACTATGATATATTTGAATATTCTTCATTATTTTGCTTTTCCCATCTTCCCAGACATGGAGCCAGTGTGTAAAACTTCAGGTTAAAAGAAAAAAAACGGTCTTCAGCTTTATTAGTGGCTGGTCACAGTTAGCCATGTTACTTCTACTAGCAGCAAATACAAATATGTTATCACATTCAACAATCTGGCTAAATAGCTGTATTTACAGTATACTATGGAGTTTCCTATACAAGCTTGCTATGTTTGCCTTCAGATATTTTCGTTGTCATGGTATTCTTTGATTGTGATGCAATCATTTTCCCAGCGTATTCTGTATTCTCAGGGCTTCTTCAGACTCTGTCATGGGAAACAGGCAGCTCCGTTAACCCTTACATCCCTGCATAGTATAGACGCTAGGTGTTAAACTGTCTATTCTGAGGTGGCCTATAGCTTCAAGGTTTGAGTTCAGCTCAGGGATTAGTACTTTTTCATGTTTAATTGTTTAGAGAGGCTTATCTCCAGCTGTGCATCACTAAGTACCTCATGGAGAATGTACTGTATGGTGTGTGTGTGTGTGTGTGTGTGTGTGTGTGTGTGTGTGTGTGTGTGTGTGTGTGTGTGTGTGTGTGTGTGTATAGTGTATGTGTGTGTGTGTGTGTGTGTGTGTGTGTGTGTGTGTGTGTGTATATGTGTGTGTGTGTGTGTGTGTGTGTGTGTGTGTGTGTGTGTGTGCATGCGCTTTTGTACATATGCGCGTGTAAGGAGCAGATTTCCACATGAAAGCAGATTTCCACACTCTCCAAGCCTTGATTCAGAATGCAATGCTAAATAAAGCAGTGACATTTCAAACAACCTTTGATACAGCTGAAACTCTGTTTTATGAGATACCGTATGAGAGGCAGGGTAGAATGGAAGACAGGTGGCTAGAATATAGACAGTATAAAACACAGCATGTGTAACATAGGTGGTTCAGAGACTACATTCACATAATAAGTAGCCTCGCCTGAGACCTGAACATTAGCAACAATGCCTTGGCTTTAGCTCAGTGAGCTGAAGTAGTGTTGTGGTACTCAGGGAATCCAAGTTCGAATCCTGTCGACCTCACATGCGTGACCCCTGCATGTTTTACCCCATACTCGGTTTGTATACAAACATGTTATTATGGCCAGGGGTGTTCTAGGGGAGTGGACTCAAATTTTTTTTGCCTTTCTGTCTCTGGTGGCTGCCTCTTCTGATCGTGTGCACATGCAGAAACACAACAGCTAATGTCTGATACTGCAAGTCCATTTCGGGGAGTTTTACTATTATTAGGGAGGATGTTCAAACTGAATTTTGCCACAGCCCATATTGATTTCCCTTCACCTGACACCTTGGCTACGAGGATGCAGCCCCAGATATAGATTGATTAGAAAAGACATTGATCAATTAGATTCAATCAGTTAAATCATATTAACTAGAGTGGACATAACCATTCAAAACCACAGCCACATCTTTACAAGCCTGTCAAACTCTACTAAATATACACTACCATGATGCAATGTATTGTGTAGTATCATCCAGCATGGTGTGGTATGGCCCTATGGTATGGTATGGTATGGTACGGTATGGTATGGTGTTGTATAGTATGGTATGGTATGGTATGGTGTTGTATGGTATGGTATGGTATGGTATGGTATGGTATGGTATGGTATGGTATGGTATGGTATTGTATGGTATGGTATCGTTTGGTATGGTATGGTGTTGTATGGTATGGTATGGTATGGTATGGTATGGTATGGTATGGTACGGTACGGTATGATATTGTATGGTATGGTATGGTACGGTATGGTATGATATTGTATGGTACGGTATTGTATGGTATGGTATGGTGTTGTATGGTATGGTATGGTATCATTTGGTATGGTATGGTGATGTATGGTATGATATGGTATGGTAAGGTATGATATTGTGTAGTATGGTATGGTATATGGTATACTGTATGGTATAGTATGGTATTATATGGCATAGTATGGTATGGTATGGTATTATATGGCATATTGTATGGTATGGTGTATGGTATATGGTATGGTATGGTATATGGTATATGGTATGGTTTATTGTATACAGTATATTGTATGGTATGGTATATGATATATTGTATGGTATGGTACGGTATGGTATACGGTGTATGTTATAGTATAGTATATAGTATATGGTATAGTGTATCGTACATATATATATATATCCTGAAACTCCATGGCCGTTTTGTTGTCAAATTCCAGGGCCGTTTTGTTGTCCCAGTCTGTCCCGGGCTGATGTAATGTTGAGGGGGAGGGTTAAATCATATGGTATGGTTTGGTATAGTATGGTATCATATGGTTTAGTATGGTATGGTATCATATGGTATAGTTTGGATAGTATGGTATTACATGGTATGGTTTGGATAGTATGGTATTATATGGTATGGTATCATATGGTATGGTTTGGATAGTATGGTATTATATAATATGGTATGGTATGGTATCATATGTTATGGTATAGCATGGTATGGTATCTAAAATCAAAGACCTATGTATGTTTCTCTGTCTGCCTCCCCTGCATCTGCTCCTGTTGTTATTCTGTACAGTCAGGAAGAGGGCTGAGCAGCGTCTGTACTACAGAGTGCACTAGCTAGCGACCCTCCTCTCCCCTCAGCCTCCACGCTGTCTGCTCCATTATTGATGACCTTAGCTGTCTCTGACTTACACTACAGGAAGCCCACAGGGTACACACGCTACACACCAACTACAATGCTACAGCATCTCTCTCTCTCTCTCTCTCTCTCTCTCTCTCTCTCTCTCTCTCTTTCTCTCCCCCCCCCCCACACACACATACACACAAGCACACATATGTCTGTATGATAACATGTCAACCCCCTAGTCTTCAGTTAGGTGACACTAACTGTTTCTGAAGGCAACACAATAGCACCAAATTGCATCTAGCATTTGGTGCTATTGTCTATAGATATCTCTTTCTCAACCCAAAGTAGCATATGGATCTATACATGCAGTGCAGATTAAAAGGTTAGAGTGTAATTCAGTTTGAGCTGTATTGATTGTAATAACACACACACGAACACGCACACGCACACACGCACACACGCACACACACACACACACACAAACACACACACACACACACACACACACACGTATCATGCCCAACCTTCCCTAGCATCACAGGATTAATCCTCTATCTCCAATCAGCTGGCACTGACAGCTCCCAAGGCAGTGGAGGAGTCAGAGGACGTGTCTTCATTCTCCTTATTCCTCGGTTCCCTCCCTCTATCTCAGGAACACATCACGGTCACATTCAGGACTGTGCAACTTACTGAATGTTGCAGACAGTCCTTGTGAGGATAGACAGACAGACAGCTAGTCATATGGTGGTGAATTATTTACTGTTACAGCGAGAATGGACAGAGAAGCAGAGGCAGAACAGGGGTGATGCTAAGGCCCCAGTACTAATGCATGAGTTATTCCCTTTATCTCTCTCTCCTTCTCTCCTTCTTCTTCCTCCCTCCCTCTCTGCCTCTCTCTCTCTCTCTGCCTCTCTCTCTCTCTTTCTCTCTCTCTCCCTCCCTCCCTCCCTCTCTCTCTCTCTCCCTCCCTCCCTCTCTCTCTCTCTCCCTCCCTCCCTCTCTGTCTCTCTCTCTCTCTCTCTCTTTTGCTCTGTCTCTCTCTCTCTCCCTCCCTCCCGCTCTCTCTCTCTCTCTCCCTCCCTCTCTGTCTCTCTCTCTCTCTCTCTTTTGCTCTGTCTCTCTCTCTCTCACCACTGTCCACAGAGCACCTCACCTTCTTAGAACACACTACTACCTGGAGCGTTCATAGGGAAAGCACAGTGAATGGGTCCTACAGGAATCACCAGATGATATGCATTCATTTGTGTACAGTATGATGGACAGACACTGATTTCCCAGCCAGCCCCTACCCCCTACCCTCTAGCCACTCCTGTACATCTGACGAGTGGCCAGGGAGAAGGGAGTAGGGGTCAGGGGTTAGGGGTTAGGGCTCAAGTGTGCGTGTTGTGTTACAGTACCTCTCCTCCTCCAGCAGGGCCCTTCCTGGATGATGTAGGAGATGTCCTTGAACTCCAGGTCCACGGCCGAGCGCTTGGGCAGGTGGGAGAAACGCTGGGCCTCCGTGATGTGGTTCTCCACCTTCTTCAGATGGGTCAACAGAGATGGCTCCTGGCTTCCCCCGTTACCAATACAGATGGTCTCTTCCTGGATACCCCCGTTACCGTTACACATGGTCTCTTCCTGGGTACCCCCGTTACTGATACAGATGGTCTCTTCCTGGCTCCCTCCATTACTGTTACAGTTGGTCTCTTCCTGGGTGCCTCCGTTACTGTTACAGGTGGGCTCCTCCATCGGAATACTGACGGACTCAGGCTCTGAGGGCTTATCGGCCATACCAACAATCTGAGAGAGAGAGAGAGAGAGAGAGAGAGAGAGAGAGAGAGAGAGAGAGAACTATTTGGCTGAGTTCTCCTTAGAAGATCAAATATGATAACCCTTGCGTTTAGCTCTTTAAAGAATCTTAGACACACAAATTCATAGCTAAACTACTGTACATACCGACCGACACATTAGCAGAGCCAACAGAACAAATACAATTGTATTTAGCCCTTATTTATCTAGGGAAAAACACTGAGACCAAGGTGTGCCCTCTTTACAATACAAATTCAATACAAAACAAAATGCTGTATATACACATCAGACAGAGAAATATAAAGAACACGACAACATACAAAGCACACATCCTGATTAACCAAAACAAGAGCCTCCCTCTGTGTTCCTGTCTGAAAGAAAACCGTCAAGTTACAACAAGCTTGTTTTCTTATTTTCTTGTTTTCTTATTTTGGCTGCTCTGTCTTTGTGTAACTGTTGCATTGTGCATGTTGTCCCCTCCTTTTCTATGCAGACACACAATGATTTATTCCTCTAAATAGAACCTCTCCACAACAATGAAACAGAGAAGGAAAGGACACTCCAATTGAGCCGCCAAATCTCTTGGCTCTGTAATTTCCTCACATGGTTTCTCCTACCACTGCTACGCTGATGACACTCAACTCTTTCTCTCTTTCCCCCCCTCTGACACACTGTCTCTGTGTGTCTTGCAGACATTCCTGCTTGGATGTCAGCCCACCACCTCAAGCTCAACCTTAATAAGACTGAGCTGCTCTTCCTCCCTGGGAAAGCCTGCCCTCTCCAAGACTTTTCCATCATAGTTGAGAACTTCACTGTGACCTCCTCCCAGACAGCCAATAATCTTGGGGTGATCCTTGACAACCACTTGTCCTGTGCAGTGAACTTCACAACGACAGCGCACTCCTGTAGATTCTTCCTCTACAACATGCGAAGGATACGTCCATTCCTCGCGAGAAGCAGCACAACTCTTGGTCCAGGCACTTGTGATCACCCGCCTTGACTAATGCAACGCACTCTTGGCCGGGCTCCCTGCCTCCGCCATCTGACCTCTGCAGCTCATCCAGAATGCTGCTGCCCGTCTGGTGTTCAATCTCCCCAAATTCTCCCATGTCACCCCCCTCCTCCACACCCTTCACTGGCTCCCGGTAGCAGCTTGCATCAGATTCAAGACCCTGGTGCTTGCTTACCGGGCGGTTAAGGGAATAGCCCCTCCCTACTTGCAAGCAATGATCAGCCCCCAAACCCCTGCCCGATCACTCTGTTCTTCCACCTCGGCGTGACAGCCAATGGCACCTGGTCCTAGCATAGATTGTTGCTTGTGATGACATCACTGATGTATAGATGATTCACTTACTTTAGACAAAAGTACTTTCAGTAAATTATATAGTAAATATAGACACGCACGCACGCACGCATGCACACACGCACTCAGGCACGCACGCACGCAGGCACGCACGCACGCGCACACACACACACACACGTCCTACTTCACTTCACAGGTCTTGGCATAGTCATCACTTATGAAACAGATGTACGGAGCCAACTCACAACACATTGCAGGGCAAAGCAACACAAAACAAAACACATCCTACTGTATAACAGCTTTCTCCAGATGTGTCCCTTCTCCAGAGGCCCGTAAAAAGGTCTGTCAGGTGGATCTTATTGAGCTGTTGGTTCTGTTGTGCGTCAGGCAGACAATAAGGATCTAGTTTCCTCTGTGAGTCTACATAGTGCTGATGCTGCAGAGACATGAGAGAGTAGCAGCAACCCCCTGGGGGTCGGGGGTTAATGTCGGTAAACACTACTGGCTGATGGCAGAGGCAGTGAACACACATGCCTGCAGTACAGTATGTCACTGTAAAAGAGTAGAGAGCAACACTCAAAAAAGTAAACTGCAATTAAAAGATTTGTTTCCATTCTTTGGGGGGGCGGGTGTATGTGTGTGTGCGTGCGTGTGTGTGTGTGTGTGTGTGTGTGTGTGTGTGTGAGTGTGTGTGTTTGTGTGTGTGTGTGTGTGTATGTGTGTGTGTGTGTGTGTGTGTGTGTGTGTGTGTGTGTGTGTGTGTGTGTGTGTGTGTGTGTGTGTGTGTGTGTATGTGTGTGTGTGTGTATGGGGGGGGGCTCTATCTACCCTTTTGCCTTTGGGGGGAATGTTGTCTTTTTCACCCTAAACACCACCCTGTAGATATACATAATGTGTATATGTAACTCAGAGACAAACAGTATTGATGTGGCTCGACTCAAACTGTCCAGGGGATAGTCTATCAAAAGTTCTAATCTAGATCAGAATTATGCAGATTCTTCGTTGCTATCCAGGATCAGAATGAGCTGTCTGATTTCCCCTATACAGTACTACTCAAAATCTGCCACATAGATCTGATCCTGGATAGTAAAAAAATAACCTGGATCATTCTGAAGTTTTGAAATACAGGGCCCAGTTGCTATGGTGATGAAAATTGGCTGTAGTAAGTTAGGTGGATTTGATGATGATTGTACTATATTACCTTTCCTGGAAAAGACACAGGCTATGTGGGGTAACTGCAGGTTATTCTGCGAATCCGTGAATTTCCATTGTCTTGTGGAAGACGTTAAGCCTTTTCTGAAAAATGCATTTTTTCCCTGTGATCATAAGGTGATTAATCCCTTATTATAATGATTATTGAAATAGAGATATGTAATCTACTTTGTTCTCCCCAGAATGCAGTGCTATATTAACAGTTCCCACTGCTCTGATGTGGTACAGTAATTTGTCCTTTTGGAGACAGAAATCACATTTAATCACTCATGGGTTCTTAATCCTCCAGGGATTAACATTGACTTCAATTTACTCTTGATCTGGGGAGGGCTGGGAGGGTGGGCTGGGAGCTCTGGGGGTCTGGGTGCGCTGGGGTGGGGGGCTGGTGGGGGTGTGTGGCTGGGAGTGGAGCCTTGGGAAAGCTGCAGACTCAGGTAGGACTACCAAGCACCACGGGCCACGAATGTATGGGAATGGTGTGATCCTCTGCTTGCCCCTTTACTGTTACAAATCTCTACACAGACACATCACACTGACAGAGGCAGGGGAGAGGAGGGAAAGCTGTTGGTTGATGTCAAGGGCCCCAAGGGTCAGATAAAACCAACATGACTGTGTGACGTATGCCCGCATGTCTGTCACGAGATATGCCAGACAGGAGGCTACCGTAGGCCTCGTCTCACGCACCTCCGTCCTGAACTGAACTGAGAGGAACTGGACTCACTGACCTTGTAGCAGAGGTGGTTCTCCCCTACCCTGGTCCTAGAACTGGACTCACTGACCTTGTAGCAGAGGTGGTTCTCCCCTACCCTGGTCCTAGAACTGGACTCACTGACCTTGTAGCAGAGGTGGTTCTCCCCTACCCTGGTCCTAGAACTGGACTCACTGACCTTGTAGCAGAGGTGATTCACTTACTTTAGACAAATGCACTTGTTGTAAGTCGCTTTGGATAAAAGAGTCTGCTAAATGTAAAAAATGTAAATGTAAATGGTTCTGTAGAACCGCACTCACGTGACCTTGCTTGAGACCTACAGTACAGTGGAGGACTTGTGTTAGCTCCTTAATACCTATGGGCTTTAGCTCAGCAGGCTAACACAGTACTGTGGTGCACAGGTGATCAGTCCAGAGGATCACATTGGATCACTTAGTCAACGTTTTTCCTCTTTGCATTTTCAATATGCACATACAGTATGTACAGTTTTGCCATGTAGCGGTATAGCGAACTACTGTCACTACTCTCCAAAAAAAAACATTTCACACAGAATATAAATAGGAATTTCATTATTATTCCAGCCCTTGAACTTCAAAATGCCCTACCACCCCCCTATTTCCACTTGGTTGCACCTCACTCTCTCTGTCTTGACTCTAGTCTCGTGATTTCACTCAGTTGCACGCCTTCTTCTGTAACACACAAAGTGTTTTGTACAAGTCGCAGTACAGTATGGACCAGGACCAAAATGACACAGAAACACAGAGGCCATGCATAAGCGAATTTATATATCTAACCACTTCCACCGAAAAGACTTATGTGCTCACATGTGAGCTGTGCAAAAGTTAATACACTTTCCACAGCAAAGACGTTGAACACAAACTTAAGAACACATATCAAGGTCAGTTTGTTAGCTAGATAGCTAGCTGCCCAGTGCAGTAGACATTTCATAGCTATCTGGTAGCCTTATGTTTGACTCTGGCTAGCTTAGCAAGCTCGCTATCTTAGCAAGCTAAATGTCAGCGTCATTTAGACTCAAATGGCAAATGTTAGCTAATGGAATATGGGAGCTTGCAAGATTTGGATGAGAGTTGGTATTCTGTCCTAGTAATTGAATGTAATTGAATGTATTGTTGGAATAAATTGCATAAGGAGCTATTGTGTACAGCTAGCTTATGAAATACATTTGTATTAGAATATCTAGTGAATCATAAGAGGTGTACTACAGGCCTATCTCCCCATGGGTGCAACCCTGTCTAGTTCACTGCCAACTGGAGGAAATATATTATAACTGCATAACATCATACTGAATGGAGCCTAACATGCCAGATATACTATGTACACTGTACCGTCCTCAAGTTCAAAGGACACTAGACTATTTTAGATTTTAAGCAAATAGTTTATTATCATTATTTGCCTGTATTTTAAATGTGTCCTTTTTTATTATCAAAGGATACATCCGTCAAAATCTAAGGAATTGGACAAGTTTTTGGGCACAGATTTCTTGAAAAGACCAAGACCTGCAGAGGAAGAGACTACCCCTGCAAAGATGCAGGCCAGCAGAGCACAATGACTAGTGTCACACTCGAAATTCAACAAGCTCACCCTCAGGTTTGCTGTGCAGGGTTTCTATTCTCTCATCATCATTGAGAGGCCATGGTATCTACATGAGCTGGTACCTTGCAAGGCACTTGATGTCAAGAAAGACACTGGTGAAAATGCTAGACGATGAATTTATGAGCATGAAGTCAAATCTTTGTGCTGTTCTCTCCCAGCAAGACTTTGCTCCCCCTTCAAAAAAGGAGAACAGGGAACTGGATGAGGTGGAAATCTTCTTGAAATCACCGGAGACCATCTCTGTGACAGCTTTTTCAGCACTGCCAAAAATGCGAAGGGTGTTCAGTGTTGGGAAGGACATTTTCAGTCCGAAGGGCAAATGCCTCTCCGACAAAAACTTTGAGAGACTGCTGATGTGTCGCATGAACAAGAGATTCTGCTCTGAGTCAGACAACTGAATAGGGCCATTTTGTAAGGAGAGAAAAGAGCAATGGTGGTTAGTGAAGTTATTGGCCTATAGCAGCAAGATGGTCTAGTTCTACAAAGACTTCTTTACAGTGTCCCTGCCTGCTTAATGTGAGCAACACTTCAATGTTGGGAAGGATCAATAAAAACTGTTATAAACTAATTATCCAAGTAACAGGGTCTAGTTCTACAAATACTTATTCTTTAAATTCAACACAGCTATGTCCCTGTCTGCTGCATGTGAGCAGCATTTCAGTGTCAGATAAGGACAACATTTGTTATTGGCCTAGAAACATGTTCTACAAAGTGTTTCAACAATTTGTGTACTAAATTTGTGTAATAAATTACACATCCTGTTAACATTTGACTCCAGAATGATCTGTTCTTGCAGTCATGTTTTTTTTAATTTTGTAGTTTAAAAAGTAGTTTTGACGTATTGAACAAATGTGGCTGATACAAAGACAGTGATCATCTGACCTTCCATTGTGAATGGTGATCAATGCCCGCCTCTCTCAGCTCGGAACACCTATTTACAGTTGAATGAACATGCCTGGTGGACGTCCTGAGGATATTGTGACTGTTGTCAATTTCTTTGCTATTGTAATGTACACTCACCGAGCACTTTATTCTGAACACTACAGTAATTCTGGGTAGGGCCTCCCTTTGCTCTCAAAACAGCCTCAATTCTTCGTGGCATTGATTTCACAAAATGTTGGAAACATTCCTTTTAGATTCTGGTCCATAATGACATGATCGCATCACGCAATTCCTGCAGATTTTTCAGGTGCACTTTCAAGCTGTGAATCTCCCATTCTACCACATCCCAAAGGTGTTCTATTGGATTCAGATCCGGTGACTAGGAAGGCCACTGAAGAACACCGAACTCATTGTCATTTTCATGAAACCAGTTTGAGACGACTTTTGCTTTGTGACATAGTGTATTATCATGCTGGAAGTAGCCATTAGAAGAGGGGTAAATAGCAACAATACTCAAATAGGCTTTTGTATTCAAGCAATGATTGATTGGTATTAACGGGCCCAATGTGTGCCAAGAAATCATTCCCCACACCATTACACCACTTCCACCATGAAAACGTGTACAGGTGTTCCTAATAAAGTGTTCATGAGTGTATATAGTACAGGCCAACAGGCCTCTCCTACCTATGTTCTATTGTTCCGAGAATATTTAAGGAAGATACAGACCATTAATGCTTACAGTATACAGTATATGCACCCTATATACAGTATACAGTATACAGTATATGCACCCTATATACAGTATTCGATGGCCCTGCACATATCTGACCCAACAACTGCTGTGATTGAAATTAGGTTGGGAATGAAGTCAGGTAGGGTTGACAATGAAGCAGTTCCTCTGTGAACATCTGTGACACACAGCCCAGCTTGGCGCTGACACAAGCAATGGAGAGACGGATCAACCGGATGTGGGCTCTAAGTCATTCTCGTAGAATTCATCTACTGTTGCCAACATTTTAGCGTTATAGTAGCACAAGAGCAGTGTTATCAGATTTCTACTGTGAGGACTGTGTTGGGGATAAGCTTTTTAGAAAAGCTCTCTGCTGATCACACATTCTTCAGTTCAAAAAGTGTGCATTGTTACATAATTGAGAACCTTTGATAGAAGGAAATTAATAAGACCAACTCCTTGGAAGTAGGTTAAAGTAGGCCTATTGGTCTCTTGTGATGTACTTAGGCTACTGTTATAAGACTTACATTCATAGAATAGGGTTTAGGGATAGCTAGACTCACATTCCTGCTCTAGGTCTAAACTGCCCCTACCACCACAGAAAGCGCTTTGGTTTGACACGTGAAAATGTGGCTGTGTCGCAGAGAATGGTATAGGCATACTCTCGCAGGTTGGCCCCTAGCAAAAATCTATGGAACTTAAATACATAAGGACGTAGATGCAATTAAACAATACATCTCACTCCATGTCACTGTAGTAGAAATAGGCTACAACAGTGGAGTAATGTCTGCTGTTGCCCATTAAACAGATTTAAGCAATACAATCAAATGACATTAAAGTGCTCTTATTCTGCAGGAGGCACAATTTAAACATTTATTGTGACATATGCTTACTGTAGGCTACCTCTTAAAATAATTAAACATGAATTGTTAGGTAATACCAACTCACCTAAAGTTAACTCAGGGCCACCACGAAATTCTTCAGTTTCTTGCTGTATCACCTAAAGTGAGACAACAGAACGATTAATTTCACACTTCGTTTTTTAAAAAAGATTCAAATAAAGCCATTCTGGAGAACATCATTTACAGACGTGATGTTACATTTTACAAACTGACAATTGGTATAGCGATAATTGGTAGATGTTTGGTGCTTCCTTACGATGGGGATGCGATGACAGAAAGCAGAGCCTATCCTCTTCTGGTGAATCCGTGTGATTTGCGCTAGAAGCAGGAGATTATATAGGCAACTCCTGAAATAGAAAGATCTCTTCTCAATTCCGAGATGTCAGTGACTGTGCTTCAATGTCCCATTTCTGATCGAGAATGAATGAAAACCTCGGTCCTGCAAGCCATAGGCTACTGGGAGCTCTACTAAAATCGGTCGCAACTTTCAAAGAAATTCAATAGCAACTGATGTATTTGAATTCAAGGCTTGCCTCTAACTTTGTATATCCTGACAGTATTCAAAAATCTATCATCTCATTATAGGTACCGCAACGTAGGCTCCCTCGGAACCTTGTTTTGCCGGCTACAGCCTCTAGCGCACTGATCTCTGACAGGGCGTTACTGTGGGTTTACAGCAGAGGGGAATGGAACAGGGGGCCATTTGAAGGCGATTTAGAGCCACGGCTCGTGTTTTTCACGTGGGAAAAACTCTACTACTGGTTCGTGGAAATGCACCTGCATTCTTCTTACAGTAATCCAGATCGAGAATGACATGTTGGACTATGTTAGTTTATGTAACTTAAATATATATTATATCTAAACATATTCCTGTACAAGGTTTGAATAGTCTACACTAACGCACTATCAATGTCTAGGAAATGTAAATAGATTTTGGTTATGGATTTTCTGTTTGTTTGTGCCATTCCTTCTGATGATGTATTATATTGCTTGTGCGTCACATCTTATTGAATCTGGCTCAGTGTTTGTCCCTGGTATTGAAACTTTTAGTGTCTGTGTCTGTGTGTGTGTCTGTGTCTGTGTGTGTGCATATCTGTGTGTTTTATGTTTTTAAACAATGAGAAGAAGATTGTGCCTTCAGGATGTTGGAGACCGTTTTAATTCCTTGGAAACTTTATGGATGTGACAATGGCAGCATGCCATAACCAGTCGACAGGCGATGCATTTCTCAGACTGAATCAGCCCCCTGAAACACAGCCTGGCAAGTTAAGGCTTGAACGAAGTTATGAATTCTACAGCGAATTCTACAGAGTCACCTGGTGTCAAACTGAGAGGGGGGACTTAGACTATGAGCTTCCCTGTCCCAGTCTGTTTCAATCCCCACCTGTTTCAAAGCAACCACTATCATCCCAGTCCCCAAGAAGAACCTGCCTCAACGACTACCGCCCCGTTACACTCACCTCAATCATCATGAAGTGCTTTGAGAGCTGGTTAAGTTGCATATCAATCTCATCATTACCTGCCACTCTGGACCTTTTTCAGTTTGCATACCACCCCAATAGGTCCACAGCTGACGCCATCATCTACGCCCTGCACACCGCCCTATCTCACCTGGACAAGAGGGACACTAACGTGAGAATGCTGTTCATCGACTACAGCTCAGCATTCAACATCATTGTCCCCTCCAAGCTCGTCACCAAGCTCAGGGACCTGGGTCTTAACACCTCCCTGTGTAACGGGATCCTGGACTTCCTGACGGGTAGACCCCAGGTGGTGAAGGTAGGCAGCATCACCTCATCCACCCCTGACTCTCAACACAGGGGCCCCCGAGGGCTGTGTGCTCAGTCCTCTACTGTACTCTGTGTTCACCCACGCACAGCTCCAACTCCATCATAAAGTTCGCTGATATCACCACTGTGGTTGGCTTGATCACCAAAAACGATGAGTCAGCCTACAGGGATGAGGTAAGAGTCCTGGCGGACTGGTACCAGGACAACAACCTCTCCCTGAACACCAGTAAAACTAAGGAGCTGATAGTGGAGTTCAGGAGGAAGGGGGGAGGGGGGGGACACCATCCCCATCCACATCGGAACGGCTGCAGAGTCCACATCACCGAGGGCAGTAGTCGTTGAGGCAGGTTCTTCTTGGGGACTGGGATGATAGTGGTTGCTTTGAAACAGGTGGGGATTGAAACAGACTGGGACAGGGAACCTCATAGTCTAAGTCCCCCCTCTCAGTTTGACATGGTCACACCACTCCCATGCTGTAATCAAGACGGCGCACCAGTGCCTGTTTTTCCTCAGGATGCTGAGATTTGGTATGGACACCCAGATCCTTACAAACTTCTACAGATGCACCACAGAGAGTATCCTGACCGGCTGTATCACTGTCTGGTATGGCAGCTGCACCGCCCTCAACCGTAAGGCTCTTCAGAGGGTGGTGAAAACGACCCAATACATCACGGGCTGCAAGCTACCAGCCATTCAGGACCTCTACTCTGAGAGGTGCAAGAGGAAGGCTGGTAAGATGATCAGGGACTCGAGCCACCCCAACCATGCCCTGGTCTCTCTGCTACCTTCTGGCAAAAGGTACCAGGTCATCCAGACCCGGTCCAACAGGCTCCGGGAACTGTTTCTGTCCACAGGTCATAAGACTGCTCAACTGATCACCCCCCCCCCCCCCCCTCCTGCTCAACCGTCACTACCTCAACCCCCCCATTTGAACTCAAGCTCTATTCTACCCCCCCCCCCCCCCCCCTTGAAATCTGACATTATTGCACATTATTTGCACTAGTACTAGTGTCACTTTTTTTTCTATGGTCACTTTTTTTTATTACTCTTATTGTTGACTTGTTGATTGTTGCTGACTGTTGTTGTTGAGCGAGGAGCAAGATCCTAAAGCATTTCGCAATGACAATTACGGCTGTATGAGATGTACGTGACAAACAAAATTTGATTTGATTTGATTTAGGGTTAGGGAATGGCTTCAGCCAAAACATCTTGGTGACCCAGGTTCAATGCCAGTCGGTCACTCTGCTGCTCTTAAACTCTATGTGACTAGGACTTGAGTTTACTAGAGTTCAGAGACCTTGCATACATGTTGTGTATACATCTGCACACTACTTATCAATACGATACGATCAGATCTACAATAATGCATGATGTGTGTATTTCTTTCATGGGATCAATATGGTGATAAGAAATATTGTAAACATTGTTAGATTAGAAATTATTGATTTCATCATTATCACTATAATCAGTTATGAAGGATGAGATGATCTCAATATGTAGGTAGCAAGCGCTGAATTTATTCGATATTCTACATTTTCAATATGGCTCTCGGGTTTATCGATCTATCAATATGGAAGACTAGGCCCTCTAGTGGCGAAATAGAGTAACGCTCAATACATACTTACATTTATTTAACTTTTATTTTAGCTGGGAGTCCCATTGAGACCAAGGTCTCTTTTGCAAGGGAGCCCACCCATACATCATTTACAATCATACAAAATGACAACATCATAAAACACATTCAATCACAATCATCATAAAACACAATCAATCACAATCATCAGAAAAACAATCACATTTTTCAACAAAGAGATCCTCGATAAAAATGTTAAATTGTATGAGTGGCACCATTATGTTATATTATTACATTATAATTACATTATTATAATTAATTAATTACATTATGTTATATTATTACATTATAATTACATTGTTATAATTAATTAATTACATTATGTTATATTGTTACATTATTAGTGGCACCAGAAAAAACAACTGTAATGTACTCTGTAGATTGTTCCAGCAGTGATATGTGACTATATATGACTTAGACTATGAGGTTTGGTTTGGAATGACATTAGTTCAGTAGGCTAACATAGTCTTGGAGACCCAGGTTCAAACCCAGTTGGTCACTCTGACAACTGCTGTCCAACTGGATGTGACTAGAATGACGATGTTTACAGAGTTTGCTCCATTTTCACAGGCGTGACATCATATCACAGAGCCTATCTTTAAAGACATGCTTCAGGATTTTTTGGGGGGATTTTCAGCCACTAGCTGTAAAATGAGCGCTGAGTTTGTGATAGCAGCACGATATAAATTAAATGCATTATTATTGTTATTATTATTATTACTATTATTATTATTATTATTATTATTATTATTATTATTATTACATCACATTATACAGAAATTGTTAATGCTCTGTAATGGGGGGTCTCCATCTCTTGGGAGTTACTTTGTGTCTCGGCTCTTGATCTGGTTCACCATTAACACATCGGATTCAACTGTGATCAAGTGTGTGTTAGTGTTGGGCAGGGACAAAGCTTTGCACCAATGGAGGCTTGTGGAGGTAGAAATCAGAGGACAGGCTCATTGTAATGCGTCGAATGGAAAATGTATGATGACACGTGTGTTTAATACCATTCCTCATTCCGTTCCATGCATTACAATGAGCCCGTCCTATATTATATTATAATACTGAGAAAATTTGATTTTTTTTCTAACGATTTCAAATCAATGTTAGTGTACTGTCCCTTTAAGGCCGGCACCTGTTCCACTGTTGCTAATGCTGCAGCATTTGGGGTTACTTCTGGTGAGAGTTCAGACACCTTCTCTAGTGTGTGTATCTGCACACTATTTGCCCATACGATCAGATCTACAATAATGCATAATGTGTGTATTCCTTTCATGGGATCAATATGGTGATAAGAAATATTGTAAAAAATGTTAGATTAGGATTGAATTATCAATATCACTATGATCAATTATGATGGATGAGATGATCTCGATATGTAGGTAGCAGGCCCTGAATCGATTCGATACTGTAAATGTCATCATTTTCAATATGGCCCTCAGGTTCATCTATCAATATGGTACACGAGGACCTCTGGTGGCGAAATAGAGTAACGCTCAAGACATTATTTATTATTTATTTTATTTTTAGCTGGGAGTCCCATTGAGACCATTGTCTATTTTACTAATGTCATAGGCTGATTTTAATTCCGCCCATAAGAAAAGACCAATCATTGCAACGCTAAATCTGACGTAGAATCAGATATAACTACGAATGCACAGGTACTTTGCAGAGATGGGTGATCCAGAACTTTATCACAGGCACCTGTTTTGTCTGCGCCTGTCTTGTCAATGAAATATTATACTCTGAAGATCCACCGTCTGATCCTTCATTATTGATCAATTCGAGTCCTTCAGCTGGTGTCAGAAGCCTTGGGTTGCACAGAGCTCTATACGACGTAAGTACATTTAACTTGTCTGGGGACAGAACGAAATTATTTTGTTCAATTATTCAAATTATTTCACCAATTAGGGCACTTTCACACCTACTACGTTTGGTGCGGACTTCAGATCGTTTGGACAGGTATGAACACTTCATCCGAACTTGGCTGCGCACCAAACAATCGGACCTTAGTCTGCAAAAAAAGGGTGGTCAACATACAAACAGTAAAGAAATATAAAAGGACAACCGGTTAAGACAGAGAAATCAAAGCAAAAGACAAATCATACATGTGGAGTTAATTAAATTAAATTAAATATAAAATATATAATAAATTAAATCCACCCAACATTATCGAGTCATTTGTCAATTATCTCCGCTAATTCATACAGATGACCCATACAGTGGTGAGTTACTAAATTATTACGTAAGCCTATGCCTACAATGTAGTCAATAGAAAATTATTCCTATTATCAGCATTTTGCCTGGTCTGCTGTATGTGGCAGTTATAATATTATCAGAACATAATCAGATCATAACTGATTACCTGACCTAACTGTAGATCAAATTAAATTGTATTTGTGACATACATCCCATACAGCTTACATCGCATACGCATACAACACATAAAAATGCCATACATTCAACATGTTCAGTAACAAGTTGCGCGACAGGGGATTTAATCGAACCAGTGAGCAGTGCCGCTTAAGGGTAAAAACCACTCAGGCATATACCAAGGTGCGCGATGTCCTAAGGAGAAGTGGCAGCTGGTAGATGAGAAGGACAAGTTCCCACTGTATGATGACCTGGACAAAATACTAGGGACAAGACCAACAAGTAACCCACCCAACATTATCTTACAATTATAGTTTTTATTGTTTCCTTCACAAAACATACAAACAGTGAACAATACAAAGGGACAACCGGTTAAGACAGAAACATGTAAGCAAACAGACTATAAATCATACATGTTGAGTTATATAATTAAACAGTTACAGATAATATTGAATATAAAATAAAATATAAAATAATACACCAAATTAAATCCACCCAACATTATCGAATCATCTTCGTTAATTCATACAGATGACCCAGACAGTGGTGACTTACTAAATTATTACATAAGCCTATGCCTTCAATATATTCAATAGCAAATTATTCCTATTATCAGCATTTTGCCTGGTCTGCTGTATGTGGCAGTTATAATATTATCATCAGATCATAACTGATTACCTGACTGCTCTTCCACGGAACACGTCCACAGTTGTCCTGCGATGGAACATCAGGGCGTGCCTTCTCCTGAATCCTCTGTAGATCAAATAAAATGATATAAAAAAAAAAGTAAAAAAAAAAAAAAAAAGGTATTTGTCAGACACAGCCGTAATTTATATAGTGAAAGGTTTTGGGATCTTCCTCCTCGATCCACAACAGTCAACAACAATCAACGAATCAACAATACAATATCATATAGTAATAATAAAACAGTGACAATACTGCTGACGGTACTTCTCCTTCCACGCACAGACCTCTGGGTACCTCTTGGTACTACTCCCTCCATACATCAACATGTTTCTTATGGAATGTTTATAATTGTTTTTCTCAATTTCTCATAACTCACTCTTGGCCTCTTTGTCCTGTCCTTACTTGTTATGTTCTTTCTTTATGTGCTATGGAAATTTACCATAACAGTAACATCAAAGAAAAGTAATTACAACAAAGTTGTAACACAACGCCAATGCTGCTCCATTGTTAATTGTTGTGAAGTGTGGGATTTGATATAGTGTGTGATTTCTTTGTTGAACCCGCTAAATGTCTGGCCAATGAGCGAACGATCGTATCAGGACATGATTTTGTATAGAACTGCGTTCTCGCAATTGGGCAATGTGAAACGAACCGGACCAAATGAAAAAAATACAATGTAACAACCAAGCGAACTTAGAGTCGAACTTTATCAAACGAAATAGGTGTGAAAGCGCCCTCGTGAGACGTGGTGTTGGACGGACAGACTAGATCTAAAGTGGATTGTTATGATTGCTTATTGATTTGGAGATTAATAGCTGTCCCCGTTTTAGCTGGGGTCTACTGTTTGTGTGGTGAGTTGTGACGCGTGGGTGGGGGCTCCAGTGCCATATTAACTGGTGACCCTGATTCGACACGATTGCACGCAGCTGGATGTGTGACATCGTGGATGTTGAAATTCCCAATAAAGAAATGCACCCGAACTGTAACATTGTTGTAAGTCGCTTTGGATAAAGGCGTCTGCTAAATGCCGTAAATGTAAAACATTTTTTAAATGTAACATCACTTGTGTGTGTGTATAAGTCATATTTCGCACTTCCAAAGAATAGTACCATTGTTAAGAGTTAAGTGCATGGCATGATTGATTAGTGGTTGGTGATAGGAGTTATTGATTGTTGATTGGGTTACCTTGTTAGTGTGGTGGTGTGATCAGTATGTACTTTATAATTCAATATTGTGGAGTGGTGTGAGTGTTTCGCATACTGGGCGTTGCATGTGAGCAAGGACTCTAGGGGCGTCGTCGAAACCTAGTTAGTTTTTTATTGGATATTCGGTGGATATTCGGTTTTCTCTCTTCAATAGCTTTTAATAAAAAATCTAAAAAATCTTCAATAGCTCTTGAACCCAGCGTGACATGTCGATAACAATTATATATGCGTAATCAGAAAAAATAAAAGATCCGCACCTGATTACGAATATATAATGTTCATAGACAGGTCACGGTGGTTTTAAGACCTATTGAAGAGAGAAAACTGAATATCCAATATAAAACTAACTTTACCTAGGTGTCGTCGAACTAGTTTGGATTTGATTGGACTACAAGCTGCTTCATTGATTGACATTTGTTTTACTTTATTCATGACTGACATTGATTACTATTCTCTGGTATATTTTGGAGACGAGGAGTGCGGCTGCTACTTGCCTGTAGGGGGACAGGGTTGGTGGATGCGTTGGGGTTAGGCAGGGGTGTCCAAACTACGGCCCGTGATCCATTTTTAATTGGCCCGCAGCAAATTCTAAAAATATAGTGGAATATGGCCCACACATGAAACTTGGCTTAGCGGTATTGCATTTCTTAGTTTTAATAGAGAATATCACATTTTCTTAAGTGATGTTGATGCTGAATACGGGGACCTGCTCTACCATTCAGAAGTGCGCTGGCTAAGTCGCGGCTCCGTGCTTCGGCGGTTTTATTCTCTGAGATCAGAGATCGACCAGTTTTTGAAAGAGAAGGACCGACCTCTTCACCAGCTGAGTGACCCTCTATGGTTGGCTGACCTGGCGTTTTTAGTTGATCTTACTGATCACCTTAAGACACTGAACAAGAGCCTACAAGGCAAAGACCAACTTGTACCGCAGCTTTACGCGCACATGAAAGCATTCTGTGTGAAGCTCCGACTCTTTGAGACACAATTACGCATCTTCAATGTTGCGCACTTCCCCACACTGTCTGAAATCAAATCTGCTTTTCCAAAGGCCGATCTCTCTGATAAAAAGGGGAAATATGTGTCTGTGATCACATCTCTCATGACTGAATTTTCTCAGCGCTTCCAAGATTTTTCTGTCATTGAGAAAGAAATCAAGCTGTTCGCGACTCCCTTCCTGATAAACGCAGATGAAGTGGAAGAGAGTCTGCAATTAGAACTCATAGAAATGCAGTGTGATGATTCTCTGAAGAATCAACATCAGCTTCTCTCCTTGCCTGACTTCTACCGGAGCTTGGAAAAAGCCAAGTTTCCTCTGATGAGACGCCACGCGAAACGAATGATGAGTCTGATCGGCTCAACATACATATGTGAGCAAACATTTTCTCTGATGACGCTGAACAAAAGCAGATTGAGAACCAAAATGACCGACGACCATCTCTGTGACGTCTTTCGCATCTCAACCACCAAACTGACTCCCGACCTGCCAGCAATCCTGCAGGCCAAAGCGCAACTTCATTGCTCCCACTGACCGCAACGCTGTTCTCGTTATAGGTGAGTTCAAAATATATTACACAGTATGTGTTATTAAGCCCAATTACTTAATAAATGTAGTAATTTTATGTTGATAGCATTTTTTTAAACAAATATTAGTTGATCTATATCTTTTTTTTTTATCCCCCCCCCCTCATACAGGGCTGTCAAGGGGGACCACCATCCAGAAGCAATCAGAGGCTGCTGTTTTGAGAATGAGCTGCCAACCCTTTTTGTTCTAAAAATAATAGAAAACCCATTCATGAAAAGCTGTGATGTAGGCTGATTGATTTTGCTAACTTTAATAAACTAGGTGAGGCAATATACACCTCACCTTGAGAGGTCATGGCTGACTGGCTACCTTGATTGATTGAGTGGTCGGTTGATTGATTTATTGATGAAATTAGTGCTTAGTTTTAAAAAGTTGGTTGATTTATTGGGGGGAAGGGGTACCATCATAGGGGATGTTGCTGTAGTTTGGTGGTTGGTCAGTTGATTGGTTAATTTAATGGGTGATTGATTAATTCAGTGTTTGGTTGTTTGATTGATTGCTTGATTGATTAATTGAGTGATAGGTTGTTGGATTGTTTTCGTTTTTTTTGTTGAACAATCAATTGACGGATCAGTGGGTGTTTGATAAATAATTGCATTGGCAACTTGATTAGGTGATTGAGAAAAAAAGCAAAAAAATATAAAATAAAAATGTTGGTAACATTTTTTAAAAAGAATATGGTGACGGGGTTGCTGTAGTTTGGTGCCGTATTGGTTGAGTGTTCGGTTGAATGTTTGATTGGTTAATTGATTGGGTGGTTGTTTGATTAATACAGTGCTTGGTTGTTTGATTTATAGATTTGAAATGTTTTGATTAATTGAATGAATTTGATTTGAATTTAATTAGTTGTTGGATTGTTTTAAAAATATATATAAATTGGTTGAGTGGTTAATTGAGCGGGTGATTGGGTGCTTGATTGATTAATTCAGTGCTTTTTTTTTTTTTTTTGATTGGTTGATTTATTGATTGATTGAGCAATCGATTGAGTGACAAATTGGTTGATTGGAGTATAAAATATTAAAAATACAAATACATTAATAAAATAAAAAAACGTTTTATTATTATTAATAAAATAATAAGACCATTGTAGGGGAGTGTGATGTAGTTTGGTGCCATATTGATTGATTGATTGAGTGGTCTGTTGATTGAGTGGTTGGTTGATTAATTGAGTGCTTGGTTGCTTGTTCTGAATCAGGTGTCTCATAATTTTCGGTCTTTTTTAAATCAGTATGTGGCATCATATCGTCATTTCCTTTTGTGCCCCAGTCACCTCTCTCTCATCACTGCTATCACTGTTAATCAAATTGGTTGCAGTGTGCGAAGTCAACAATGGTTTCATCACAAGCAAGTGTAAAGACATTCTTAGGAGGCGGGATACAATTGCAGGCAATGGTGTTTTTTTTTAGGATCCAGGCAAAGGTACAAAAACACGAAAGGCAAATCCGTAGTCAAAGCTATCAAACGCACGGGCGGAACTGTGAGGGAAACAGGCGTGAAACATAATACTGAAGTGGGAAATCTAATGCTGCCTGAGGTGGAGTGAGACTGAAGGGAATATAAGGGGAATGAGAACAAAGGGTAATCGGGAACTAATGAGGAACAGGTGAGGGTGATTAGTAGGCTGAGGATGTGGACCTTTGGAGTGAGAGTGGTCGTGACAGTACCCCCCCGACCCCGAGGGTGTGGAGCGGGCTGATCAGGTTGGGATCCAGAACGTCAGCCGCTGGGACCCAGCAACGCTCCTCAGGCTGAACCCCTCCCAGTCCACCAGGTACTGAAGCCGACTGACAGCATCAGCCAGGGGACCAGGAATCACAGGCCTAAGGAGGGAGACATGAAAAGTGGGTGAGATGCGACAGTGTAGTTGTAGCCTATATGATACCTCATTGACCCTCCGGAGCACCTCGAAGGGTCTCACAAACTGTGGGCTCAGCTTTCGGCAGGGCAGGCAGAGGTTAATGTTCCTGGTGGCAAGCCAGACTCGATCCCCAGGCTGGTAAAGGCCTTACTGCGATGGTGGTCAGCTTGCTCCTTCTGGTGGCGGATGGCTCGCTGGAGTCGAACATTAGCCGCACTCCACACCTCCTCGGAATGACAGAACTACTCATCCATTGCAGGGGCCTCAGTCTGGCTGGGATTCCAAGGGATCAAGGGAGGCTGATAACCAAGACACACTGGAAGGGGGTCAGGCTGGTAGAGGAGTGACGGAGGGAATTCTGTGCGTACTCTGCCCAGGGAAGGAACCAGGACCACTCACCCTGCCAGTCCTGACAGTGGCTTCGGAGGAACCTCCCTAGCTCCTGGTTGGTCCTCTCCACCTGCCTATTAGACTGTGATCTGTAGCCAGAGGTGAGGCTCACTATGACCCCCAGCCTCTCCATGAAGGCCACACTCGCGACATGAATTGGGGGCCACGATCTGAGACGATATCCTCCGGCAGGTCGTAGTGCCTGAAGACCTGCCCGAACAGCAACCTGAAAGGCAGTCGGGAGACCAGAGAGAGGAACAAAACGGCAAGTCTTGGAGAACCTGTCCACAATTATCAGTATTGTGGTGTAACCATTGGAAGGGGGAAGATCTGCACAATCCATCACATCCATCAGCACAATGAATGGTTCCATGGCACCCTCTAGCCAGTGCCTCCACTCCTCCAATGCCAATTCTGACCACCAGGGGCTCTCTGTCAATCACAGCAAAGTTCCTCTCTCACATTTTTTTAGAGAAGAAAGCACAAGGAAACAGCACTGCTCCCACACCAACTTCCAAAGTGTCCACCTCCACCAAAAACTGCAGCGTGGGATCTGGGTGTTTTAGTAGTGGAGCAGAGGTGACCTGGTAGGCCTTTGGAATGACTGGTTGGAGAGAGGCCAATGACTCTCCACTGTAATGGAACCACAGGGTAGGGAAGGGCAGGTTCTCTGGCAACGAGGTGCCCAGGCGGTGGTCTCCATCCAGGAGATGGTGGGATCATGACGTTGGATCCAAGGATGATTTTGTGGACGGGTGCTCTGATAATGAGTACGGGGAGGCTCTCATGGTGCATGGTTCCAATGGTTATGGGGACAGGGGATCTGTGAGGTGTGTGATGGTCCTGGCTCCCACTAGTCTGCCATCCAGAGCTTGGACAAAGATGGGAGAAGTGAGAAGATGAAGAGGAAGAGGAAGGTGCAGAGACTTGGTGAGGTCCTCGCCAATGAAGTTCCCTGTGGCACCGGAGTCCACTAAGGCTGTGGAGAAGCACATGGAGAGTAACCGTGGAGAGAAGCAGGAACCAGGAAAGGTTTAGTAGTAAGAGCTGAAGTTGGGATGCTTACTCCGGAAGAAGGAGCTTGAGGTGTGTCTCTTGTGCTGGGGAGCGAAGCAGGTCACACAGGACAGTGCTGTAACTGATGATCCTCTGCACCACAGTAAATGCATAGCCCCCGGTGGAATCTGCGATGCCGCTCAGCTGCAGAGAGACGAGTGAAGCTGACCTCCATGGGCTCGGGCTCTGACCCAGGGTGGGTAGAGGCTGCAGGAAGGAGTTGAGAAGGACGATGACGTTCTCGGAGAAGGTTGTCCAGGTGGATGGCCAAGGTGATGAGGAAATCCAGGGAGAGATTCTCATCCCTGCAAGCTAGCCCCTTCTGGACCTCCTCACAAAATCCCCTCTGAAACAAAGTGTGCAATGCTGGCTCATTCCAGCCACTGGAGGCTGTCACGGTGCAGAAGGAGAGGGTGTAATCAGCAGCGGGGCGGGAAGCTGACCTCAGATCCTCCTCTCTCCCAGACAGCAGTAGCCCACTTCGGATGTGGGTGCACCTGACTGGTTAGCGGAGTACAGGGAGCATTGCAGAAACTCTTTGCACTTTGCGGGCGTGCCGTCATACTTGTTTGGGAGTGCTAACCAGGCGCTAACAAAAGGGGAGAGAAGGGAGGACGACAGATGAGCTGGTGGGCTGGAGGTGCTCTGTGCTGGTGTGTGTGGACTCACTGGGAGTTTGGGGGTGATGGGGGGGTCTCCATCTCCAGTCCTCTGAAGTTGCTTTGTGGGCTTTTGTTCTTGTCCAGCATTAACACTTCGGATTCAAATATGATCGGCCTGTTCTTGATGGAGAAGTTCAAAGGTCTGCACCGGTGCACCTAATCTACATTTCTACCTCAACCAGCCTCCCTTGGTCTGCACAACCGGAAGCTCATGATGGCCTGAGTTGGAGATGCCTTCCCTGTAGAGTCAGATAGCTCCCTGATATGAACTATGCAATATGTGGCAACAACAGCAAGGCTGGTATCAGAACTGGGGTCAGTTTCCTTAGGCCAACTAAAGTATGTGTCGTCTAATGAGGTAAGCAATTAATTAACATGATATCATATATCATACACCAACAGATACAATTTTTGTCAACACTTAAAAAAAATTGTATGTAAAGAATTAGCCGCAAAAATCCTGTAGCATCTCTTTAATTGCTCTGGGTTTGTGAAAGAAATTAAATGTATTATTGAATTAAATGTATTATTATCTATGAATTAAATTTATTATTATTATTATTATTATTATTAATATTATCATATGAACTGTGCAATATGCGGTGTCCTAGGGCTGAGAAGTGGGGGCTGTACTACTGTACGAAAGACATGGGAGGCTGGTCTGGGCAGGAATTGGTCTCTGTATTACAATGAGTTCGTCTTTAGCCTCCACTAGCCTCCCCTGGTCTGCATACCCGGAAGCTCATGGTGACTTGAGTTGGAGATGTCTTCCCTGTAGAGTCAGATAGATACTATGCAATATGGGATGTAAACAGCAAGGTGGGTATCTGAACTGGGATCAGTTTCCCAAAACCTTATGTGTCGTCTAATGAGGTAAGCAATTGATTAACATTATATCATATATCATACAGTCAACACTTAAACAAAAAATGTACGTAAAGAATTAGCCACAAAAATCCTGTAGCATCTCTTTAAGTGCTCTGGGTTTGTGATAGAAGCACTCTATAAATGAATGTATTATTATTGTTATTATTATTATTATTATTATTATTATTACATCA
Source organism: Argentina silus (assembly GCF_951799395.1). Taxonomy (NCBI): domain Eukaryota; kingdom Metazoa; phylum Chordata; class Actinopteri; order Argentiniformes; family Argentinidae; genus Argentina; species Argentina silus. The sequence continues at coordinate 44,554,990 of NC_139653.1, read as the reverse complement.
CATTGTACAGAAATTGTTAATGCTCTGTAATGGGGGTCTCCATCTCCAACCCTTGGGAGTTACTTTGTGGGCTTTCGTTCTTGCCCAGCATTAATACACCGTATTCAACTGTGATCGGAGCATTAGTGTTGGACAGGAATACAGGTCTGCACCAGTGCACCTAATCTATATTCCTACCACAACCAGCCTCCCCTGGTCTGCACACCCGGAAGCTCATGATGACCTGAGTTGGAGATGTCTTTCCTGTAGAGTCAGATAGCTCCCTGATATGAACTATGCAATATGTGGCGACAACAGCAAGGCGGGTATCTGAACTGGGGTCAGTTTCCCAAAACCTTAGGCCAACTGTCGTCTAATGAGGTATGCAATTGATTAACATTATATCATATATCATACAGTCAACACTTAAACAAAAAATTTACGTAAAGAATTAGCCACATACAAAATCATGTAGCATCTCTTTAAGCGCTCTGGGTTTGTGATAGAAGCACTCTATAAATGAAATGTATTATTATTATTGTTGTTGTTGTTGTTGTTGTTGTTGTTATTATTAGTAGTAGTATTATAACTCCATCACATTGTACAGAAATTGTTAATGCTCTGTAATGGGGGTCTCCATCTCCAACCCTTGGGAGTTATTTTGTGGGCTTTCGTTCTTGCCTAGCATTAATAAACCGTATTCAACTGTGATCGGAGCATTAGTGTTGGACAGGAATACAGGTCTGCACCAGTGCACCTAATCTATATTCCTACCACAACCAGCCTCCCCTGGTCTGCACACCCGGAAGCTCATGATGACCTGAGTTAAAGAAGAGATGGTTTCCCTGTAGAGTCAGATAGCTCCCTGATATGAACTGTGCCATATGTGGTGTCAACGGCAAGGCAGCAACTGACAGCATCCTAGGGCTGAGAAGTGGGGGCTGTTTAGCTACAGTTACTACTGTACGAAAGACATGGGAGGCTGGTGGGGGTGGTCTCTGTATTACAATGAGTTCATTTTTAGCCTCCACTAGCCTCCCCTGGTCTGCATACCCGGAAGCTCATGATGACCTGAGTTGGAGATGTCTTTCCTGTAGAGTCAGATAGCTCCCTGATATGAACTATGCAATATGTGGCGACAACAGCAAGGCGGGTATCTGAACTGGGGTCAGTTTCCCAAAACCTTAGGCCAACTGTCGTCTAATGAGGTATGCAATTGATTAACATTATATCATATATCATACAGTCAACACTTAAACAAAAAATGTACGTAAAGAATTAGCCACATACAAAATCATGTAGCATCTCTTTAAGCGCTCTGGGTTTGTGATAGAAGCACTCTATAAATGAAATGTATTATTATTATTGTTGTTGTTGTTGTTGTTATTATTATTAGTAGTATTATAACTCCATCACATTGTACAGAAATTGTTAATGCTCTGTAATGGGGGTCTCCATCTCCAACCCTTGGGAGTTATTTTGTGGGCTTTCGTTCTTGCCTAGCATTAATAAACCGTATTCAACTGTGATCGGACTTTTAGTGTTGGGCAGGGACTGCACCAGTGCACCTACATTTCTACCACAACCAGCCTCCCCTGGTCTGCACACCCGGAAGCTCATGATGACTGATGTATCAATGATTCACTTACGTTAGAGAAATGTACTTGTTGTCAGTCGCTTTGGATAAAGGCATCTGCTAAATGTTAAAAATGTAAATGTAATGACCTGAGTTGGATGCTTGCTCTGTAGAGTCAGATAGCTCCCTGATAAGTCCTGTAGATCTCTTCATTACTCCCTTTTTGTGTATCAAGCACTACTGCATAAAATCCCAGTTTACCTAACCTCATTATTGAAATTTGAGAACATAAATTATGTAACTCGTTTACAAGAGTTGGTTAACTCTTGAGGTTTCTCAAGTCTCCACCGAAGGTAAATTTACCTCCACGAGGTAAATCCACTTTGAGTTGTGGTGCACGTCACTGCTGGAACAATCTACAAAAAAACATTACAGTTGGTTGGTATGGTGCTGCTCGGGCAAAAATGTTGATTGTTCAAGGATGTGATTGTTTCTCTTGATATAACTTAATATTGTGGTTTTATATGATGTATTGATTTCTGTATTTAACTGTGTGTTAGCGGGTGGTAGTGCGGTGGACCCAAGAGATACTCAGACGACAGCGTAAAGTATTTATCAAAAGAGGGTTTTAATCATAAAACTAGGGAACGGCATACAAACAAATACTGGGACCAAAGGGTAAAACAAGGGTGGAAAAAACAAGCTCCATAAACCAAGGAACACACTTAATAAGTGGAATAACTAGGACAACGGTGTAACAACTGGAAATAGCGGAACAGGCGGGCGGGCAGACAGGGTACTTACAAACAGACAGGGAGAATCTCTGACAAGGACATGGGGAAACACACAGGCTATAAATAACAAACAGGGGACCGAACACACAGGTGTAACAATTCTGGGTAGATTGGGAGGCCACTGGCCCGTATCGCCAGAGGAGGGCGCCAGAGTCACCAGACAGCAACCTCAGGCGTGACACTGTGTTGTATTTTGTATGTGTTGTTTTGTAATTTTATTGATATAGTGGACAGGGGGGCATCTACAAAAGAGGTCTTGGTCTTATTGTGTTTTCCCCTGTATAAATAAAGGTTAAATAAAAAAATACCTGGTGTCATTGACTCAAGTAAACGTGTTGTTGACTATGCATGTGAACATTAGACATCTCTAATGTAATCAACTCTATGTGATTACCAGGTCATGATTATGTTGTGCTGTTTTAACAGAACCTTTATCTAGTGCATAACATCACATTAATGCACATAGGAAGAATGAGGATAGAGTTACCATAAGTTACCACCTTTAACCATAAGTCTAATGCTATCTGTGTCAAGGACAACACAGGAGACCGGCGCACATACAGTAGGCCTAACCCAAGAAACTCAATGAATGCATCTTCTCCTTAATTATTGTAATGGCAAAAAAATTATTTGTACTATTTTGCTTAAGTCTTATATGAAATGTATTGACCTTGTTGTGACCCAATGTACTTTGTTATTTTCCTTTATGTGACTGAGGAAGAACCAAAACCGACTGCTCCTTCTATCTTACAATAGACAGTGTGTGACTTTGGAACACTCCTAACTGCAGGCTGAGACATTGTAATAGTGGCTCACAACACCTACGCTCGTTTCCCAGCTTCTTTATCAGCAAACAGGTGCAAGGTATGTTTACCCCTAGACCTATGACATATGAGCATTGGAGTTAAGGATGTTCCTCTCCTCAGCCACAGCACCAGTATCTGAATCCACACTGTTGGTGAAGGAATGCTGATCCGGCCGTAAGCAGAATTGTTTAAACTTTGTATATGCATTAAAACTCTCAACTGAGACCAAACATCGTTTATTGTTGTTCACTGAAAGATTTCCAGCACAATCTTGTGGGCTCGCCGGGGATCGCGAACTGAGGGGACTCTGACGAGGCGCCGGCGGTGACCAACCGTCCTGAAGAAACAGTCTTCGACCTTAAACCTCATTAGAACTGAGTGACAAGGACCAGACTTCACTCAGCGCTGCGATCCCTTGAACCTGGTGAGGAACTTTCAGTTTATTCTTTGGCAACAATTTAAATTGACCAAAACACATGACATCACGAGACTAAAATGTTTTGATGTGTCTCTCATGAAGTTTTACTGATAAAAATGTATTATTGGTTTTAAGAGTAAAAGAGTGAAGGTTTCGTGTGAGATAACATAGGAACGGGGTTTTTTGGAGACCGGACGAGGCTCCAAAGTATAATAGGAGACCGGACGAGGCTCCTGAGTATTTTTAACCAAGGTTTAGTAAAACCTGGAGTTGTACTGACGAGTTAAACTTACAGACTGTTTAAGTGCTTGCATAAAATATACCAGAAAGTATATGAGCTAGGAGATCGGACGAGACTCCAGAGATAAAGCAAGTGCAGACAGGGCTGAAGAGCGCGCAAGGTATAAATCAAGTTCCTATTGTTAGATCGCCAATACCAATCTAAACTACTAAAAGATTTTATTCATAGAAAAAACTAAAATATAATACTGTCCTTTATAATATTTGAAAAAAAAAAGAAAAAGAAAAAGAAAACTAAAATATAATACTGTCCTTTATAATACTTTGGGTAATAAAAAGAAAAACAAACTAAAATATAATTGTGGGGGGACATGCAGCGTTCGGCCTGTAGAGGGAGCTACAGGACCGTGGCCGGGGTTGTGTCGGCGAGACTTTTGTTGCACACCTGCTGCGAATTAAGTCTCGTCGGCGAATGTTTAAGATGTGTGTGCTTCTGCCATTTCAGGAGGCGAGGAGAGCTGGGAACGGCGAGTCGCGAGAGAGAGACATTCTGGCGAGGCTGGAAAGCCCAGACAAGTGTGAAATTTGCTTAATGAATAAACGGGAAGCTGTTCCCTTAAACCCAAACGCTGCGTCTGCCTCTGTGTACAACGGACTTTGTTACAATTGGCGCCCAACCTGGGACACAGAGTAAAGGCGGAAGATGGAGACGCTAACAGCAGCAATATCGAGGATAACGCTCGTCCTCGAGCAACAGACGGCCCTGCAGCAGACCCAGCAGGCGACGCTGGAGGAGCTGACGGCGGCGAGGGTCGCGGACAGGGCCCTCCTCCAGGACTTCACCAGGGCCGGCGGGCCGGCGCCGGGGACCGGAGCGGCACAGCTCGCGGCCCACAGTTTGCCGGCGGCCGCCCAACGGGATTACCCGTCCCTGGCCCGGGCGATTCGGGACCGCCTGGGCCTGACACCGGAGGAACACCGGCGCCGGTTTCGGGCCATGACAATGGAGGAGGGGTGCCGGCCCTTCGCCTTCGCCCAGCGGCTGGGGGACAGCGCATGGCAGTGGCTGGACCCCGAGAACAACTCGGCGGTGGAGGTCGGGAACCGGGTGGTAATGGAGCAGTTCCTCGCGGGGCTCCCGGCCCGCACCGCCGCCTGGGTCCAGTACCACTGCCCCCAGGACCTCAAGACCGCCGTGGGACTGGCCGAGGACCATCTCTCCCTCCCCCTGGGCGATGGCCCCCCCTCCCTTGCCGCGGGGCCGGGGTTGGTCGTTGTGGCCCCCGCGGCAAGGGAGGGGGGGCCAACGCCCAGGAGGAGCCGGGGGAGCAGAAGGAGAGAGGCCGGCGCCCGCCCCGAGGACGAGATGGCAGGGGCGCACCTATCCGGAACTGACCCCGGCCCCACAGGGAGCACCTCGAGCGACAGGGGGGGTGTGTTGGCGATGCAGAGGGCCGGGCCACGTGCAGGCCGAGTGTCGGGCGATGGACGTGGGACAGGTCGTCCGCATCGGCGACATACCGGGCCCTCCCCCCGGACCAGGAGCGGCGTATCGTATTCCGGTAAGGATACAACATGATACGCACCAGGCATTCTTGGATTCGGGCTGCATGCATTCCATGATCCAGGAGCGCCTGGTTCGGCCGGGGGCATTGTTGAAGGCATCGAGGGTGCGGGTGAGGTGTGTGCATGGGGACGTTCATGAATATCCGGTGGTCGCTATCGAAATTCATTTTGAGGGGAAAAACCATAGTGTACAGGCGGCGGTTAGCCCACGCCTCACGCATCCCCTGATTCTAGGTGTGGATTGGGAGGGGTTTCCTCAAGCGGTAAAGAGGGCTACCGGGATGCGTGCACGACAGCTAGGGAGGTGTGTGGCGTGTAATGTGCTCTGTGCCGAGGCGGCGCCTCGCGACACTGCCGGGGAGCCGGAGCCGGCGGGGGCGCCTCACCCCGAGACTTCCCCGCCGAACTATCCGCTGCTAGGCGACTTCCCCCTCGAGCAGTCTCGTGACGAGACCCTAAGATCAGCCTTTGACCAAGTGATAGCAATTGATGGTACTTTGATACGGCCAGACACGGTGCGCGCCCACCCCTATTTTGCGATTATCAGCGACAGGTTATATCGAGTAAGTCGTGACTCACATAGTCAGGAGGAAGTAACCCAGTTGCTGGTTCCCCGCAGCCGCCGCGAAATGGTCTTCCAGGCGGCTCACTTCAACCCCATGGCGGGCCATCTAGGGTATGACAAAACACTGCACCGTATAATGGCTCGATTTTATTGGCCGGGGATTCGGGCAGAGGTGCGTAGGTGGTGCGCTTCCTGTCGGGAATGTCAGTTAGTAAATCCCCCGGCCATTCCACGGGCCCCCTTGCGGCCCTTACCATTGGTCGAGAACCCGTTCGACCGCATTGCGATGGATATTATCGGGCCATTTGATCGGTGTACACAGGGATATCGATTTGTGTTGGTTTTGATAGATTACGCAACCCGATACCCCGAGGCAATACCGCTGCGCAATATTTCTGCCAGGAGTGTAGTGCAGGCATTGTTTCAAGTGATCTCCCGGGTGGGAATCCCGAAAGAGATTCTCACCAACCAGGGCACCAATTTTACGTCACGCACCCTCAAGGAACTGTACGGGTTGTTGAACATCAAGGCGATTCGAACCAGTGTTTACCACCCGGCCACCGATGGCCTTTGTGAGCGGTTCAATCGGACCTTGAAATCAATGATCCGGAAGTTTGTGCACGAGGATAGTCGGAATTGGCATAAATGGCTAGATCCCCTGCTGTTTGCGGTACGGGAAGTTCCCCAAGCTTCCACCAGGTTTTCCCCGTTTGAATTACTCTACGGGCGTAAGCCCCGGGGTGTCCTAGACCTTCTTAAAGAAAATTGGGAGGAAGGGTCTAGCGACAGTAAAAATGAGCTTCAGTACGTCCTGGACTTGCGCACAAAGCTCCACGCCCTAGGGGTTATCTCACGCGAGCATTTGCAGCAAGCCCAGGAGCGTCAAAAGCGCCTCTACGACAGGGGATCTAACCTGCGAGAATTTTCACCGGGAGACAAGGTGCTTGTACTGTTACCCACCTCCAGCACGAAATTACTCGTGAAGTGGCAAGGGCCGTTTGTGGTCACACGTCGCATGGGGGACGTGGATTATGAGGTAGTACGCTCGGACGGGGGGGATAGCTTGCAGGTGTATCACGTAAATTTCCTTAAAAAATTGAACGACGTGGTCACTGTTGCTCTGGCTACAATAATTCTAGAGAGAGATGAGTTCGGACCGGAAGTCCCAAAATCAAAAATTAGCACTCCGGTCGGTATAGATGACCATCTCTCTGCTAGCCAGGCTACGGACGTTGCAGATTTGCAAGCTAGGTTCGCTGACGTGTTCTCTCCCCTGCCTGGTCGGACTACGCTTATCGACCACCATATAGAAACGCAGCCGGGTTTAACGGTGCGCACACGCCCCTATAGGTTGCCGGTACACAAACGAGACATTGTGTGCAAGGAATTGGAAGCCATGCTGGAGTTGGGTGTGGTCGAGGAGTCCCGCAGTGACTGGTGTAGCCCCATCGTGCTTGTCAACAAGCCGGATGGGTCTATACGGTTCTGTGTGGATTATAGAAGGGTTAATGCGGTCTCCAAATTCGATGCCTACCCGATGCCCTGGGTTGACGAGCTCTTGGACCGGCTTGGCACGTCCAGGTTATTTACGACATTGGATTGCACGAAGGGATACTGGCAGATTCCCCTCTCGCCGGTATCCCGGGAGAAGACTGCATTCTCCACTCCGCTCGGGTTGTATCAGTTCACTGTGCTTCCTTTCGGGTTGTTCGGGGCCCTAGCCACTTTCCAGCGCCTCATGGACCGCATTTTGCGGCCACACTCCGCACTCAGCACCTATGCTGCTGCCTATCTGGATGACGTTGTCATTTACAGTGACACCTGGGCGCAGCATATGCAGCGTGTGGCTGCTGTTCTGCGGTCCCTGAGGCAGGCAGGGCTGACGGCCAACCCGAAAAAGTGTGTGATCGGGCGGAGGGAGATCCAGTATCTGGGGTACCACTTGGGTCGAGGGGAGGTGCGGCCGCAGGTTGAAAAGACTGTGCCGGGCTTCTCCGCGCTGGCCAGTCCCTTGACGGACCTCACCCGGAAGGGTGCCCCGGATCCGGTCCAATGGTCGGGCCAGTGCCAGGGGTCGTTCGAGGCCCTTAAGGACGCTCTTTGTGGTCCTGTATGCGCCTGATTTTAACCTCCCTTTCTCCCTACAGACGGACGCGTCAGATAGAGGCCTAGGAGCAGTGCTGACCCAGCGGGTGGAGGGGGCTGACCGGCCGGTGCTGTACCTGAGCCGCAAACTATCGGAGAGGGAGGGCCGGTACAGCAAGGTGGAGAAGGATTGCCTGGCTATCAAGTGGGCTGTCGGCCTGTAGAGGGAGCTACAGGACCGAGGCCAGGGTTACGTAAACGAGTCTTGTTGCACACCTGTTGTGAATGAAGCCTCGTTAACGGAATGGTTTAAGATGTGTGTGCCTCTGCTTTCAGTAGGAGGGACCGGGAGAGCAGCGACGGAGGAGAGATCGGGAAAACGAAGGCTGAAAAGCTAAACTTGACAAGTCGGCCAGGGCCGAGAGTGAACTAAAAGAAGAACCCTTTTTAAATAAACGATTTACTTTCTGTATCCCGACCACCGAATCCGCGTCCGTGTATAGAAACCTGTTACAACCTGTTTGTGGACGGATCTGCATCACGTGACCCAGACACAGGTATCAATTAAAATCTGACTCCTTACCATCAAACCTCTCAGCACAAGCTGCAGAACTAATTGCACTCACAGAAGCATGTAAATTGGCTGAAAACAAAACTGTCAACATCTATACAGACAGTAAATACGCATTTGGTGTAGTACACGATTTGGGCACCCTGTGGAAACATAGACAGTTCTTAACCTCCACAGGGAAACCCATAGCTCATCACAAACTTGTGTCTGCTCTCCTCGATGCTGTTCTGCTTGTTCTGCTAGGGAATTCCCTGCAGCAACAATATGTCCAGATACCCCAGCAATATGAACAAATGACCGCATCACCTGACCTTTATCCACATCTGTATTCCACTCCTGAGTGGATTCCTCCCTACCATGACAATGATGATAACTATGATGACACTGATACAGTATAAATGAACAGTATAAAATGTGATCCCTTTTGCCAACCCCAGTATAAAATGCTTGCTACAACATAGAGTTTCTTCAACTCACAAAAACAGCCAATGCTGAGATAAGTTTTTCTGTTTGTTCGACTATGAAGTGATTGCCAAAAACAGTTTTCCAGAAAGGTAATTGTGGATGCAAATGAATAAATTATGTAATATACTTTGAGATCCTTAAAGGATCTAAGGGGAGATTGTAATGGCAAATGTATTTGTACTATTTTGCTTAAGTCTTATATGAAATGTATTGACCTTGTTGTGACCCAATGTACTTTGTTATTTTCCATTATGTGACTGAGGAAGAACCAAAACCGACTGCTCCTGCTCCGTGTGTGACCTTGGAACACTCCTAACTGCAGGTTGAGACATTGTAATAGTGGCTCCTTTCTTAGCTTCTTTATCAGTAAACAGGTGCAAGGTATGTTTACCCCTAGACCTATGACGTATGACGTATGAGCATTGGAGTTAAGGATGGTCCTCTCCTCAGCCACAGCACCAGTATCTGAATCCACACTGTTGGTGAAGGAATGCTGATCCGGCCGTAAGCAGAATTGTTTAAACTTTGTATATGCATTAAAACTCTCAACTGAGACCAAACATTGTTTATTGTTGTTCACTGAAAGATTTCCAGCACATTATTCTCCAATAAGAGAACACAGGTGAGAGAGGCCTTTTGGCCTACGATATACATTCCAATAGCAAAGGAATTTACAATGAAGTGTTATCAACAGCGAAGCGCGATATCCTCAGGATATCCACCAGGCATGCTCATTCAACTGTAAATAAGTGTTCTGGGTTGAGAGAGGGGGGCATTGATCACTGTCTTTGTATCAGCCACAAATAAACATGTAAATCACAATGACTGTCTCGGCCAAATCCATCTACAATATGATCACATTTTCAATAATGCACTATGGTGATGATAATAAATATTGTAAAAAAAACAAAAAAAAACTTTAAAATGATTGATACATTTGATCAATATCACTATGATCAATTATGAAGATGATCATCTCAGTAGATAGCAGGCCCTGAATTAATTACTGTAAATTTCACCACTTTCACTATGGCCCTCAGGTTCATCTGTCTATCAATGTGGAACATGAGGTGAAATAGAGTCACGCTATAAGATAAGGCATTCAGTAAAGAGTACGTCTTGAATAATTGTTTTGTTTGTTACCATGAACATTTACAGAGCCCTGCATAAGTAATGGGACAGTGAAGCATTTTTTTTCTTCTTTTGGCTCCATACTCCAAAAGTTTGAATACACCACTCCAGATAAGATGAATGTTATCATGTACCAGAATGATTGCAAGAGGAAAGTTTGGAGAAAAAAGGATCTGCCCAAGATTTAAAGCATACCGCCTCATCTGTGAAACCTGGTGCACGGGGTGTTAGGTTTGGCTGAGTGTAGGTCTAGCTGCCACTAGAACTTGCTAACTTTTCTTAATTGATGATTGTAACTGCTGACGCTCTGGAGAACAGAATGTATTCTGAAGTGTAGAGAAACATCTTGTCTGTTTGAGTGCAAGCAAACGCCTCCTAATTCATTGGATGGTACTAAGTCATATAGTATAACAATAACCCAAAACATACTGCCATAGCAACTAGGGAGTTTTTCAGGGCCAAAAAGTGGAAAGGTCTTGACTGGCCAAGTCAATCTTCAGATATAAATCCAATTGAACATGCAATTGAACATTTCCTGATGATAAGATTTTAGGCAAAAAGACCTCAAAACAAACAACAACTGAAGATGGCTGCAGTATAGGCCTGGCATAGCACCACCAGAGAAGATACCTGGTGCCTGGTGGGGTCAATGGGTTGCAGACTTCAGACAGTTATTGCATGCAAAGGATTGTCCACTAAATACTAAACATGAGTGCTTAATTTGGACATTTGATAAATCTGTCCCATTACTTTTGGGTACCCTGAAATTGGGGGGCTATGCATAAAAAGTGGTGTAATTTCTGAATTATGAAACCAATATGTATACAAATATCATCAAATAAAAGCTTTAACCTCATATTAATTGATTGTCATATTAAAAACCTCACTGTTCCATTATTTACGCAGGGCACTGTATATTCATAACAAATAGTGGTTGGCTGGTGGAGGTAGAAATCGGAGGAGGGGCTCATTCCAGTCCATGTATTACAATTAACCCGATTTCTACCTCCACGAGCCTCCCATGATAACAAAATATATCCTACTCTCACTTACTAACTCTAAATCAATGTTCTTTTATTCATTAATCATTTCTACAATATTTTCCACAAAGTCAACAGAAATGTGCTGACAAATTGTTGACATTAATTGTTTAAATGTTGACTTGCCTAGTACTGTACAGAATGCAAACAAAATTACACCAATACAATTCAAGACACAGATCAGGAGTTGCTGTTATTCATCCCTTTGTGAATTCCAGGGTGATGTGTTCTAGTTCCTAGTTCCTAGTTCCTGTACAGTGAATGAATAGGTCATTGTGGAATGAAGCAAAAATCAAATGGAACCATGACTTGAAGGTTTTCAAACAAAGTGTTTGTTATATAGTGCATGCAAATAGAACTGTTTACATTGTGTACTTTTTTTTAAAAGTACACCTGACACCCTACACCTGAATGATGTTTGCATTTGAATGATAAGTCTCGAATGTGAAGTCCATACAACAATGTGCAATTCACACCAGAACAATGGCACTTAAGAATACAAGGAAATACAATTCTTGCCAATGTTTTTCCATCGATAACGAAGGACTGAGCCCTCCCTCTAAACCGAGTCCCATATAAAGCCCATGTTTGAGAGCGATAGCCTACATCCTACTACCATTGAATACAGAAATCAGTATGGTCATCGTGACTCTTCTCTCCGCAGCTCTGCTGCTGCTTGTGGTTCCTGTGCCTCTGACTAAAGGTACAGTACGGGGAAGTGCATTCACTCACATACAGCAACAGTTTCTATTATCTCGGAACGCAGAATTGTGTATCTCTGATTTAGTGAGACTCACAATACCTTTCTGCTAAAAGAAACATACTGTATGTTGCTACACTATGCTACTGTATGACTGTCTTTGTTTTTCAACAGCGGCCTATCCTATCAAGCTGGAGGTAGTTAACAGCTTAACTACTCCAAACTCGGTGATGTATGCCACTGAGGTTGCGTACAGGGGAATCCTCATCGGTGCCATGAAGAGACTGGAGACCACCAATGGTGACTTCAAGTCAGTACATTACTAGGCTTCATCATCAGATTAATGCCAATAGCTCTTAAAATACAACATATTTTGAAACAACAGTTTATACAACTTAGATTTAATAGATTTCTTTAAACTGCCAACACATTTTGAATACCTCCAACAGGGGTCTGGCCAGACCCCAATACTGAAAACATAAAAAAGCCACACTCTCCAAAAAGTTATATATTTTTTACCCACTTTTACCCAAGATAAAACCATTGGGAGCGAAAGGGGCCTTAAATGTTTATTTATTTATTTATTTTATTTATTTATTTTTTACACCATTTTTACCACCAACAGTAAATACAAGGGAGAAACATGATGGTTGGGATATAATAATATAATAATATATAATATATATAATATAATGTATCAGTAGTGTTGTGTTGCCATTACAGGTTCACCTACACTGAGGACCTTAACTATGGCCCTTTTCTGGTGAGTGTGAACGGGGTTGCTGGAAATAATACTGATCAAACCTATTGGAAGCTGCTTGTCCAGGCTCAGAATGGGACCATGATTGCAGCTGACGTTGGTGAGTGATGATTTAAAATAAATAAATAAATAAATATAATCTATTTGAAGTACAGACGAGACCGATACAATCAATCAATGCCATGGGAGGCTGATGGAGGTAGAAATCGGATCATTGTAATGCATGGAATTGAATGAGCAATCCCATTTCTACCTCCACTGTTTTTTTTCTAAAACCATGAACACCATTGGGATTTGATGATGGATAGTTAAAGATTGACTAGTCAAAGAGGTGTTTGACATGACTACTACAGTAGGTGCGCTCAATTTACAATGCCCAGCACCAGGGGAGGCTGGTGGAGGCAGAAATTGTAATGGAGTGAGGAATGGTATCAAACACATTACAATGAGCCCGTCCTCCAATTTCTACCTCTACCAGCCTTCACTGCCAGCACACCATGTGGGTCAACCTCGCATGTCAGTCAGATGGGGGGGGGGGGGAGGGGGCGGTGGCAAAACCAAACTCTGTCTTTCGGCCCATAACTTATAGTGGCACTCCTGTCTCTCTTTCACTCCCTTTCTCCGACCGTCTCTTAATTCTCCTTCTCTGTCTGTTTTGTCTCTACATTACAACAGTGACAGCTCTGTCATAAGGTGTGCTAGTCTACATACCTAATGACTAATACAATAACCCCTCACCTGACCGACAGGTATTGGCTGTTACATCCCGAGACCAAATGAACACATCACCCTGGAATTCACAAAGGCATGAATAACAGCAACTCCTGATCTGTGACTTGCAATTGTATTGGTGTAATTTTGTTTGCATTCAGTTGAAAACAATAATAAAGCAAGTCAAAGACAAAGCAGAGGCGTTAATGTATCAAGTAGCTTTATTCAGGGTTTATTTCTCACAATATTTCTCTTCAAGACTCAAGACATACATTTCCACTTTCTGTCATGTGCTGATTGTTGGCAATAAGAGATTATTGTGTTTGAATATGACATGTAAATGCAGTAATAGAAGTATTTATCACTCCTCTTTAAAATATCACAACGCTTGAACTATGGAAAGATGCAAAAACAAATATGGCACAAGCCTTCCTCAATCTGTCTGTCAAGCATCAAAACAACACACATCACACACACCATAAGACTTTCTACAAATATAAGTTATAGGAGGAATACAACAGTCACACTAAGGCAAAATCTGTCCAAGTTCAGCGGTTTCAATGGAGAAGGCAGATCTTCAGTTGTAGGTAATTGAGTTGTAAGCAATGCAGAGCAGAGGTAAGGTAGAAAACGAGGGTATTTACAGGTGTTAGTTTAGTTAACATCTAAGGTACAACATCACATTCAATCAAGTACTTTTGGAATACAAGTTCTGCCTTGTTAAACTGACTAGGTCGTAAAACACAGGTAACCCCTCTTAAAATGGCCCACAAATTTCCTTTGAAGGAAATATTTGTTACGTGTTATACTAACTAATACTACTGTAAGGAGTATATATAGAATATGAATACTACATATAGAATATGTACATATTGTATGTGTATGTTATACATAATAATAATAAAAATAATCTTAATTGGAAACACAAAACAATAGCATAATATGTACTTCAAACATGAGAACCAGCTGCAGGAGAATGTGACAAATATACAACAATGATATAGTTTAGCTTTTAGTGCTGTTCCCATTGTTTGTCCTCTATTCTTTGATGTAGTCGATATGCAGTGCTTTCCTCGTTGTCTTTACAAGGTTAAATAGAAAAATACACACATGACGCTGGAAGCTTAAAACAACTGCCCCTCTTCGCAAGGCACAACATTAACTGGATCAGGACTGGGACCCCCATGAAAATAGGTGTGCGTTTGATTTAATATACTATTAGAACTGCAATAACATTTAATTTAATCAATGAACGATTTATTCTTCCGTACTGCAAGTCTATAGCAGTGGAGGCAGAAATCGGAGGACGGGGTTCATTGTAATGAGGATTCCGTTCCATGCATCACAATGAGCTTGTCCTCCGATTCCAGCCTCCCCTGATATACTGTAGTGACATTCTATGTACTGACAGTGATAGTCCGTCCCATTGGTCCTCAGGTCTGTGAGCGTTCTAGTTTAAGCGTGATTGGAGAGGACATCCAGTTATCTGGCATCGTTGAGCTGCCTGGCCACAGTCAGGATCTCCTTGGCTCCCTTGCTTAGCAGGAGATTAGCCAGGTCTGTCCCCAGCTTCTCAGCTGCGTCCTGGGCCGAGCCTGGCACTTTGAGGGCTGTCACACCCACACGCTGAACTCTCTCATCCACCTCCTCTAACACCTAACACAGAGGACAGAAAGGTGAGATATACCACCTCAGGGGAGAATGGTGGAGGTAGAAATCAGAGGACAGGCTCATTGTAATGCATGGAATGGAACACACGTTTCATACCATTCCTCACTCTGTTCCATGCATTACAATGAGCCTGCAGAAGTTTGGATTTTAAATCATTTGCACTACTCTGTGGCACTGTCACTTTTGCATTTCACTGTATACTTGTATGCACGTGACAAATAAAGAATCTTGAATCTTGAATCTTGAATCAAACAATTACTATGAGGTTAAAGTAGAGATTGTCAGCTTTTATTTGATATGTGGTATTTGTGTACATATTGGTTTAATTAGAACAGTTTTTATGCATAGTCCCCCTGTTTTAGGGTACCCAAAAGTAATGGGATGCTTGACAGGTGTTTCTGGTAAGTCAGGTGTGTTCCGTCACACCATTTGTGCAGGTATAAGAGAGCTGAAGATGGCTCCAGTGTACGCCTGGCAGAGCATCACCAGAGAAACCAGAGAAGATACCCGTCGTCTGGTGGGTTCAATGGGTTGCAGACTTCAGGCAGTTATTGCATGTCGACCAGACTATGCATAAAAAGTGGTGTAATTTCAGAATGGTGAAACCAATATGTACACAAATACCATCAAATAAAAACAGAGAATATCTACACTGACCTCATAGTAATCGTTTGATTTCAAATCCAAACTTTTGGAGTGTAGAGCCGAAAGAAGAAAAAATTATTCACTATCCCAGTACTTACACAGAGCACTGTAGATACAGGCATAACAGACACACCATGAATAAAAACATACTAGATATATCAAATGTAGACTCTACTCAAGGCATAGTGAGGTGATACAGTATGTATTTGATTAATTAAATTAGATTTAAAATAAATAATAAATTAGATTAGATGCAATTACTGAGGGTGAGTCATCAGTCATTAACATTAACATGAGTAATAAAGATCAATCAATCAATAAACCAATCAATCAGTAAGTCAGTTGTGTGCAGCCATCTAACCTGGTTGTCTGCAGCAATGCTGGTTTGCATAGTCTCCTTCAGGCTGTCCGACCCGTCCAGGCTGTACACTGCCCCCGTCAGGTAGAGCTGGGGAACACAGTCATAACAGGTGTTATAACACCAAGGAAGGCATAGAAGAGCCTACATTGAAAGTGTTTTTTTTTCCAATGGGGTAGGCCTTAATCTAGGTCTAGGAAACCAGGCTTAACAGTTTAGAAGAAAAACAATTTTAATTGATTCCAGGTAGAGACTTTGATGTGTCCCCAGTCATCATCCCCCCTAGCTTCAAGAATGACAGTGGCAGTATCATGGTATGGCGGTGCATGTTATCGGAAGGGACTAAGGAGGAGTTTCGGATCAAGAGGGAAATCTCATGTAAATCTCTTACCTGAGAGTCCTTGACTTCTGTATTGACAGCTACAGGAACGCTGCAACCTCCCTCCTACAACAAGTGAGTGAACATGAGCGCACTGGAGGCCTTACAATAGATGCCACGGATATACAAGAAAATATGGAATTCTGGTGAATATGCTTGTGAATGTGTGTATGTGTGTGTGTATAAAGAGTGTGTGAGAATGTGTGTGTATATGTGTAAAACCTACCAGGCGTCGGAGGAAGGCTCTTTCAGCTATACAGCGCACCACTGTCTCAGGATCCAGTAGAACAGACACCATCTCCAGGATATCTTGGTCTCTAGCCCGCACCTCCACTGCTAGAGCCCCCTGGAGCAGACACAGGCACGGGACACTCAGTCAGACAACAGGTGGGTTTATGCCACCTAGATGTGTGAACATGTACTCGAGTACCTGTTCCTGGACTCATAATCGATTAGGAAAAATCATTTTAATACAGGCTTCGTCTAATGCTACTTTGACCTGGTAGATGAGGATGAATGTGAAATGCATGAGAGGGAGGAGGGGGGCGGGTTTGCTCACTCACTCACATACACACACACACCACAGTGCTGGAAGAGTGAAGGAGAAAGAAGTTTCTTTTTTTTCTTCGTTATGGATGATAGAGTTGGTGAAGTGACCTTTTTGCCAAGACAGCACCAGTCGCACCAGTCGCACCAGTCATAACACCAGGTGTTTTTTTTTTGTTTTGTTACGATAAGAAAAGACGATTAGTTGTGTAGGGGACAAGATGATTTCACATCCCTAATGGCACCTAACTAGGTTAATAACTCAAGTCTACCCACCTGTCCGACAGCATACATACAGTCTTCTGGGCCCAAGATCTGTAAATAAATACAGTAATAAGTCATGGTTGCATGTATTGCTATTTCATTGATTTTGTGTTTGGATACAGTACCAATCAAAAGTTTGGACACACCTTCTCTTTCAATGGTTTTTCTTTATTTTTTATTATTTTCTACATTCTAGATTAATATTGAAGACATCAAAACTATGAAGGACATATATGGAATTATGTAGTAAACAAAAAAGTGTTAAACAAACCAGAATATGTTTTATATTTTAGATTCTTCAAAGTAGCCACCTTTTGCTTTGATGACAGCTTTGCACACTCTTGGCAAGGTGTGTCCAAACTTTTGACTGGTACTGTACACTATAGCCTTTTCTCAATTGTTAGGAACACGACTCCTTGCATCCTCTTCTCAGTCCTCCACTCGTGTCCTACTGAAAACCCATTGAAGGAGAAGATCTAAGCTCCTCCCCTTAGATATTCTCCTCCAATGCTTTTTGAGGACCAAGCAAGTACAGAGGACGGAGGAGAGGACCCGAAAAGTCAAGATCCTAGCAATTGAGAAACAGCTGTTTCAAATGAATGAATGAATCTACCTGGCTGACACGGTTCTCCCAGCCCATGCGTTTGAGCCCGGCTGCAGCCAGGATGATGGCAGAGTAGTCATCCTTCTCGTCCAGCTTCTTCAGCCGTGTGTTCAGATTCCCTCGCTGGAAGAACAACACTAAGGAAACAAACACTCCTCTATAGATGTTCCGATCTAGTAGGAGATCTGGGGTCAGTTTCACGAAAGCTTCATAGCTTAATTTGTACATAATCTATTCTAATGACCCAGTTGCAAAGCTGAGATAACAACTGTAAAATCAATTTTGCAGGTCAATCTTCTGTGCATGAAAGAATGACATTTGTTAAATTAAGAACCTTTCTGGTCAGGAGTGGGCCTGGATTGTTAAAAGAGATAAAGCACTACTTTAGCTAAGAAGCTTTCACGAAACTGACCCCTAAACAGTAGTTATGGGTATGAGTATAGTTAAGAGTTGCTATGGTATAGGATAGGAGAGGAGTGGACAGGAGAGGAGAGGAGAACAGAGGAGGGGAGAGGAGAGGAGAGGAGAGGAGAGAGGAGGAGAGTTAGAAAAACAGTACAGTGAAAGTGAAAGAAAGGATACAATGTCTTTGAACTCCAGGTGAGGAAATCTCTTCTTAAGCTGAGCAGCCCGGCGTAGTGAACTGGTGCCTATAACACTATGGAAACAAAGACTGAAATAAATATTGATTCATTGGTTATGTCAGAATGAACTAGGGGAGGCTGGTGGAGGTAGAAATCGGAGGACGGGTTCATTGTATTGCATGGAATGGAATGAGGAATGGTATCAAATACCATTCCTCATTCCATTCCATGCATTACAATGAGGCCGTCCTCTGATTTCTACCTCCACCAGCCTCCACTGGAATGAACCATTAGTCAAACAAAGCTGTAGGTAAAGTTGAACCGTGTTCAGTACCTCTTGTCAGGCAGCGTGTCGAGGGACTTGCCCCTGTTCTTGGGGTGCAACACTACTGCATCATGGGGATTCTCTCGCCTTAAAAGAGCAGGGGGCAAAATTCAAATGAGCAATTTAGCATTCAATTAGCATGAGGATATCAGAGGAAACCAATACATTCCCAATTCTATATCTAAAGTCAACTCCAATGTACAGGCTTATGTGGTTGAGCATTGTGCCTAAGGCCCCGGCCACATCAAACTGCTATCTGTTCATTATGGATTGAGCCAATGGTGTCTCTATGGGAGTCATCCGTTGACGGACAACAGAGATGACAAGGGGCTGTCCGTGTCCGTTTCATATGTTTTGGCAGTTTTTTACGGACAAAAAAAGTTAAAAGGAGTTGAACTTTCCCACAGTCCGTTCGTCCGTTTCGCCCATTAGAAACGTTAGGTTTCGTAAAAAAAAATAAGGTGCTAGGTTACATTGTTAAATATAGGTTGTTTCAAAACTCACTCCGGAATTCCACAGATTGTTTGGTGTGACCAGGGCTTAACTGGTGCTATGGAACATGGAATGGAACATGGAACATGCTATGGAACATGGAATGGAACATGGAACATGCTATGGAACATGCTCTGATCTGATAGTATTTCACTCCCAGGATGTATGTTCAGGAGCAGCAGCAACAAAGGATGTGCTGATGACAATGGGAGGCTGGTGGAGGTAGAAATCGGAGGATGGGCTCATTGTAATGCATGGTATGGCCTCAACGTGTAAAGTATTACAATGAGCCCATCCTCCGATTTGTACCTCCAACAGCCTCCACTGGTGTACACTGCTCTGTGGATCCAAACACAGACACTATTATTCATAGACTTACTTCAGCACTGCTCCAATAGTAAAGCCGGGAGGTAGTGTAGTGGGCAGGTCTTTCAACGAGTGGACTACCAGGTCGACCCTACAGGGTAAAGCGAATAATACATATAAGGACCACTAGCACAACTGAGTCTTTTATACTGCACCACTTCAGAGCAGAGACACAGTGTGGCATGAACCCCACATGAACCCCACATGAACCCCACATGAACACCTGCACATATCAAAGCCTTGCCAACATGAATGGTTTAGTTATAAACTTAAAACATGGGAAAAAATATATATACCAGGTTACTCTTGAAAAATAGATTTGATCTCAATGTGACTAACCTGGATAAACAAAGACAAAAATAAAACATGATGCAGAGTCAGCTGTTGGTACTAAGGCTACAGTTTGAAAGTGTCAGTTAGGGTACTAGAATCCTGACTCTGACTGTCCTTCTGTTGAAAAGTGACAAAGTATAACGAGGGGAGCCATTGAAATGCCAACGCCACGTGACACACTCAACTTACACGTTCTTCTCCAGGGCATTCTCCAGTTCTTTGGTGAAAAGACTCTTCTCTCCAATCTACAATCAGAAAGCAATGCGGTTACAGGCTGTTCATCATCTCATCACACGGTTTTACAGTAGTTTATAGGCTAGCTATGTTAATGTTAGTTATATTATCATTATTATATATATATATTTATTTATTTTTATGCACACTGCTGAGTTAAATATAATAGGAATAGTATTGATTGTTCGATTGATAATGCACACAGACTTACCTTTGATAATGCAGTGTCAAGGATTTTGTCCCCTGTAGTTGACATGCCAACTGAAAATATTACATACATTATTACATAACATATTACATACGTTATTATGGTATTACAGTGGTTTCATTAGTGTACAACAGGGGAGGCTGGTGGAGGTAGAAATCAGAGGACGGTCCTTCGATTTCTACCTCCACCAGCTTCTCCTGATTATTTAATGTAGAATACATTTGAAAGATAAAAAAGAAATATGAGGACATCTACAAAGCAAAATATGATGATTTTTAACACCTGGTTATTTATACAAAATAATGTCCTATTGAACTTTTTAGTTGAACTTCTCACCTATTTCCAGCTTGACTTCAGGGTACAGTTCTTTCAGCTTTTCTGCAACACTGTCTGTCTGAATACATGCCAGCTGAGAAAAATATATTCATATATTAACCTAATTAATTCACAAACATTTATTCAATATGGATAATGATAATGAAATCTGGATGATTGGTTGAGGTTTATTAACATTACCATTAATACCCACCCATAATACTAATGACAATACCATCAAGACAAAATGACCACTCGGTGCATGATCTACCTACAGTAATGAGTAACACATGAGCACAAGAGAATGTTACAGCCATGAGCTAAGAATGGACTCTCTGTAGCAGGGGGGCTGGTGGAGGCAGAAATCAGAGGACACATGTTTGATAACGTTCCTTATTCCATTCCATGCATTACAATGAGCCCGAAGTAAACAGACACAGCACAGAGAGGTATGAAAAACCTTTGCTCAGCATTAGTGGCAGAATTACCATCATGAACAAGTGTAATGCCATCAGGTACATAGTGTTTTGATTATTCAGAATAGTTTTAGTTATATGACGTCATTGATGCAAGCTGTAAAATATCTCTCAAGGTTGAACGTAGGATGGATTGAGGATTGATTGCAGCTAGCTAACGAAACCTGCTAGTAGTACCTGGCTAGCTAGCTAGGTTAAAATCTGCAGAAGCTATGGCAATATCCAGCTTCAATATTCAGTCAATGTAAAAGTAATTTTGCCATTCTTAGTATATGTTGATCTAGAACCTTGGGTGCAGTTTCATCACTGATGTCTTCTGTCTGTGCTTGCACCACAGTGTAATGAGACAAAACGACAGGGAGGAAAGAGAGAGAATTGATGGGGCTGTCACATGATTGAATGTCTCAAAAGTGACTGCTGATTTGAGGTCAGGAGATGGCTTTGAGTGACAAATACAACATGACATGTTTATTTGTACATACAGTGGCTTTGGGAAGTATTCAGACCCCTTCGCTTTTTCCACATTTTGACTCAATCTAAAATGGATTAAAAACAATTTTTTGGACAATACACCATAATGACAAAGCGAAAACACGTTTTTAGAAATGTCTGCAAATGTATTGAAATTGAAATACAGAAAGACCTAATTCATTCAGACACTCTTGACACTATGACACTCTTAAAATAAGCTAAAATGCAAAAATGACGTCAACAAGTCGCTCAACCAAGTTGAATTGAGTCCATCTGAGTGCAAGGATAATAGTTCATGTGATTTCGGAATGAATATCTTTTGTTTTTATAGGGTCTCTGGTTTGCATAGGAATCAGTTACACACTGTATGGGTTAGGCTGTCACTACCAACTCAGCAAATCATTTTCTCTTGATCCTGACAAGTCCCTACCAGTAACAGAAATACCCATAACATGATGCAGCTACCACTATTCTTCACATGAGGGATGGTGCAGAAACTGCATTGCATGTGCTAGATTTGCACTAAAGTTAATGATTTGTAGTAAAACCAAATAAAGATATTTCCAGCCACTTTCTTTGCTGTATCACCTGAATTCATTGTTGCAAACACAATTATGGATGTGAGAGATTCTTTTCCATTAATGGATCTTTTTGGCCACTTGGTTATTGACCAATTTTGTAGAGTGACTGAGCTGATGTTGTCCCGATCGACTGTGCTTCTTCCTCTCCTGATTTTTGTAAGTCTCCCCAGGCCTCAGGGTAGCATTCCTAAGCAGTTTTGTTCCTCTCCATTTGCTCAGTTTGTAATGACAACCAAAGGGTCTAAATACTTATGTAAATGAGGTATTTCTGTATTAAAATTTTTACTACATTTGCCGAAATTTCTAAAAACAGTGTGTGGGATTGATTCTTTTTTTTAATAAATGTTAAATTGAGTCTATAACAACAACATGTGGAAAAAGTCAAGGGGTACAAATACTTTCCGAAGTCACTGTACATATAAGTACAAGTACAAGTACGTACAAGTACCTGTCATCTGTTTCTCATCAGGCCAGGACCATCTGTCATCTGTCAAATTATATTATAACAGATAACGGTAGTTGTGTAAGAACAATAACATTAACATCGTACCTATAGCCTTGTCAATGTTTGGTGAAGGAGGATGGCTAAGCTCCCTCCAGGTACTCCAGGTAGTTATGTTGCCAGTTATATACCACTAGGACGTTCATCTATCTCCTCTTCTGCAGTGCTATGCCGTATAGCTTTCATCTGGTTAATACAATTCTCTACCATCTCACCTGGCTTCCCCTGATGAAGAGGGGAGCAACTCAGCCCTGCTTCCAGAGATCTGGCCCTATTCACCAATATGGACTTGAAGCTGGGCCTGCCCTAGGCAGACCTCACAACTGTAAGTATGTGGGGTCCAAGGATCCCCTATTGTGGCTGCTGAGGGCATTGACTCCTACGGCACAAAGTCATGCCATTGGCAGTCTTAACATTATTAGATTCCTGATTGCAATACCTCATTGTGAACCTGAAGCCCTCTACTTCCATACTACTTTGAAATAATCTTCCGATCGCAATTAATACAAAATTCTTTCAAATTCACAATGAGGAATTACAATCGGGAATGGAATGACATTAAGACCTAGTAGGACGACATCGTGCCATAGTCAATCCCCTCGGCAGCCATAATAGGGGAGCCTCAGGACCCCACATACATACAGTTTTGAGATACTCGGGTTAGACCTGCCCCTGAGGGGAAACATCCCTACCACAAACCTGCAGTCATTTCACTGCTTTCTGACAGATACAAGCCATGAATGTTCTCCTTATACAGATCTAATTTAAATAATTGTCACATGTGTATTTGTGATGTGAACTGTGTCAGCGTATGTATAAAGGTATGTATATTTGATGTCATGAGGAGTTGTTGCTCCCTCTGGCCTTCCCCACACTACAAGGCCATCAATTTTAAGGGCATATGCTGGTTAGATGGGCCCAGCTGAGACTGGTTATCAAAGTTATTGCTCCTACCACTCAGTCTTCTTTTAGTAGCTGCTGCTTCCACACAGGTTGGATGGGACTGAGGATAGGATGTGGCTGTTTCTTTGGCCACCTTTATTTTGAACTGTTTGATGTAAGCACTTGTGAAAGCTTGAGTTCATCTATGATATGCTTTATTTAACCTCATGTGAATAAAGACTTATGTCTGGACCTTTACCCTGAGCCTCTGTACCAGTTAATCAACCCAGTTCCTTGGCCTGTGGTAGCACCCCACCCCACATGTTCCTCAATATTTTTAGAATGATGCATCCTGTTATGCATCAACTTATCTGGTATCAAATCCTGGCTGAATAATGCATTTCCCTACTGGGGCAATAATTGATTGATTTGAGGTGCTTGGCTGATTCTTATCATAAACTGCTGCTGTACTTGAAAGAATAAACTGTTGGAATAGACACATAATCCAGTCATGGGATGTAGTGGTAAAAAGAAAACAGGTAGTCAAACCCTGAACACCATGGATTGAACAGGTTGGACCCTAATGATTTGAGCGGGCATGCACATTGTGTGGTCTAAGTAAAGTTGAGTGCATCAAGACAGATAAGAGACGCGCACAGACGGGTGAAGTTGAACAATCCTCTGAACAGTCAAGATTATGTACATAATTCCAAAACTATAGCCACAACCCTTAGCACATGCTAGCAAATTTCTTAGATCATTACAATGTTTGACAATATAAACAGGCTTGAATGTAAACAAGCTTGAATATAAACAGGCTTGCACAAAGCCACTTACACCGCGATGATGACATTTCATTATTCAAGTGCACCCAAAAACAGATTGATCATGTACCAAACAGAAGGGCTACCGGCAATAAGTTCTGATTGGACCATCGACAAAGTACTAAGATGTAAATGAGCAGACAGATAATTAAAAGATACGTTATTAGGAATATGTGCACAACCTAGCAATGCCAACACGTTTTGTAGGCTTTCTGTAAATAATTTAGACTCAAATACAAAAAAGCAGCTCCTCCTCGCCAGAGACTGATGAGCTTCACAATTTTGGGGTCCAGCCCATGCCCTAAGAGGAGGCTTCATCTGATAATTTTATTTTATTTTTTTTTTTTTTTTTTTAAATGGCACACTCTCTCCTTATTCAAAAAGCTCAGCAATATGTCAAATGTTTTGGTTATGTTATATGAATATTGGCAAAAGAGAAAAAAAAAAAAAAACATGTATTTTACCTGGCTCTTTCTGGTTCCAATCCGTATGAGCCTGCTAACTTTCCCATTGTCCTCCTGTTAAAAAAACACAAAAAACAAATGAATTACAACCATCTTCTGGAACCATTTTTTCCCCCAGCCATCAGAGATGCGGTTGAGGTTGATGGCAGTTATTCCTCTCTCACCTCAATGAAAGACATCATACAACTTACTAAAAACAATAAACAAACACTGCTGACATCATTGTCCTCTTACCCTGACAAACTTATGGGGTCCTTCCTCCATCATTCTCAGTGAACGTCAGCTAGCCTGCCTCTACACTCTGAGCAGCAGTTTGTATTTGTGTCCTCAGAGCTGTGAATGCCTGCTATGGCTATGAGGAGGGAGGTCATATACAGCCTTCAGATAACATACTTAACACTGAACCACAGTCTTCAACCAACCACAGCTCTAAAGGTGACCCACCCCTACCTCTCTGGGTTTGGCTGATAAGACAGTGTGGAATGACTGTGTCCGTTGTGAAGAGCAGGGAGGGGTTAGCTAGAATCAGACGTTTGTTTCATGTGTTTTAAAATGAAATACATAAGCCGAGCTACTGTAGCTGTGTAGGCTTTCACGCTGTGTACTGTGTTTGAGGACCTCATTGAAGGAATGGTTTAGGAGTACTTTTTGACAGTTTATAAAGTGGTTGAACTAACTAAGTTTTATATTGGATATTCGTTTTTCTCTCTTCAATAGCTCTTAAACCCAGCTTGATGTCTATGAAAATGATAGTCTATATAAATGAAACATGCTGGGTAAGAGTTATTAAAGAGAGAAAACCGAATATCCAACAAACTTTAACTTGGTGTTGAACCATGGAGCTTTACTAGCCAATACAAAGTGGGTCGCTAGAAACTAGTAAGCATAGAATGCCACATCACTGACACACAATCTTTATAAGCCAAGAGTTTACAATGCATCAGTGGAGGTTGGTGGAGGCATAAATCGGAGAGCCGAGTGCAATCGCTGCAATGTCAAATCGCACAATACCATGTGTGGCAGGCATCTACAAGATCTGACGGCAAGGTCAGTCATAATATAATGCAGAAACGGTGCTATAAGATAGTAGAATAACTACCTAGGCCATTAGCCGTTTACTAAGCCATACATTCTAATGTTGTAAGACTTCAGTTTCAGTAGGTGTAGGCTACTGATGGTGAGACAGCGTGATAACATTTTACAGTACTACAAAACCATCATGCTCAAATCTTCAAGCGTGGGCTCCTAGACAACTCGGCTCCTCTATCCTCCAATAGCTGAGCTGGAAGGCCCAGATGGACGCGTGAGTAAGCCATTTAGCGCACACTAGGGGGTTGCTATGAAAATGTCGCATGCCTCTATGCAGAATGTAGCCCGTTTTAGCTCAGTTTCCTACCTGTGAACTCGTCTCTCCCGACATCTCAGTGTTTCCGTTATTATCAGCAGGTATTCTTCGTGTCAGTGGCAAGTAATCCCTGGCATGGAAGCCATTAGAATACTGTTATTTCATTGAATATAGGGCAGCATAAAGCATATATCCGTGCCGGCTGACAGTGTCCGCTGCTCTTTGATCACCCCACCCACCTAGTCGAGGTCACTTCCTTGTCTGTTATGTTTGCTCACGTTCAAGAACTTCAATCGCGCAACCGCTTAGCTCTACGTGCACGCAACCTCATAGATCTTGACACAGGCTCGTGGGTAGGAACCACGATTGCGCAGTCAAATAGAAGAAGCACAGCACAGTACAGAAGCAAACTACTTGAAAATACAAATGCATTGTTGTTATTATACCTGAGTAGTGTTGACTCGTCAAGCGCGCAGCGCGCAACAACGCTGTCAAGTTCCCGAATAGGCTGTTGTCGGACTGCAATTCTTCCGGTTGGAGACGTGGCTCAGCCCGACTGCCATATTGGAGGGGAAGCAGTGGGTAGTTTATTACAAACAGCTTCGTTATACACTCTTTCTAAAATACGTTTTTATAAGGGACTGAAACGCGGCAGAGTACACGCTACCGGGGACTGAACATCGTTTTCACAAAGAGACCAAAAATGGTAAGCAAAGACAGAAGAATTGAAGGCATTGACTTTTTCCGCCTTATCACAACATTATATAGCTGACTAGCTAGCTAAATTGCTATTGTCTGGCTCTTGCCAGAAGGAAATAGAGGGGAAATCAAACTTGACAACATTGCTAGCTAAGTTCGCTAGCTTACCCTGTCAATGTCATTACAATACAATGTCTTGGCTAATTCGCTTATATATTTTACTATTATTCATGAGTAAACTGTTGGTCAGTTGTTTGCTGTCATGTGTTACCTAGATAGCTACTTTGTTTAAATGGCACAATCAATCAACTCAAGTTATTAATACAAAATTATCTCCATGTTCAAAGTGAGATTATTTAAGTTTTTATTAAAAGACATGTTGCAATACTCGAATTTAAGTAAACTGCAAATTCCAATGTAAACTGCAAATGCCAATCCCAACCTTGGCTGTTGCTTAGCCTCTGGCAGCCAATCAATAGAGAGGTGGTTCCGTGGCGTTTTCATTCATTGATTAGTACCAATCGGCAAACTAGACAAGTCTCCCTAGATGAGGGCTGAAGAACTGCTATGAAAGAGGGGTTGTTGTGTGTTTCTGATTCCTTGGACCATCCTTCCTGTATTACCCCAGTGTTGTACCTGTTTGCTACTTTCAGGTGCTTTTGGCAGCAGCGGTGTGCACCAAGGCAGGCAAGGCCCTCGTGTCTCGGCAGTTTGTGGAGATGACCCGGACACGTGTCGAGGGCCTGCTGGCGGCCTTTCCCAAGCTGATGAACACCGGCAAGCAGCACACCTTCGTAGAGACGGAGAGTGTACGCTACGTCTACCAGCCTCTGGAGAAGCTCTACATGGTCCTCATCACCACCAAGAACAGCAACATCCTGGAAGATCTGGAGACGCTGAGACTTTTCTCTAGAGTGGTATGACCCACACATATCTTGACTGTTCATTTGGGATTGAGGCATGTAGCTAACTGGGTATGCTCAGTAGATTGAGGCGGATGTGTGCCCCTTGACACTGTGCTGTTTAGGTCTGAAAACATCTAACAAAACATAGCTTTTTAAGTCAATGACTACTTCCTCTCTCTTCAGATCCCGGAGTACTGCCGTGTGCTGGAGGAAGGGGAGATCTCAGAGCATTGTTTCGACCTGATCTTTGCCTTTGACGAGATTGTGGCGCTGGGCTACCGGGAGAACGTCAACCTGGCCCAGATCCGGACCTTCACTGAGATGGACTCTCATGAGGAGAAGGTGTTCAGGGCCGTCAGAGAGGTAGGACACTCGTAACCGTGCAACAGGGATGTGATTCTTGCTAATGCTAATATGCACTCACCGGCCACTTTATTAGGTACACCTTTCTAGTACCGGGTTGGACCCCCTTTTGCCTTCAGAACTGTCTTAATTCTTTGTGGCATAGATTCAACAAGGTACTGGAAACATTCCTCAGAGATTTTGGTCCATATTGACATGATAGCATTACGCAGTTGCTGCAGATTTGTCGGCTGCACATCCATGATGCAAATCTCCCGTTCCACCACATCCCAAAGGTGCTCTATTGGATTGAGATCTGGTAACTGTGGAGGCCATTGGAGTACAGTTAACTCATTGTCATGTTCAAGAAACCAGTTTGAGATGATGTGAGCTTAGTGACATGGCTCGTTATCCTGCTGGAAGTAGCCATCAGAAGATGGATACTGTGGTCATAAAGGGATGGACATGGTCAGCAACAATACTCAGGTAGGCTGTGGCGTTTAAACAATGCTCAGTTGGTACTAAGGGGCCCAAAGTGTGCCAAGAAAATATCCTCCACACCATTACACCACTACCAGCCTGAACCATTGTTAGGCAGGATGGATCCATGCTTTCATGTTGTTTATGCCAAATTCTGACCCTACCATCTGAATGACGCAGTAGAAATCGAGACTCATCAGACCAGGCAACGTTTTTCCAATCTTCTATTGTCCAATTTTAGTGAGCCCGTGCGAATTGTAGCCTTAGTTTCCTGTTCTTAGCTGACAGGAGTGGCACCCGGTGTGGTCTTCTGCTGCTGTAGCCCATCTGCTTCAAGGTTTGACATGCTGTGTGTTCAGAGATGGTGTTCTGCATACCTTGGTTGTAACAAGTGGTTATTTGAGTTACTGTTGCCTTTCTATCATCTTGAACCAGTCTGGCCATTCTCCTCTGACCTCTGGCATCAACAAGGCATTTTCGCCCAGAGAACTGACGCTCACTGGATATTTTCTCTTTTTCTGACCATTCTCTGTAAACCCTAGAGATGGTTGTGCGTGAAAATCCCAGTAGATCAGCAGTTTCTGAAATACTCAGACCAGCCCGTCTGGCACCAACAACCATGCCACGTTCAAAGTCACTTAAATCACCTTTCTTCCCCATTCTGATGCTCAGTTTGAACTTCAGCAGGTCTTCTTGACCATGTCTACATTCCTAAATGCATTGAGTTGCTGCCATGTGTTTGGCTGATTAGATATTTGCGTTAACGAGCAGTTGAACAGGTGTACCTAATAAAGTGGCCGGTGAGTGTAGATGATCTGAGTTAATTTAGCATAGGTGACACAGACTACAAGTTGTTGCAAACAGTAACCCCACAATTGGAGTTGCTCCAAGCGAGTCTTGAATTTGCGACCTCTGACTTGCCAACATACGTGACTGTCTCTTCAAATACTCTGTTAACCAGCTACGCTGTTGAAGAGCTAGCAAGTTGACAGTGTGGGTGGGTGTATTTGAAACTGAGGAGTGAGTTTACCATCTCCACTCTGTTACATAGGTACAGTAGATAAATACTATTCACCAATTGCTTTAAAAAAAATATGCAACGGACAGGGTCCTTATCATCTCCGTTGTCTGTCAACGGATGACTCCCATAGATAAAACATTCTGCTTAATCTGTAATTAACGGATAGCATAGTTTGGTGTGGCCGGGGCCTAAAGCTGTTTGTTTATCCTCTGCCCCGCCCCCCAGACCCAGGAGAGAGAAGCCAAGGCAGAGATGAGACGGAAGGCTAAGGAGCTGCAGCAGGCACGGCGCGACGCGGAACGCTCCGGGAAGAAGATTCCGGCCTTCGGGGGGTTCGGCAACGCAGGCATGAGCAGTATCTCCTCCGCCTCTATCATCACAGACACCATTGTCGAACCTGAGAAACCCAAGATGGCTCCCATTTCAGTCAGGTAAGTTGTCTCCAAAACGTAAAGGAAAGCGGTCAAATTATCTTCTATTCTTCCCAAAGAGCGCATGCGCACACTCTCTCTCATGTTTTGAAAAGCGTTGGATTAGAGTAAGCATAGGAGTTTCCACCATGCTTCTTACACCCATTACATTTACATTTATGGCATTTAGCAGACACCTTTATCCAAATACATTTGTTTAAGTAAGTGAATCATCTATCCATTAGTCATCATAAGAAAAAGCAGTCAATGCTCGGACCAGGGGCCATTGGCAGTCATAATGCTAGAAGAAGGAAAAAATACTTTAACAAGAGAGAAACTTGTACAGGGGGGTAGTGGGGATGAAGAGGTCTTTAGGAGGCATCCATTCCCTCTAAATCCATGAGGGGGAGAGAGTGAGTGCACACATAAGGGAGAGGGATAGAGAATCGAACCATAACATGCGTCTCTGATCGTACGACTGGAATTTGATTGTTGTGGTGTCTATTCTCTTCAGGTCGAGCCAGTTAAGCCCTAGGCTTTTAGCTTAGCAGGTTTAAAACCTTTGTCTACATTGAGGCAGGTATTGACGGTATTGTGTTTCCCCCACAGGCCTAGCGGACCTAGTAAAGCTCTAAAGCTGGGCGCCAAGGGGAAGGAGGTGGATGACTTTGTGGACAAGCTCAAGTCTGAGGGCGAGACTGTCATGCCGACCATGGGAAAGAGGTCTTCAGATGCATCTAAAGTCCTGCCACCTCCTGTCAATGTAGAGAGGTAGGATACACTGTCCTGTCAATGTAGATGTAGGATACACTGTCCTGCCACCTGTCAATGTAGAGGTAGGATACACTGTCCTGTCAAAGTAGTAATGTAGGATACACTGTCCTGTCAATGTAGAGATATAGGATACGCTGTCCTGTCAATGTAGAGATGTAGGATACACTGTCCTGCCACCTGTCAATGTAGAGATGTAGGATACGCTGTCCTGTCAATGTAGAGATGTAGGATACACTGTCCTGCCACCTGTCAATGTAGAGATGTAGGATACACTGTCCTGTCAATCTAGAGATGTAGGATACACTGTCCTGCCACCTCCTGTCAATGTAGAGGTAGGATACACTGTCCTGTCAATGTAGTAATTTATGATACACTGTCCTGTCAATGTAGAGGTAGGATACACTGTCCTGTCAAAGTAGTAATGTAGGATACATTGTCCTGTCAATCTAGAGATGTAGGATTCACTGTCTTGTCAATCTAGAGATGTAGGATACACTGTCCTGCCACCTGTCAATGTAGTAATTTAGGATACACTGTCCTGTCAATGTAGTGATGTAGGATACACTGTCCTGCCACTGGTGAATGTAGAGATGTAGGATACACTGTCCTGTCAATGTAGAGATGTAGGATACACTGTCCTTCCAATGCTTATCATGGACAGTGCTTCTTTGGATATTGGCAGAGCAATATACAATTGTGAGCCCAAGTATGCATCTTTACATACAATGTCAATGTCTGTCAATCTGTTGATGTGGCTTTGCTAGCCCTTACTGCTAGCGTTTACAGTAAGGGCCAGGGGTTGGTGGATATTTAGTTGAACAGTATGTTGATGGTTAATTTAACATCTTTAAAGGGATGCTATGGAATAATTTTAGCCTATAGTTACAAAAGTAGTGAAAATTGGTCCCTGTCGTGTGTGTGTGTGTGTGTGTGGATTCCACTGAGCCAAAGCCATGGAAAGTGAAACGTAACGTATTTCTGCTTCAAAATACTGACGCTGATAAACTAGGGATTTCGTGGCTGAATGAGGTAAAACAGTGATTCAGTTCATAGATTATTGAACAAACTATACATTGACTATCCGGGCTAATGTCAGATATAGTCACGAAGATCCTCTAGCATTTCTTTAAACCATCTGTAGGAGACTATCCAAATAAAGCATTACCCTGGGAAAAAAACCTGGAAAACTTAAAGACTAAGTCTTCCAGGCCTTAAAAAAAACACATGGAAAATGAAAAGAAAAAGAAAATCGGAAACTTTGGACGTTCATGACTATCCAAATAAAGTGTTAGCCTTGTTTGCTGATGCTGGCTGTGTTGCATCTCCTCAGTGTCCACTTGCGAGTGGAGGAGAAGATCTCTCTGACGTGCGGCCGTGACGGAGGGCTACAGAACATGGAGTTGTTGGGCATGATCACCCTGAGAGTGACTGACGACAAGGTGGGACGCATACGCCTGATGGTCAACAACAACGACAACAAGGGAGTACAGCTGCAGGTGAGGGAGGGAGTGAATGGTGCAGGTGAGGGAGGGAGTGAATGGTGCAGGTGTGGGAGGGAGTGAATGGTGCAGGTGAGGGAGGGAGTGAATGGTGCAGGTGTGGGAGGGAGTGAATGGTGCAGAGCATGAGTGGAGCGTGAGAAGTGGAGTAGGGGGTATTTTGTCAAGAGCAGGGAGCACATTTTGTGTGTGTGTGTGGACCCCTGAACAGTGCACTTCTTTTGATTTCTTTATTTGTCCACGTCGACTATTTTGTCTCTGATTTGTTTTTCTTCCCCTTAGACACATCCCAACGTGGACAAGAAGCTGTTCACCACTGACTCTGTGATTGGTCTGAAGAACCCGGAGAAGTCGTTTCCTCTCAACAATGATGTGGGCGTCCTGAAGTGGAGGCTCCAGAGCACAGACGAGGCTCTCATCCCTCTCACCAGTGAGTTTCATCGCTTGTCTTTCTGACCCTAACATCACAGACTATGGGCCCGAATTTGCATGTGCAAAATTGGGGCAAAGTCGGCCATCTTTACCGTAGTATTTCTGATAGACTCTGAGTCTTATGTATATGCATTTTCAGACTGTTTACAAAACCTCTGATTGAATAGTGACTGTTTTATCAAAACCAATGTTAAACTCAAGCTACAATAAAAATAATGCTGTACGGTATTTTTTGCTCTGCTCAGCACCATTTGCTGAATCAAATTGGGGCCCTGTATGTTATGATCTGGAACTAATGTTTTATTTCTGTCATAACTGAACTGAATTGATTGATGCACTGTTCTTAAAGAGAAGCCAAAGGATATCGCGACGATTTCAGTATTTTCTTTTTTTCGTTTGTTTTTTAAACCTCTCGTTTTGGGGTCTGGATGGTCAATGTATAGTGCGTACAAATATAATTGAATCACTTTTACTTCATTCAGCCACGGTGAAGCTGCAGTACTCTTAAGTTTCACTTTCATTTTGTATAAGGTGCCCGTGGCATTGGGCTGCTTGGAATCCACATGCATACGCACCACACTGCGGACATGGCGATAGGGGCCCGTTTCTGCTCATTAGCACTAATGATACAAATGAGCCCCAGGCATCACTTTAATCTCCTCTTCCCTTCTCATTGTGGTGTTTTCTGTGTAGTTAACTGCTGGCCCTCTGAGAGTGCCACCGGCTGTGATGTCAACATAGAATATGAACTACAGGAGGACAGCCTGGAACTCAATGATGTTGTTATTGCCATCCCTACACCGTGAGTACACAATGTGGCAGGACACCCAGTAATGCTGTTAATTATGTCCAGATTGTGTGTGTGTGTGTGTGTGTGTGTGTGTGTGTGTGTGTGTGTGTGTGTGTGTGTGTGTGTGTGTGTGTGTGTGTGTGTGTGTGTGTGTGTGTTCATATTGTGTGTGTGTGTTCCTGTCCCTGGTGCAGGTCTGGCGTTGGGGCACCGGTGATTGGAGATCTGGATGGAGAGTACAAGCACGACAGCAGACGGAACGTGCTGGAGTGGTCTTTACCCGTCATCGATGCCAACAACAAGACTGGCAGCCTTGAGTTCAGTGTAGCTGGCCAACCCAACGACTTCTTCCCCGTCAACGTGTCGTTTGTGTCCAAAGGCAACTACTGCGACATACAGGCAAGCTCATGCTTTTAACTGTTATTATGTTGCTTATGAACACTGACTGTGCAACCAGACTGAGGTCAAACACTCTACTTTAACCTCACAGTGATTTGTTTGACTTAAAATCAAACTGTTTCCAATACTTATGGAGGGCACTGTATATGAAATAGGCTTCTGGCTAGGCTATATGCTGCTCACTAGGCTATATGCTGCTCACTAGGCTATATGCTTCTCACTAGGCTATATGCTGCTCACTAGGCTATATGCTGCTCACTAGGCTATATGCTGCTCACTAGGCTATATGCTGCTCACTAGGCTATATGCTGCTCACTAGGCTATATGCTGCTCACTAGGCTATATGCTCGCTAGGCTGCTTCTCACTAGGCTATATGCTGCTCACTAGGCTATATGCTCGCTAGGCTATATGCTCACTAGGCTATATGCTCGCTAGGCTATATGCTCGCTAGGCTGCTTCTCACTAGGCTATATGCTCACTAGGCTATATGCTGCTCACTAGGCTATATGCTCGCTAGGCTATATGCTCACTAGGCTATATGCTCACTAGGCTATATGCTTCTCACTAGGCTATATGCTGCTCACTAGGCTATATGCTCACTAGGCTATATGCTGCTCACTAGGCTATATGCTGCTCACTAGGCTATATGCTCGCTAGGCTGCTTCTCACTAGGCTATATGCTGCTCACTAGGCTATATGCTGCTCACTAGGCTATATTTTGCTCACTAGGCTATATGCTCGCTAGGCTATATGCTCGCTAGGCTGCTTCTCACTAGGCTATATGCTGCTCACTAGGCTATATGCTGCTCACTAGGCTATATGCTGCTCACTAGGCTACATGCTTCTCACTAGGCTATATGCTTCTCACTAGGCTATATGCTTCTCACTAGGCTATATGCTTCTCACTAGGCTACATGCTTCTCACTAGGCTACATGCTTCTCACTAGGCTATATGCTCACTAGGCTATATGCTCACTAGGCTATATGCTGCTCACTAGGCTATATGCTCACTAGGCTATATGCTGCTCACTAGGCTATATGCTTCTCACTAGGCTATATGCTCACTAGGCTATATGCTGCTCACTAGGCTATATGCTGCTCACTAGGCTATATGCTCACTAGGCTATATGCTTCTCACTAGGCTATATGCTCACTAGGCTATATGCTGCTCACTAGGCTATATGCTTCTCACTAGGCTATATGCTGCTCACTAGGCTATATGCTGCTCACTAGGCTATATGCTCACTAGGCTATATGCTGCTCACTAGGCTATATGCTCACTAGGCTATATGCTCACTAGGCTATATGCTGCTCACTAGGCTATATGCTGCTCACTAGGCTATATGCTCACTAGGCTATATGCTGCTCACTAGGCTATATGCTGCTCACTAGGCTATATGCTTCTCACTAGGCTATATGCTTCTCACTAGGCTATATGCTTCTCACTAGGCTATATGCTTCTCACTAGGCTATATGCTTCTCACTAGGCTATATGCTGCTCACTAGGCTATATGCTGCTCACTAGGCTATATGCTGCTCACTAGGCTATATGCTGCTCACTAGGCTATATGCTGCTCACTAGGCTGCTTCTCACTAGGCTATATGCTGCTCACTAGGCTATATGCTCACTAGGCTATATGCTCACTAGGCTATATGC
Source organism: Argentina silus (assembly GCF_951799395.1). Classification (NCBI taxonomy): domain Eukaryota; kingdom Metazoa; phylum Chordata; class Actinopteri; order Argentiniformes; family Argentinidae; genus Argentina; species Argentina silus. The sequence continues at coordinate 44,519,305 of NC_139653.1, read as the reverse complement.
TTCTCACTAGGCTATATGCTGCTCACTAGGCTATATGCTCACTAGGCTATATGCTCACTAGGCTATATGCTTCTCACTAGGCTATATGCTTCTCACTAGGCTATATGCTGCTCACTAGGCTATATGCTCACTAGGCTATATGCTCACTAGGCTATATGCTTCTCACTAGGCTATATGCTTCTCACTAGGCTATATGCTTCTCACTAGGCTATATGCTTCTCACTAGGCTATATGCTTCTCACTAGGCTATATGCTCACTAGGCTATATGCTTCTCACTAGGCTATATGCTTCTCACTAGGCTATATGCTGCTCACTAGGCTATATGCTGCTCACTAGGCTATATGCTGCTCACTAGGCTATATGCTTCTTGCTCATCACCTCTCTCCTTCGTCCGTTTCCCCAGGTAACCAAAGTGATTCACGTAGAAGGCGACAACCCAGTCAGATTCTCTTCAGAAACTTCATTTGTCGTTGACAAATATGAGATCCTGTAAAAACGGTCCACTCTACAGGGAAGATGGAAGAGAAATACCTGGCCTGTCCGCCCTGTGTAACGTTTTCAAGAGACAATACACATCAACAGGACTTAACCTTTACACAAGCCACTGTCACAGCGCAGCGCAATGTTGATGTATTTATATGTTTGTATGAGAGAGAAAAAATATCTATATATATATATATAAAGAGTGAATTGATCCAGAAGAGAAACATGCTGTATCCGCTGAGGAGAGGCAGCATGGTGACTGGAGGGGCCGATGAGGGGAGGGAGGGCAGGAGATGGAGGGGGTGGATGGTGCTGATTAAGTTGCCAGGGAAAGGTACCACAGTGTCATCTAAGCCCAAACCAACCCTCGGCCCCTGCCATTGCAGGCTGGTGGGGGTAGGAATCGGGAGGACGGGCTCATTGTAATGCATAGAATGGAATGCAGGATGGAATTCAAACACGTGTTTGATACCATTCCATGCATTACATTGAGCCCGTCCTCCGATTTCTACCTCCAACCTAGCCCCTACACACATTGCACATGGAGATCTAAGAGTATTGAATAGATGTAAAGCAATATACATTTTTGCCACATGTATTGCCACAATATGAACCACACACACACACCTATCCAGTCCTCCCAGATATATACAAGTGCATTGGGGTAGGTATTAGGGGTGGGGTTTGGATAAGCGGTGTATCTGTCACAACCCTGTGTTAATATCAGGGACAATGAGCAGCAAGGGAGCTGGTCAGTGCTGTATGTCTATGGTCAGCACCACTGCTTCTGAAGACGTTACTAACCCCCCCCCCCCCCCCCCCCCTCAAGAATCATGGTTTTCCTATCACAGCCATATGTCCTTTTTATATATCCAGCATTAAATGTGGACCAGATCTGGGAGAAAAGACACAAAACTAGTTGAGTTGTTTTTTCCTTTATATATTTTTCAATCATAACTGCATCACTACATTATTATTATTATTATTATTATTATGCCTATCTGCCCTCAAGAAGTTAAACTCTAACCCTTTTGATCTGCTCATCTCAATCTAGTAAATAAATCTGTTAGATTTATGAGTTGGCGCTAGTATGGTTGCATTGCTCTGCCTAGCTGTCCTGGGACTAAAGCAGTTTTCAGTGTGTGATACATGGCCTTAAATGTTCTGGACTCAGATTATTATTTGCTGTCCAGGATCAGATCCGGCTGGCTGATTTCCCCTATACTCCTCAAAATCTGCAAGATAGATCTGGTCCTTGATGGCAACGAAGAGTCTGGATCATCAAGATTAAAGGTTTTGAAATACTGGGCAGTGAAGTCAAACCCTAGTGATGTAGTATATCAGCTCTATCTTCTGTCTTCAACCATCACGTCAACATTGTTGAGAAGAATACCTTGGTTCTATTGGTTCTGAATCCTTAGCCCTCGATCACGTTGACACTTGTGTAGATCTCAGAGGATTCAATTGGGTATGAGCAATATATTAATAGCCGAAGTTTGGCCTCTGATTGGTTAGGTGGCCAAGCACATAGGAGGTAGTGGCTAGGGGTTGATTTGGGAATGGCACCTGTCATTTCACTCCACCTCCCTCTGACCTGGCCTCCATTCAGTCATCCACTCCAACTATGATCTCATTTAAATCCAACAAAATATGTTTTTTTTGTGGGGTTTTTTGTATTCCCAGAATTTCAATACTGGATGGATGGATGATGGGGGGGGGGGGAGAGTTGTCTAGAAATTAAAATATGACAAAGGGGGAATCGTAACATTCCAGTGTAAAATGAGAAGAAAAAAAATCTTTAATTGATTAAAGTGTATTATTAAAGATGGTTGTCTTCAGTGTCTGTACATGTGCGCATGTTGATGTGAATAAGAGACGTTTGTTCATCTGTGCTTATGTTGACCATTGACTATGAGTTATTTTCATGCAGATGTTATACTAATACAAATGCAGTATGCCCATACAACCAAGTAACCAAGCTATGAACATTGCTTGCCTCACACCTGTTACTGTATTGTTACTGTACTCTTGCTGTAAGTCTTCCATCTTCACCTTTTTCTTGTCCAAATTCAGTCAGCGTGTTGTCAGGCTAGTTCATAGTTAACCTTAATCTTAACAATTTCATAAAAGTGACACATAGAAACCGGCCTGATAAAGAGCATTGTGGTCCTGCATTTCCTGACAAGTGTCGAGGGAGGCCACACAGGCCGTGCCACAGCAGGGATCATTTGTTTGTGGGAATGTTCCAGCAACAAATCTGGATCATAAATCTTTTCTCTATTTACACAAGTTGTATCTATGCAAAGCATGGAGAGATTCAAAGAGGGGGAGGGATCAGTTAGATTAACTTTTGTCCCGTGTGCGTGTGCGTGTGCGTGTGTGTGTGTGTATCCGGAAATATTTGGACAGTGACAACATTTTCATAATGTTGGCTCTGTACGCCACCACAATGGATTTGAAATGAAACAATTGAGATGCAATTGAAGTGCAGACTTTCAGCTTTAATTCAAGGGATTGAACAAAAATATTGTATGAAACGTTTAGGAATTGCAGCCATTTGTATACACAGTCCCCTATTTTCAGGGGCTCAAATGTAATTGGACAAATTAACATGATCATAAATAAAATGTTCATTTTTAATACTTTGTCGAGAATCCTTTGCAGATAATGACTGCCTGAAGTCTGGAACCCATGGATATCACCAAATGCTGGGTTTCCTCCTTTGTGATGCTTTGCCAGGCCTTTACTGCAGCTGTCTTCAGTTGTTGTTTATTCATGGGTCTTTCTGCCTTTAGTTTTGTCTTCAGCAGGTGAAATGCATGCTCGATCAGGTTGAGATCAGGTGATTGACTTGGCCATTGCAAAATATTCCACTTCTTTGCCTTAAAAAAAACTCCTGGGTTGCTTTCGCAGTATGTTTTGGGTCATTGTCCATCTGTACTGTGAAGCGCCGTCCAATCAACGTTGCTGAATTTGGCTGAATCTGAGCAGACAGTATTTCCCTAAACACTTCATAATTCATCCGGCTCCTTCTGTCTTCTGTCACATTATCAATAAACACCAGTGACCCAGTGCCATTGGAAGCCATGCATGCCCATGCCATCACACTGCCCCCACTGTGTTTTACAGATGATGTGGTATGATTCAGATCATGAGCCGTTCCAAGCCTTCTCCATACTTTTTTCTTCCCATCATTCTGGTACAGGTTGATCTTAGTTTCATCTGTCCAAAGAAAGCTGTTCCAGAACTGGGCTGGCTTTTTTAGATGTTTTTTGGCAAAGTCTAATCTGGCATTTCTATTCTTGAGGCTTATGAATGGTTTGCACCTTGTGGTGAACCCTCTGTATTTGCTCTCGTGAAGTCTTCTCTTTATGGTAAACTTGGATAATGATATACCTACCTCCTGGAGAGTGTTCTTCACTTGGCTGGATGTTGTGACGGGGGTTTTCTTTACCATGTGAAGGATCCTACGATCATCCACCACTGTTGTCTTCTGTGGACATTCAGGCCTTTTTGTGTTACCGAGCTCACCAGTGCGTTGTTTTTTGCTCAGAATGTACCAAATTGTTGATTTGACCACTCCTAATGTTGCCGCTCTCTCTAAAGGATTTTTTTTAGTTTTTTTGCAGCCTAAGGATGGCCTGTTTCACTTGCATTGAGAGCTCCTTTGACCGCATGTTGTGTGTTCACAGCAACAGCTTCCAAATGCAAATGCCACACTTGGAATCAACTCAGACCTTTTATCTACTTAATTGATAAAGAAATAACAAATGAATAACCCACACATGAAACAGCTTTTGAGTCAATTGTCCAATTTGGTCCCTTGAAAAAGAGGGGGCTACATATTAAAGAGCTGTAATTCCTAAACCCTTCCTCCAATTTGGATGTGAATATTTGAATATGTTTTGGTAAACAGCTAAAATAACAGAAATTGTGAGTCCAAATATATATGGACCTAACTGTATGTGTGTGTGCAAAATGAATATGAATAAGCCTAAAATTATGATTTTGCTCTGACCTGATTTAGACATTGATTGCTCGAGGATGAGGGCTGAGAGGATGAGGAAGTTTATAAGAGTTTGGGACGTGGAAGGTGTAGATGGAAACAGAGTGGTGGATGATGTTAAGAACTCATAGAGAGATATCAGATAGAAAAGTCAAATGGAAAACTCTGGGGACTTGGGGACAGTTAAATCCTTTGTGGTTAAACAGATGGGCTTCGGTGGAAAAGGAAGGGTGGGAGGTTGGGGGGTCAGATGGGCAGGGGGCAGGGGGGTTAACAGTGCCCTTATTTGGGATTTAAGGACGGGAGGAGGTGGGGAGGAAGGGATGGGAGGGGGTGTTAATAGCAGGTCTCTCCGTCATAAAAGAGGGAGTGTCTGCTTTACGAATGAATGATCAGACTGATAAGCTGTGAGCCTGTGCTTTGTGAAGTGTCTTACTGGAGACACAGGCTAGAGGGGAGAGCCAGGCACAGACAATAGACCCTACAGCACTCTATTATTGTCATTGCTATGTTAGAGGGAACTCTAGTCTGTCAGATAGCAAACACTGATGCCATAGAGTCAGTGAGCAACAACTGCTGATGAGAGTTTGACTTTGTTTGGGCTCTGGAGTTTGTGTTTGTGATTACTGCTGCATGGTTCGGTAAGCAGACTGAGACCAAAAGGAGTGGATTGGAAGTGCTTTGTGTTCAGTCTCTGTATAAGACACATGTGGCTTGGAGAGCTGGGGATCTGTTGCATGTGAGAAGCAGTTTCATTCACCTGGACGACAGGATGATGCTCAAGAAGGTCCGATTCAAGGTAGGCTGATTGGACTGTTGTTGTGATAGCTACTGTCCGGTACAGCAATGATGTTTATCGTCACTGAATGATACAATTTATACAACAAAATGTATTGTTTTTGTTTTTACCATTTGTTTTTATCATTTTTGTTTTACATCAAGTGAGGAACAGCTAGGAACTCCTAGAAACCTAATGCAAGTGCAACTTCCTGTGTCATGTTTTCATAACCTCACTGTAAGCACTTTAATTACTTAAGTATCAAACTGTTTTTATAAACAAACGTTTTGGAAACGTTACTTAGCATTTTCATAC
>NC_139653.1:44496222-44508722 GCF_951799395.1 Argentina silus | reverse complement strand
GGAAAATTACCCTCAGGTAAAGTAAAGCTTCCATCATGTTTTGTTAGAAGTATTTAGTCTTTTCAGACTGACAGCCTGTGTGGATAATACTGTGCTATGAAAGAGTCCAGGTGACAGACAATGCCTCCTTTGTGTTGCTGGGTGTAGAGATGTGACAGTACGTCGTCATGAGAGTCAAACCATCGGCATGTCAATACTTTATTCTTATCTTTACTTTAGTTTATTTTTTTCTTTACTTACCTGTACCTTTCTTTCTGATGAATGAATGAATGAATGAATGAAGGAATGAATGAATGAATGGATGGATACAGTATGCGTTTTTCACTGGCTTTTGTAATTTCTTGTATGGAAACGTTTTCAATGAAACCAAACCAGTTCAACCAAACTCGGGGCTATATCAACTTAACATTTGTCTCGTGCATATTTTCATTAGACAAATTATTGTACAATAATAAATGGTTCATATTGTATTTTGGGGAAAGGGTTGGTAGTTTGGGTTTGATATCATGTATCAGTATGTGGGTCGGTTGTTATGCAACACCATCCTTTAGATATGGGTTAGACACAAACACAACACAACACAACACAACACAACACACAACACAACACAACACAACACAACACAACACAACACCTGGTTAGCCTGTCCTGTCCTCTTCAGAGTCTAAACACTAGATCTCCTGGCAAGATTACCTAACAGACTGGGAAGGGCGGGGTGGAGTAGGAGGGAGTGGAGAGAGGGGAGAGATGGAGTCGGAGAGAGAGAGAGAGAGAGATGAGAGAGAGAGAGAGAGAGGGGTAGAGATGAGAGAGGGAGAGAGAGAGAGAGGGAGTGGAGAGAGAGGGAGAGAGAGAGAGAGAGAGAGAGAGAGAGAGAGGAGAGGCGAGAGATGGAGAGGGAGAGAGGGAGAGAGAGAGAGAGAGAGAGAGAGAGAGAGGGTAGAGATGGAGAGGGAGTCGGAGAGAGAGAGAGAGAGAGAGAGAGAGAGTGGAGAGATGGAGATGAGTGGGAGAGAGAGAGAGAGAGAGAGAGGGGTGTAGAAGAAGCAGGCACAGACCCGTTATAGAAGCAGCAGTCTCTCTTGCCACGTTATTCCCTTCCTCTTCCAACCCCTAAAACAGTAGATGCTAATGAGAGAGAGAGAGAGAGAGAGAGAGAAGAGAGAGAGAGAGAGAGAGAGAGAGAGATGAGAGAGAGAGAAGAGAAGTAGAGAGAAGGAGGGAGAGGGAGGGAGGGAGAGATAGAGAGGGGTTTTTTTCTGTGTGAACAGACACAATTGAGGAGGCCTAGCATTGAGAGAAAGGTTCCCAGACTTGATCTCCCATAATAAATCCTTTGTTATCTGTGTGTTCTCACAGCAATCAGGCCAATGTAGCAATTCTCATCAGTCTCTCCATTCTGTCCCCCTGTGCTGTGTCAAACAAACCTCTCTGTTCCCTGAGCCCCAGCTCTGCTGTCCTGCCCACTGGTTTGGTTATTGGGCTAGTGCTGGCTCTCCTCAAAGAGATAATTCACTGTTTCCTGGAAAGTGTATTTTGGCCCGCTGCGTAATGATCTGAACAGAATGTGTGATCAGTGATTTGAAACCGATCGGCAGTCACTGAAGGTTAAGCAAATGAGGTTGTTTGGGTATATTGTATTTGACCAATCACACTTCCCCTTAAGGCAACTCTACATGCTTCTACATCACTTGTGCGACTACTACGCAGTCGTAACATCGTCGCAAGCACCCTGTAATTCATACTTCTCCATAGCCTACGCGCCTGTGTGCAGTGGTGTCTTCTGTACACACTTCTGGTGGCTTTCATATTACCTATTACAAAATTAATGGTTGAGAACAGCTAGGGTAGTAGTAGGGTAGCAGAGGTCAGACTGTACTGTAGGCTAGCTACCTAGCTAGCTAGTAAACAAAGGCTGCCTGTATTTACCTCAGGATGGTTTGTCTCCATTCACTAACCAACCAGTCAATGATATGCTACATTTACGCGGCCGGTCGCTGGTCGTGAAATCGAAAGAGGTGCGCGACAACCTGTGCAACCTCCTCTGCAACAGTTGTGCGACCTTCATGAACCTACGCAGACCCCTGGCTGCTTCGTGAAACATCGGCCTTAAGTCTTACTGATATGCTATAACATGGTCTGAACATGAACATGTATTATTTGAAGGTCATTAAAATATATAAAGAATAAATAAGTAAATGATTCCATAAATATAAAAATGTAATACTGGGGAATTTTAAGGGGAATGCGTGTAATCGAAGGGATTCCTTCACTCCCACCCTGTTATAGCAGATAGTGGAGGATGGTGGAAGTAGCAATCAGAGGACAGGCTCATTATAATGCATGGAATGGAATACAGAATGGTATCAAACACATGTCATTCCAAATCCATGCATTACAATGAGCCCGTCCTCCGATGTATACCTCCACCAGCCCTCCCCAAGGCCTATCTTATCCTAAGCCGAGCAGATTCCTGTCTGAGGGTGTTATTCCTAACAACAGCTGTGTAACCCCGAAACTGCAGCCCTCCAGATACTGCAGACCTCCAACAGCTGCAGCCTGTACTCGCCACACTGCCCTGAGGACAGACGGGCGGACAGCTACAGCGTCTTTGTAGCGCTGCAGACTGCGTGACCTCCTCAGGTCCCTCCTCCTCCTCCTCTTCCCATCATTTCCTCTTTTCTTTCTTCATCTCTTCTTTCATCTCTTGCCTGGAGGCATGGTCTTCATCTGAAACTGAAATATATAATCATTCTCAGACGGCAATGTTGCGTCGTCATCTGTTTTTCTATTTCATCGTGTAATTGTCTGGTTGATATTACCACAGATACCAACACAGTATTATGGGTTTTAGTCCATTTATGGTGAACCTGATAACCTTCACAGATCACTCAGTGTGCCTCTGTACCAAGGGATATATATATGTATATATATATATATATATATATATATATATATATATATATATATATACAATATATATAATATTCCTCATTCCATTCCATACATTACAATGAGCCTGTCCTGATGATTTCTGCCTCCACCAGGCTCCCCTGCTCTGTACCCATGTCGGAGCTCCTCCATGCTGGGCTGGCCTAGGTGAGAGTTGGTAGTGCTAGGTTGTGTCATCATGGTAACGGATGCTTGTGGCATGCCGACTAAATGAGATGATGTCATCATGGTCCTCGCTGTTGTCCTACCATTTACAGCAGTACAACTGGACACCTGCTCTTGTTCTCCCTGTACAAAGAAACTGACACTCTCTGGCAGCCAGTGTGGAAACAGTTGTATAATTAAAACATGTAAATGTCGGAACTCTTTACTCAATAATGAACATTCTATGTGAATGTGCTTAAAACAATAATTAAAACAATATGGAAACGAAACAATAAGTTTGAATCTACAGTGATTTCATCAACATGAACCAATGAGAAATAGAAACGCTTTGGGAAAACATAGATAGATAGATAGATAGATAGATAGATAGATAGATACACAGATAAATAGATAGACAGATAGATAGATAGACAGATAGATAGATAGATTGATAGATAGATAGATAGATAGATAGATAGATAGATAGATAGATAGATAGATAGATAGATAGATAGATAGATAGATAGATAGATAGATACACAGATAAATAGATAGACAGATAGATAGATAGACAGATAGATAGATAGATTGATAGATAGATAGATAGATAGATAGATAGATAGATAGATAGATAGATAGATAGATAGATACACAGATACATAGATAGACAGATAGATAGATAGATAGATAGATAGATAGATACACAGATAGATAGATAGATAGATAGATAGATAGATAGATACACAGATACATAGATAGACAGATAGATAGATAGATAGATAGATAGATAGATAGATAGATAGATAGATAGATAGATAGATAGATAGATAGATAGATAGATAGGAGTGGAGGGAGAGAAGATGTTTGTCCGTTAGATCAGTTTCCATTACTCAAAGGGATATCCCAAGCTGCTGTTTCCTCAAACCCCCCCTCATCCCCCCATCATCCCGCCACCCCATCCTCCCTCCCTCCCCCCTCCATCCTCCCTCCCTCCCCCATCTATCCTCCCTCCCCTGCTTCCTCCTCCCAGCCTCTCAGTCTTTCCCTATCCTTAGCAAAACTTTTCCTTCTCACACCAGACAAGCTTGGAGTGACATCAAATGGATTTCAGAACTGTTGAGGAGACTTCCCTCTCTTTTTGAATGGCCTGACATTTGTCTTTTGAGTAACGAGAGGACAAAACTGAAGTCAAAAGCAGAGAGAGAAGGGAGGGTGAGTGTGTGTGTCAGACACTTGACAGCAACATAGTGTGTGAAAGCTCCTGTCTGTTTCATTCTGCAGCGGTGAACAGAAAGGAGTGTGGCTGCTGTTCTGCTCTGGTGACACAGAGGGCCTTGTTACTGTGTGTGTGTTTGTGTGTGTGTGTGTGTGTGTGTGTGTGTGTGTGTGTGTATGTGTGTGTGTGTGTGTGTGTGTGTGTATGTATGAGTGTGTGTCTATGTGTATGCGTGTGTGTGTGTGTGTGTATGTATGAGTGTGTGTCTATGTGTGTGCGTGTGTGTGTGTGTGTGTGTGTGTGTGTATGTATGAGTGTGTGTCTGTGTGTGCGTGTGTGTGTATGTGTGTGTATGTATGAGTGTGTGTCTATGTGTGTGCGTGTGTGTGTGTGTGTGTGTGTGTGTGCGTGTGTGTGTGTGTGTGTGTATGTATGAGTGTGTGTCTATGTGTGTGCGTGTGTGTATGTGTGTGTGTATAGTAGTTGCAGCATCAACATTCCTGGCTCGTCACTCTGCTTTGTCTGCTCAAGGGGGACTGTGGATTGATGAATAGACTGAAGGAGTCAATCACAAAGTTGGAGAGTGGCAGTCTGGCACCAGAAAGCATGGCACCATTTGATATGAATGTCAAACGTCACCTGGTACCTACAGTATGCAGTATTCCTTTCTATCAGTGTTCTTCTCTGTCACTTGGTACTTCTGCCATGTTCCTGATTTCATCAAGTGCGACACGTTCCTGGAGCGTCCTACACGGAGGAACACGTCCACTTGGTTGGTGAAATCATGACGTGCTGGTAGCCACCCTCGGCCAGTCACCCAAGTGACCTGGTACAGCTAGGTCACAGGTCTGTTACACAGACACTCTGTGTCTCAGAGAGACAGAGGGATTGATAGAGAGAGAGAGAGAGAGAGAGAGAGAGAGAGAGACGTGTTGTGTGTTGCCTCTGTTGGTTTAATTGTTTTACTTTTCAAGAGAAAGGAGAAGCAACGATGATGGAATCTTGTCAGTGATGATCTAAGGGTGTGATTTGCCTCTGTTGCTTTACATTGAGTGTCTGTCTGTTGCTTTACATTGAGTGTCTGTCTGTTGCTTTACATTGAGTGTCTGTCTGTCGCTTTACATCGAGTGTCTGTCTGTCGCTTTACATTGAGTGTCTGTCTGTCGCGAACTTGTGATACACTAAAGGTTAGAGGTCAACTCTCATTGTCCAGTCCACTGGGGGTTTCCCTGACTATTCTGTACCGACTTGTGTGTGTGTGTGTGTGTGTGTGTGTGTGTGTGTGTGTGTGTGTGTGTTTGTGCGTGTGTGTGTGTGTGTGTGTGTGTGTTTGTGTGTGTGTGTGTGTGCGTACCGGTATGTGTGAGGAGGGCTGGTCCATTCCCTCTCCTCTGGGGATTACTGACGTTGAAAAGGGTTCTTTGTCCAGGCAGTGCTGGAATTCCCGTTGAGCTCCATGTCTTTGCGAAACAGGCAGCCAAAGTCAACGGAACGTTTGAGCAATGGCCAGTCGGAATAGCATGTTCACTGTGACTCCCACTACTCTGCTATCCCATAATGATACAAGGGAATATCGGGAGCCAAAGAAAGAGTGAGTCACTCCGGTTGGTTACGTCCAAGTCAGGGATTACCAAACGTTTACTATTTGCTGGTCCAGCAGTATTAGATAGTTGTGGTTTGGTTAGGGGTGATAAGTGTTCTCATAGGGACTCAAAGGATCATTTTCTTCTGGAAAATTAAAATTAAATGATTATAGATTCCCGCTTCTCCTGTGCAGCATCACTGGAGCTTCCATAATTGCTAGTATGGGTTCCATTATGTCAGAGCTTGGGGGTGACTGTGTGTGTGTGTGTGTGTGTGTGTGTGTGTGTGTGTGTGTGTGTGTGTGTGTGTGTGTGTGTGTGTGTGCGTGTGTGTGTGTGTGTGTGTGTGTGCGTGTGTGTGTGTGCGTGCGTGTGTGTGTGTGTGTGTGTGTGTGTGTGCTCTGCTCCCACCAGTAGTAGTAGAGCAGATAATGATGACATCCTCGTGTTTTGTGTGTGTGTGTGTGTATGTGTGTGTGTGTATGTGTTTTCCACTTCCCACTCCCTTGGAGCAGGTGGTGTATTTAGCCTGCTGCTGAGAATGGCTGTTATCCAAAACATATCACTGTGGGACAGGGCACTGAGGCTGCGTGTGTTTAGGAACAGTATCAGGGGGATGGAATGCCAAATCTCTTCAAGACAATGCAGAGGATATAGATATCTCACTGCTTATTTTTTTATTTTTTAACCAATATTGCTTTTGCTGCTTTTGGAACATGTGATGATTTTACACTACTCTTACAGAAATTATTATTGCATTACAGAGCAAGGTGTCTTGCAGAGATTATTGTTATTTTTTTCCAAGTAGTAAGTGTGACAGATCCATACAATATGGGAGTAACAGAGCTTGGCCTTGGCCTTGGCTCACAAGAAACACCCAGGCTCTGAAGGCCTCACAGGATGTCCACATATAGAGCCAAGTGGAGGCTGGTGGAGGTAGAAATCGGTGGTCGGGCCCATTGTAATTCATGGAATAGAATGATTCCTGGAATGGAATAGATTCCTTGTTCCCTTCCATGCATTACAATAAGCCCGTCCTCCGATTTCTACCTCCACCAGCCTCCCCTGATAGAGACCCTGGGAACTGTTGTGGTCAAACCTCTTTTTGACCGTCTGTTCTTGTTTGTCATCCTCTTCCTCTCTCTCTGCCACCCAGTCCTTCCTGGCTGCTTCTCTTGAGTGGAACGTTCTGTCTCCCTTATCTGTTCACAACATCCTCCTCATCCACTGACTATCTCACACCCTGTTTTCTCAGACGCTATACTCCAGAAGCCAAGCCATCCCAATGCTGTTTCAAAGTTGGCCCATAAATCTATATTTAAATGTCAGTTGTGTTTTAAAGCCCAGAGTGGTTTTCTCTGTGAATCACAGAGCAAAGTTACGGTATGAATACCAGGAGAATGCAAAATAGAAACATAAAACACTGAAAAGAAACTGTGATCTGTGTTACTGTAGGCAGATCCTGGTTTATCAATTCAATGTGTGTGTGTGTGGGAAGTTGAGAAGAAGATGATTTGACTTCTGACACCCTCTCTCTCCTCCCTGCCTTGTAGTATTCTGCTGTTCTCGTGCAGATATCTTTGTCCCCTGTGGCCTGGATTAAAGCTTTGTATATCAGGGGAAGCTAGTGGAGGTAGACATCAGAGGACAGGCTCATTGTAAAGCATGGAATGGAATGAGGATGTTTGATACCATTCCTTATTTCATACCATGCATTACAATGAGCCCGTCCTCCGATTTCTACCTCCACCAGCCTCCCCTGCTGTATATCCCACTGGTGCTGAGGTGAAGGCTCAGGGAGGGAGGGGGCAGGGAGCCGTTGATACTGCTACTGTTGACTCTAGCCCGTCCCATTGGCTCATCAGCCTCCATGGCCTACTGGTAGGGATCTTGCCAAGCCAATGGAGGTTTGAATTAAATCACCTGTTACGTTGTTGAGTTTTCTCTCTGCTGTTGAGTTATATTATATGTATATTCTTAGCCACACTATATATAAATGTTGGGTGTTTTAGGGGATAGACCATGGTAGGGTGTTGTCAAAAAGGGACTTTCATATGCACCAAACCACATTTAAATTGCTTTGCCTCTCCCTCTCTCTCTCCCTCTCATAAATGTAGTTCTTGTTTTGAGTGATGTACATGTGCTTTTTTGGCAGTGTTCATAAAACATCATATAATATTCTGCTCTCTTTACTAATGTTAGATGTTTAATTAATGTTGTTTCTCCTCAGAAGCTTCAAAGGCTGTTGTTCTAAATGATTATGAAATAAAAATATTACTTTTTGCAAGATTGTGGCTTTTCTCATGTTTTCATTTTGGGGTCTGGCCAGACACCTATTGGTAAACAACGTTTGCAAAATATGTCGGTAACTTGAGGGTTAATGCTTCAGCTTGGATTTGAGTGATATAATGTGGTCCTTTGTGGCTCAGTTGGTAGAGCATGGTGCTAACTACGCTTAGGTTGTGGGTTTGATTCCTGCTGGGAACATATATACTGAAATGTATGCACTCACTGCAATGTAAGTCGCTTTGGATAAAAGCATCAGCTAAATGGCATATATATATATAATGTTGTTTATGTCATCTTCTTTATGCTATGTTGCAAATGCTGCCTACAGCCAGGATATAATGTGTATATATGTATATGTATATGTATATATATGTATATGTATATGTATATGTATATGTGTATATGTATATGTATATGTATATGTATATGTATATATGTATATATGTACACACAGGTCATTGTCGCATTTAGCTACATTTCTGTGGGCCGTTTCTAAAAACAGAAGGTGCTATTTGGCGGGCCACATCCGGCTCTGAACAGCACAGTGTCATTGTAGAGTACACTCTCTGCCATAATCATACGTTCCCCAGAAATGCAAAGTATTTATCTGCAGCCTGTTGGTTTCCTGTCAGAGGAGCAGGCATTGTAGGATGCACACCAGTGGAGGCTGGTGGAGGTAGAAATTGAAGGACGAGCTCATTGTAATGCACGGAACTGAACGTGTTTGCTACCATTCCTCATTCCATTCCATGCATTACCATGTGCCCATCCTCTGATTTCTACCTCCACCAGCCTCCCCTGACCTCTGGGAAAATAGGAAATGTGTGCCTCTGTTATGAGAAAACACATAGCTCGAGGGAGACACAGTCCTAAGTCTGCCATGTAAGTAGAGGTGACATCTGTCAGAGGAACAGTGTATCCTTCAGCATTGCTACAGTATATTCATTCAACAGTGAACGGAACGTAAACCTTACCTCATCCAATGACCTCATAGCAGAGTTAATTTCCTCTGTGATTCTCTCTTCTGCTATCAGGCAGCTTGTACCACAGTCTCGTCAAGGCTCTCTTCCAAGGCTCTCTTTTACTGTTAGAGCAACACCAGGATATTCAGCGTGTGTGTATGTGTGTGTGTGTGTGTGTGTGTGTGTGTGTGTGTGTGTGTGTATTTGCAGGTGTGTGTGTGTGTGTCTCTGTGTCTGCATATGCGTGTGCGTGTGTGTAAGTGTGTCTGTCTGTCTGCGTGTGTGTAAGTGTGTCTGTCTGTCTGCGTGTGTGCAGGAAAGAGAGAGAGACAGCGAGAGAGAGACACACACACAGACAGAGAGACAGAGAGCTGTTTGATGTCACCATGGAGGGGTAATTATACCATGGGGTTGATCACCAGGTGGAGGAGACAGGAGGCAGGCTTCAGGGCTGGCAGCTGGCAGAGGAAGATAACCAGCCAATGAAAAGAAAATCTTCCCTCTTTTGTCTATTGCTCTACTCCCCCATCCCTCTCTCTTCATCTCTCCTCCTGACTTCTCTCCCTTTCTCTCTCTCTCTCCCTCTCTCTCTCTGTCTCTCTGTCTCTCCTCTGCATTAGACAATTAGTAATTCCTCTCTAACTGCAAGGCTTAATGTGAGGAGATTCCTATAGATTCCCCTCACTGTTATATGTATATTCTAATCGCTGTTTCCGACACAACAGTATTTCCGAGGTGCACAATAGCATCTCTGTGTAGGAGAGCCATGCTCATCATACACACACACACACACACGCACATATGGAGCATAGAGAATACAGTCTTGGGTGATTCCATATAAAACCCACAAACATCATGATTAAGCCAGTGTGGAAAATATCAAATCATAACTGAAAGGTCAAAATTGTGATATTTGAACCAGCTCCAATGTAAACCTACTGATAGAGGAATGTGCAGCTCTGCCATGTTCCCCTGCCCTCCCACTGGACCTCTGCAACAGGGGAGGCTGGTGGAGGTAGAAATCGGAAGACAGGCTCATTGTGATGCATTCCTCATAAGGGCTGAGCTGTATATTGTTTATTGTATGCCTTTTTATACCTCCCAATTAAAAAAAAAGAAAGAAAATGCATTCCTCATTCCATTCCATGCATTACAATGAGCCCGTCCTCCCATTTCCACCTCCACCAGCCTCCCCTGCTCAAGAGTCTGTCACCGCTGTCATAGAGTCCTGACCTGACTGAAGAATCTCCTCCATAGACTACCGCCAGTCCTGAACTCTCCCACATTCCTAACATTCTAATTCTTTTAGAATTCATGAAAGGGGAGGGGTGAACGAGTGCGCACGTCAGTGGCAGGTGAAGAAGAGATTCTGAGTTTAGCATGTGTGTGTGTCTGGCCTCCTCTACCTGTTCCGCTGACCTTTCTCCGCTGTTGTTGTGTCAGGGAAGTGCTGTTAAGAGCTGCTGTTTAGGATTCTGTCTCTGCTGGGGACGACATTCCTGATTGGCCACGCTCTCTCCCCCCCGATTGTCATGAACGTGTTTGAGTGACTGATTTGTTTGTCTCCGAGGACGACGGCGGCGGCGAACTATGGTCTGGACAGAATATGCCTTCTCTCTCCTTCCCTCCCTCCCTCCCTCCCTCTCTCCCTCCACCCTCCCTTTTTCCTCCCTCCTCCCGAACATTTTGACTCTCTCTCCACTAGCTAGCCTTTTCCCCTCTCAGATTCCGCCACAGAAAAAAAGATTCCCTCATGTGTGAGCAGAAACCCATGCAAGCCCAACAGAACACAATACCAGCCTTTATACTCTCAGCTGAACAAAAAAGTCCCATTCTCAGCCGCGTTGTCGCTGCTCTAATCTGTGTTCGTGCAGCGGGCTGAGGGCGGGAGTGGATCCGCAGATGGAGGCACGATGAGGTCCTACTAAGAGCCTGAGAGAGCTGGACACGCTCATTCATCCTGTCTCAGTAGCCTGTCTCAGTAGCCTGTCTCAGTAGCCTGTCTCAGTAGCCTGTCTCAGTAGTCTGTCTCAGTAGCCTGTCTCAGTAGCCTGTCTCAGTAGCCTGTCTCAGTAGCCTGTCTCAGTAGTCTGTCTCAGTAGTCTGTCTCAGTAGCCTGTCTCAGTAGCCTGTCTCAGTAGTCTGTCTCAGTAGTCTGTCTCAGTAGCCTGTCTCAGTAGCCTGTCTCAGTAGCCTGTCTCAGTAGTCTGTCTCAGTAGTCTGTCTCAGTAGCCTGTCTCAGTAGTCTGTCTCAGTAGTCTGTCTCAGTAGCCTGTCTCAGTAGCCTGTCTCAGTAGCCTGTCTCAGTAGTCTGTCTCAGTAGCCTGTCTCAGTAGTCTGTTTCAGTAGTCTGTCTCAGTAGCCTGTCTCAGTAGCCTGTCTCAGTAGTCTGTCTCAGTAGCCTGTCTCAGTAGTCTGTTTCAGTAGTCTGTCTCAGTAGCCTGTCTCAGTAGCCTGTCTCAGTAGTCTGTCTCAGTAGCCTGTCTCAGTAGTCTGTCTCAGTAGCCTGTCTCAGTAGTCTGTCTCAGTAGCCTGTCTCAGCTTTGATGAAGTGAAGGTTGCTGGTCTAGGAGAGGAGTGGGCCTGGATGGTTAAAAGAGATAAGGTTCTACTTCAGCTACAAGTCTTTCAACTCAGCGTCCGATAGAGGCCTATTGTATTTTCTATATTCTATATCCAGCTGACCTATATACACTCTTGAGTTGTTGCGGCTTTGATTCCCTTCTGTTGATACTGGCTCTAGGCTGCAACTTGTTCAGCGGTGTCACCCCCTTTCTATTCCTCTTTTCTGTCCTTCTTTCCCTCCTGAAACCACCACACCCCCCTTTCTCTCTCTCTCTCTCTCTCTCTCTCTCTCTCTCACTCCATCTCTCTGTGTGTGTGTGTCTGTTATCAGGGCTTCAAGCTGCCAGGCAGGAATGCAGGTCTTAGTTAAATTTTGCAAGCACAGGCAGGTCCACCTTGTGAATAAAGGAGAGAGAGAGAGAGAGAGAGAGAGAGAGAGAGAGAGAGAGAGAGAGAGAGAGAGAGAGAGAGAGGGAGAGAGAGAGAGAGCAAGGGAGAAAGATAGAAAGAGACAGAGAGAGCTGAGCTGTAGGCTACTGTATTAGCTGTGTTAGATCAGCACAAAAACATCATTTTGCAATGGATGCTGTGTATTTGCTGGACAACTGGCAAAAGGTAACATTTACTATACTGAGATATATGCCTATGGATAATGATATCATGAGGTTATTAAGTCTTCTAAACTAGTTTTTTTAAACAAAGTGGTAAAAGGTTGCTTTTTCTCATGCAGTTTAAGACTTGTCATTTCTGTAGGTTACATCAGTGTTGCTGGAAGGATTGTATGAGCAG